>NW_027266264.1:25068272-25513272 GCF_022045235.1 Haliotis cracherodii | reverse complement strand
ACCCCCACCCCCACCCCCACCTACCCCTGTCAAAATAAAAGTCAACTACGGCCTTGCAGTCTAAACACCACCTGAACACAGCGTCCTCATAATTGATACATGTTTCGAATTTAAACATGTCAAGTCAAATATGTATAAGATGTATAATATATATTCAGATAAAATGTGTACATCGGATTCACAGGCACGTGCCTAAAACAAATTAAGGTATTTCCCACGTTTAGATACTATTCATATTTAGACCTAAACGCGGCAAAATTTTGAGGCAAGGATAGTATTTTTAATTTAGCTTTGTGTTTAGGATCTAGACACATTTGTTACAGTATATTAGTCTGTTATTTTCAAACCCACAAAATAGAAGTATAATTTTGCTTCATTTGAAGTATTGTTTACTCACTTTACTTAAACCATAAGGATAATACGTCACCATCCCTCTTAGACAGTGTTCATCATCACCATACCAACCCAGGCGTAACACTCTCTGTACAAACGGCGTTGACGGAATAGTATTATCAAATGAGAGTTACGCCCCTTGGTCATGCAAGTATACGCTGAATGTTGGCTAGAATCTCAAACTTTACCCGATCATCTTTGTCAACAGCATTTCCGGGGCGGTGGAGTGGCCTAGTGGTTAAAGCGTTCGCTCGTCACGTTGAAGACCCGGGTTCGATTCCGTACATGGATACAATATGTGAAGCCCCTTTCTGGTGTCCTCCGGGCGGTCGGGTAGCCTAGTGGTTAAAGCGTTCGCTCGTCACGCCGAAGACCCGGGTTCGAATCCCGACATGGGTACAATGTGTGAAGCCCATTTCTTGTGTCCCCCGCCGTGATATTGGTGGAATATTGCTAAAAGCGGCGTTAAACCATACTCACTCACTCACTCTGGTGTCCTCCACCGTGATATTGCTGGAATATTGCTAAAAGCGGGGCAAAACCACAATCACTCACTCACTCAACACCATTTCCATGCGTTTCACGAACGGATAATCATCTACGACCTCGTCTTCCTGAGGCAAGCGTGTCCACCGGCCTATATTAAAGCTTAGTTTCTACTAGGCTTTGATATAGGCTAGTGGACATGCTTGCCTCGGGAACACGATACAACCTGTGTCAGTTTTTAGCTGAAACTCAAATCAGCGGTAAACTCATTCATTTACGTTATATAGGAAGTCACATTCGAATTCGCGAAAGAGCCAGTGAATGTGCATGGTGTTAGGCCGTTATCACCAGACTATACCCATAGCTAACAGCGACACAAGCACATTGCAACACCTTATTTAGAATATCCAGTCCCTGGACTTCGTAATTACAAAGAAGGAAGCACTCCAGATTTTGATGGTTCAAGCAGAACGTGATCGGTGTTTTGATAATCCTCTGTAATTACAAAATACTCCGAAAAAGTAACAGTTTTCATGAGATAGCTGGAGCGGACTTGATATAGATTTATTACTCAAGTGTCACAATGGAGATGGTCGTGGTACAGAGGCTGCAATTGGCCAGTGCATTATGTAAATTACCGGATCGGGTGGTCAGGTTCCCTGAATTAGTTGAAGCATGTCATCATATCCCCATGTCACGTGGATCGGGGCGGTCGGGTAGCCTAGTGGTTAAAGCGTTCGCTCGTCACGCCGAAGACCCGGGTTCGATTCCCGACATGGGTACAATGTGTGAAGCCTATTTCTGGTGTCCCACGCCGTGATATTGCTGGAATATTGCTAAAAGCGGCGTAAAACCATACTCAGTCAGTCAGTCAGTCACGTGGATCGATGCTGATGACGTCAATCACTGGCCTGTCTGGTCCAGACTCGATTATTTGCAGACCGCCGCCATATAGCTGGAATAGCTGGAGTGCGTCGTCAAGCAAAAAACAAACAAACAAATCAACAGTTAATTATATGTAAGATTGTCTTGACTGGCCGCCGCCATTTTGTTTGAAGCAGTGATATCAGAGACTGAATCTGATTGGTCAGTAGGAGGGACATAGAAGGGATAATCGTTATAGTCGCCGGAAGCGCTACAATCCAGCCTGGAAATTCCAACCTAGTTCGGCAAGGGTGGACACTGGACTTTTATAGTCAGTTAACGCCCTTGCCTAGGGAAGATGACACTGGGGCTGGTGACGTCTTCATCACCGACAGGAACCTTGAATACTTTCTGTACAACTTCTTTTATACTCATCACGTGTTAATTCGTGTTTGCTGTAAAAATGACGTTGGTTCGAGATGAAGAAATTATGGAGGACACTGGCCAATTTTCCAAATATGACGTCGCCTTGTTTTATAAAAGAAATACAAATGGAAAACATTGTGGGGATTTCACGACGGTGTCCAAATGGCCACATAATGCTATAAAACTCCTTGCTTGTGGATATAATTCCTCTTGGTGGACCATTGTTAAGCACAAATGTATAATCCGCAATGACTCCAATTTTTACGCTGTTTTGAGCAGTATTCCAGTTATATAGCGGCGTGTGAGCCTTATGTTGGGGGACGCCAAAGACGACTGGGCCACCAGTGCCTCCGACGTTCAGAGGGTTGAAGAAAGGATTTGCTCGAACGTTGTCTCACAACGCTCTCAGTAATTGTACGAACAGCTTCATAACGGCGGCCGGGAAATAAGTTTTCAGCTACTTCCGTTCCATTTTTTAATCATCACTGATGTTTTCTTGTTACCGAGGCGTTACTCAAGTCGTTCCCATGCCATAGATTGGCGCTTAGTGGTAGAGCTGAATTCTACCGTTCTACGCATGCGCTACTTCGCGGATTGTTTACTTTCAAGCATCAGTTACCCTCTCTACGCACGTGTTTACTTTCTGGCTTATTGAAAACAGCTCGTACTCTATCTGCAGATCAACAGAAGCCGATAAACTATGGCCTGGATGAATGCAGAAGAGCAGGTAACGCCATGTAAACAAAAACAACAAAGATTTATGACGGAAGCCAGCGACTGATAGCTCGAGCAACGCTCAACACCGTCCCGTCGGGCTATGAAGAAAACAATCAGCCAGTTGCTCACTACCTTTAACTGTGAAAGAGGGGTAGAATAGTGGCTGGGGCGTCGGTTCGTCCTGATTGCTCACATGGGTACAGTGTGTGAGTGAGTGAGTGAGTGAGTGAGTGAGTGAGTTGGGTTTAACGCCGCTTCGAACATTATTCCAGTTATATCACGGCGTGTCAGCTTAATGTGGGAGGAAAGCCCGAAGTGATGCAGGTCTCAGACTTTTACCACTTCGGTGAAACCCACGAGCACGGTATGGTACTGACAAACCTAGAAACATAATCGGGTCGAACCGGGATTCGAACCCACAATCATAGGTTTCTGACGTGCCAAAGGGACGCAACTCTGTACAGCACATCGCGGCGCCTTAGACGACTGGCCCACCTGTGCCCCCTACAGTGTGTGAAGCTTGTTTAGGGACCTATGGGGACATAGCTGGAATATCGCGTAAAACAACACTCACTTCGAAAGGGTATTGATGTGATCTACTGACTCATAGGACCCGTGAAGATCCGGGGTAGAGTAGATCTTCACCAACCCATACTTGCCGTAAAAGCATCCATGCTTATCGTATGAGGCGACTAACGGGATCGGGTGGTCAGGCTCGCTGACTTGGTTGATGCATGTCATTGTATCCAAATAGATGCTCATGATGTCAATCACTGGATTGTCTGGTCCAGACTCGATTATTTACAAAAGAGGAACTACGTGTCAAAGTAGGAATATCAAATCAAATTCGAGTTTAGGTGCATAAAAACGTCTTCCACACCAGCTGGGCCATGTTCCTCAAAGCAATCTTAGCACTAGGATGATCGTAAGCCTATGTTAAAGTATAGGACTTACGATCATCTTACCGCTAAGATCGCTTGGAGGAACGGGGCAACTTGCACAAAGCGATCTTAGCGCTGAGGCTACTGTAAGCCAATGTTAAAGTATGGGAGTTACGATCATCTCAGCGCTAAGATCGCTTTGTGCAAGTGAGCCCAGGGCTGAGGGCCCCGTTTCACAAAGCGATCTTAGAGCGACGACTATCGTAACACCCATAGTTAAGCACAGCTATATACTTACGACAGTCGTTCCGCTACGATCGCTTTGTGAATACTGTCACAACACAACTGCCAATAGCCTATTAGTACGGCGGGTTGATTTAATCAACATCAATCTACCTTGTAAATAGGCAAGTGTAGCTAGATATAGTTCACAGCATTAGAAACTTTAGAGAGAAATGGTGACTACATGGATCACCGCTGTCGATCACACCGGGGAAGATTTATTAAAATATAACTATAATGCAGTATTCCGGGAAGACTGTATTTCGCATGAGTATATATGTATGTACATTAATATTTGCATGTTTCTCCCACAAGGATCAGGAGTGAAATGGTTTTATCCATATTGGAGCCTGGTGTCATATCGTTTTCCATTGACGAGCCTATTGACAGAAGCTGCAGTAAAATACTGTCTGGAGGACCACAGTTGAAATAAATAGTATTCGGACGAGTCGCCTCCCCTGAACAGGCCAACCTCTCTCATGGCAACATCAGGTTTATGTAAAAATCATAAAAATAAACATTAGCTTAGAATTCATAATCCGTTGTTACATATCAAAGGCATGTTAACACATAAAAGCTAATAGTTTTTTACTTATTGACAATATAACAGATTAATCCCAAATGGGTATAAATTCGCAAAATGAAATAATAAAAATAAATTATAATAAGTTCAAAAGTGTGAGCTGTCATGCCAGGCGAAATGGACGACGCTCTAAATCAATATTTTGTAGTTATGTAGTTGTTACAGACTTCTGAAACCAGTGTTATTGTCCACATATCATTCAGTAAATACTTGTGTAGGCGTCCTGCTTCGAGTATTGCAAAATAATGTGTCGTCAATCTCAAATATATACGAAGACCTATTGGAGTGGTCGTTTATTGGCACATTTGAGAAAATTGTTTCCAATTTAGTATTTGTTTGTTTGTTGTTTAACGCCGCACTCAGCAATGTTCCAGCTTTATGACGGCGGTCTGTAAATAATCGAGTCTAGACCAGACAATCCTGTGATTGACAACATGAGCATCCTAACAATTGGGATACGGTGACATGCATCAACCAAGTCAGCGAGCCTGACAGCCGATCCCGTTAGCGGCCTCTTACGACAAGCATACTCGCCTTGTACGGCAAGCGTGGGTTGCTCAAGACCGTTTCTAACCCCAGTGTTAACATCCCTGTAACAAGAAAGGATACTGTTCGAACTGTTCATGTTTTTTACTTGGTTATATCTTGCGGAGAATAATTGATATGTGATGTGTGTTAAGTGTACTGAACCAGGGCAATCTGGTCACAGAAACGTTAAGGAGTTGGGACTGATATAATATCATTTATAATACAATATTATTTATTAAAAGTAATGTTTCATGTTGTACCCTGAGGCAAAATGATTCGGTTTTTTTAACGCCGCACTCAGCAATATTCCAGCTACATTACGGCGGTCTGTAAATAATCGAGTCTGGACCAGACAATCCAGTGATCGATGGGATACGAAATGGGATACGATGATATGAATCAACCAAGTCAGCGAATCTGACCACCCGATCCTGTAAGTCGCTTGAAACCTATGATTGTGGGTTCGAATCCCGGTTCGCCCCGATTATGTTTCTAGGTTTGTCAGCACCATACCTGAGCTCGTGGGTTTCACCCAAGTGGTAAACGTCTGAGACCTGCATCACTTCGGGCTTTCCGCCCACATAAGCTGACACGCCGTGATATAACTGGAATACTGTTAAAAGCAGCGTTAAACACAACGCACTCACTCATTCACTCACAACAGAAGATTTCACTATTTTGCAATTCTGTCCATGTGAAGCCCAGAACTTCAAAATCAACCCTCGTATAGTAGGAATAAATGTATGTACTCCTTACATATGACATTGACGATACGAAACACACTGGACTAATAATCTCTATGTATGTACAACAACGCAGTGAGGTGACGTCAATGAAGCTGATTGAATATACGTAAAGAATATATTACTTTATGCTATCGATAATACCTACATCGTAATCAGTACTGAAACTGTATTTGGGTCGTGAAAGCTGAGTACGGTCAGTGTGATGAAAACGCACAAGGTTCCTACAACGGAATGAGGTTCAGGCTAGTGTGATTTACCTACACAAGACTATGAACAAACAGGTCGATGTTAGTTGGTTACACCACACTCAATGGGTGAATGGATAAATGATGAGCTTTTGGGCTGTATTAGATTTGAGCCTCAACGTGGATTTTACTAGCGCTTCTCTATTTGAATTGCATCTATTTTCACATCATTCCTTCCGGTGCCGTTTTAATCATCTCGGAGATCTGAAAGACTTGGTTCCGTACAGCTCGAGGGCACTCATTACTGAATGCACACGACCCGTGAAGATCCGGGGTAGAATAGGTCTTCAGCAACCCATGCTTGCCGTAAGAGGCAACTATGCTTGTCGTAGGAGGCGACTAAAGAGAGCGGGGGTCAGGCTCGCTGACTTTGTTGATGCATGTCATCGCATCCCAATTGGGATGCTCAAGATGTCAATCACTGGATTATCTGGACCAGACTCGATTATTTACAGACCGCCGCCATATAGCTGGAATATTGCAGCGTTAAACAACAAACAAACAAATTTAATGCATACATATTTACATGAACACTGGTCATTTATCTTTCCGTTCTTTAAGCGTGTAATTGGTGCGGTACCATTCGCCGGCTCCATTACTCATCCCTCTTCTTCCCTGATCCGTTCTGCTCCGCTCATCAACGCCGCTCCATTCAACAACTCCTCTCCATTCCACTCCGCAGCAACGTTCTACTCAACTACGTCGTTCCATTCCACTTCACTCAACTATACGCCTCTCCGCTCCTCTCCCCTCAACTACACCTCTCCATTCCCCTCCTATGCAACGTTCTACTCAACTATATCGTTCCATTCTACTTACCTCAACTATACGCCGCTCCCTCCAGCTGCACTAAACGAAGATGCTCCGCTCCGTTTGCCTCAAAGTTCAATGCCGCTCCACTACGCCGCTCATCCTTTCTACGTCGCTTTATTCCGCCTCCCTCAACTACGCCGCTCAACCCCACCGCTGGATTCCACTCCGCTCCGCTCAATTCACTTCTCTCTGCCGCACAACCCCTCCATTTCACCCAGTCCTTCAATTTCACTTCATTCTTCTCGACACCTCCCCTCAATTCAATTCCAAATGTCCCCGCCGTCCAAAACCTCCAGTCTTATCCGCTCAATTCAATTCTAATTCTCTCCGCCTCTATACCGCTTCAGTCAGTTCCTCCATCTAAATCTATTCCCACCTCCAATCTGCCGCTTTATTAAGCTCCATAACACTCCGCGCCAACATTCCGCCAGACTCCCTGGACCATTCAACGAAGTCCGAATTTCCCAGATTTATGTCAATGTGTGTCACCTTTTCGTATTACTAATAAATAATGGCCATATCTATGCAAAAGCGGGAGCACGGGTGGCCCAGTCGTCTAAGGCGCCGCGATTCGCTGTACAGAGTTGCGTCCCTTGGGCAGGCCAGAAACCTAGGATTGTGGGTTCGAATCCCGGTTCGCCCAAATTATGTTTCTAGGTTTGCTAGCACCATACCGTGCTCATGGGTTTCACCGAAGTGGTAAACGTCTGAGACCTGCATCACCTCGGGCTTTCCTCCCACATTAAGCTCACACGCCGTGATATAACTGGAATACTGTTAAAAGCGGCGTTAAACCCAACTCACTCACTGTGCAAAAGGGGCTTAATCTTGAACTGAGCAGCTGTAATGTGTCTATTTCTTTCATGATCTATTGGTATTCGTGTTTCAATGTTTAGTATCCCGCTGATCAATGTAAAAGAAAAAGACAATGTATTTAGGTGAGCAAGCGTGTTTTATTTGACGCCACCTTGAACAGCGTTACAGTTATATCACGGCGTGTCACCTTGATGTGGAATCAAACCCCGAAGTAACGCACTAGATGAAACCCACGAGCTGGGGTAGGGTGTTGACGAACTGACAAACTTAAACAAAGCGATTCTGGGATTCTGACCCTCCATCATATGTTTCCAGCACTTCAGGGACGTTACCCTGCACAGCTCCTCACTCCGTTCTGATCTTTCGTGACCCGTGAAGATCCTTGGTAGAATAGGTCTTCAGCAACCCATGCTTGCCGTAAAAGGCGACTATGCTTGTCGTAAGATGCCAATAACGGGATCGGGTGGCCAGGCTCACTGACTTGGTTGATGCATGTCGTCGTATCTCAATTGCGTTGATCGATGCTCATGATGTCAATCCCTGGATTGTCTGTTCCAGACTCGATTATTTACAGACCGACGTCATATAGCTGGAGTATTGCTGAGTGCAGACAAACAAACAATCTGATATCTCGTGATGAATGACCACTTGTTACGCATAAACGTATACTGGAAAGATTAATTAATCGTTTATCGTAACTTCATGCGCTTGTAGAAATGGTCGATATTAATTATGGACGCGTGTGACCTTAAGGTTAAGCGTTAGCGCCTCTTACAGACCCTCAGAGTATACATACACATTTTTTCATAAAACATTTTAGGGGATAGGGCGAACCGAATGTAAATATGTGCCCCACCAACAACACTCCTGTCTGGCGCTCGGCATTAAGGGGCTGAAACAAGACTAGTCGGCTCGGAGTCGGAGTACACTGTGTCTGAGTGGGGTATTCATGTTAAACTGCGGCATGGTATCTTAGTGAGCTAGCCCTATAAATCAGCATCAGTCCAGACTAGAACAAGCAGCCACACACACACACACACGTGCATGCATGTCGCTATATAAGTGCAATAATGTTGGACGCGATGTTAAACCCCATTTCACCTCCACCTCAACCTCTGATGTGCAGATGTATACTTGCAGTATCATGAAACGTATTCGTGATTCGTGACCATGATTCGTGTAAAATAAAACATAACATTCGTTCGTTCTTACCTCAATATACAGCGAAGTTGTGCAGTCTGCCATGAAACAAATATATCCAATACAGCCCATGCAAGTCTATAATAGGGGGCAAGTCTAGATTACTGTAGTTTTAAAGAGAATCTCTGTTCTCCTTTTTTATATTTCGTTAAGATAATCTAATGACTTTTTTCTGCAAAATATGTTAATTTAAGAGACTAGATCATAGCCTACGAAGTTGTGGTAGTCGTAGTATTAGAAGTTACGGATGGTGCAGTCAGAATGGCATTGTTGTGGCGAAGGCAATGCTGATCGCGTAGCTATAGACCTTTTGCGTGCAGTATATACCTATATACAACTTACCCCCGACAAAGCTCACTAAAATAAACGTCTTATGGCTTTAGTAGCTGAAGCAAGAAGATCCCACCACTGAACCCCTTGCTCCTCGGTACTCCAACACTACAAACCGAAACCGTCTCAACTGACAAAACCAGTTTCACAAAACCGGTTCACGTTTTATAGCCGCTGTTCTACCGCCCTCGGGAAGGAATAGAATCAGCTTCAGCGAGTTGTCAGTAGCCTTTGTTTTGGTGAGTTTCCGATTGGCTTGTTTTCATTTGTGGAGATTTTATCAGTTGTTTAGCTGGCCTCGAGGCTTCAGAAGACAGCGAATACCACAGAAATAGCTCGATCCGGTCGCAGTTGGGCTTGTTATGCCGAAGGATCGGCTTCGCCTCAATCAAGCGCAGAAAACGACGGACCGCCGGCCTCTTGACCACGGGAAAATTACACCTGTGTTTTGCACCAGGTAAAATGCGGTGTGACAGACAAATGTGTCAGTGAGTGGCTGGTTGAGTACAGAAGACGATATCTAAATCCAGGTCGAGATTTGTTAATGACCTGGATTTTTACTGACCCAAACCGAACTACAAAATAAAACAACGCAGGCACAGAAGGGGATCGAGTCACGAGGGATAAGAGCGATCAGATATTTCTTTCAAAATGGAAGGGCTACGGTGTTCGTGGCTCATGAGGACTACAGTCGTCATATCGCTCGTGCTCGGAGACGTCACGGGCACCTACGCAACGATGAGTACAGCATTCTATGCCGATAATGACTTACAACAGACGGTGCTTGTAACAAGATTACCCGGCAGAGAAAAACGGGAAATGCAACAAGAAATATTAACACTACTCGGCCTTCACCAGAAACCGAAACCCAAGACTCATGGCAAAGGAGACTCTGCTCCTAAATTTATGATTGATTTGTATGAAAAACTTAAAAATGAAGATGGGGAAATTATGGATGATGATACCGTGTTTCGGAGGAACGCTTCTATCGGATTAAACCCAGATTTACTGGATGGTTCGGACGTCATTATGAGTTTTGTCAATCACGGTAAGTGTACACTCCGTAATCGCGTCTCGTTAATCCAGTGTCAATATTTACCTGTGTGCTATTTCTATTCTCTGCATGGTGGTTAAAGCGATGTTATTCCCTTTACTCTATATTCCCCGTGGATGTGGAATTATTCTGTGCAATATTCTCACTTAATTTGCATGCTACGTAATGGCAATGATGTAGGTGCTGGTTGTAGATGGATGAATGGATTTTTTAAAATACTCATTACATAACAAATGTTGGTAATATAGTCATACTAATTAGGGTTTTTTAACGTTGTTTTCTAATACATTACACAAACGTTTTATGTATTATGCACAGGCCGTTCTCTTTCCGTTAAACCGACTTGTCTACCACATATGTCGACAGAAACAGAAATGTGAGATGTTTTGCTCCCCAGATCAGCGTTATCTGGGCTGTTTCAGTTCAGGGCAGTTAATCGAATGAGATGTTGCTATTTTCTGAACGCGTGGAAAACAGACGTTAATATTTCATGACGGTTATCAGCTGACGAATACATGTTTGTTTTCCCTGCTACAGAGATAGCATCGTTTATAAAAGATATGAATGTCTTAACCGTAAGAATGGCAGAATAAATAATCAGAAGTATGTGTGACTGTCATGAAAATAGGAGCTTTCGTTATGTACATCATTAATATTTGACTTGTATGCTACTCCCAAGGACGATGTCATGGTTGAGGGACGTGATTGCGTTCAAACACGTGCTTTGCATTGAGGCGTGAATACGACGCGGTTTAATATGTTTTTGTTTAAATTATTATCATTATGATTAGCTACAAAATGTGTGTGTGTGTGTGTGTGTATGTGTGTATATATATATATATATATATATATATATATATATATATTAGGTGTATAAGTATTAAGTGTATAAGTATTAAGTATACAAAAAAAACAGTCTAGATAATCGTGCTTGTCAAAACTCCTTTGTCCACACATGATCTGTCGCCGTTCAACAGCTCTTCAGGAGCATATATGTACTTCCAAGAAAAAATCAAAGACTGTTGGATTTTTCCACGCCCGAAATTGAAGGCCACTTATCTTGAGTGTTGCATTTAGTGGCCCTTTCTGTTCAAAACGAGTTGTCACCAATCAGTCGGTTAATGAACAAGTACACACCTTGGATTGATGAATGACAGGTGCGACTACTCCTCCAACGAATAGACATTTTGGAGCAACTATGGTGCTAAAATCTAATTGTCCACCATCAAACACAATGAGACAGCATGACCTTGCCCTGTTAGTAGATCAAGTACGGTAAAACAAACACATGTTAGATACTGTTCGTATTAAGTCATTGAACACAATGAGACATGGACGCGAGATCGAAATTGATGTTACCGTGCTACTTGGCTATAGAATAGTAATCTTATCTTAACGAATTCAACAAGCAAAACTGTTTTCAGATGCCACATAGTTACAATACGTTAAATGGAGATCACAATTTACCTGCTGCTGCTGCTAATATATGAAGCATTTAGTACCAATTCAAAAACAATGTGTTAGAACCAAGGACCTTTATAGTAGGCTGCTTAAATTATATGAATCAGTGCTCTACTGAATATTGTTGTAGGGGTTTGGTAGTCTGTCTGACCCCACGGCGTATATTATTACCCCCCCCCATCATTTTCCAGTTGCCACCCCCATTCGCCGCTCCCCCGAAAGTAGCCTCTAAGATACATGAGGGTCCCTCTATAAATTTTTTTTTCATTTAACCATTTCCATAACTTATTTCGGGACTATATGTAGGGGTAGGTTTGATGTTGGTTTGTGTGTTATCGGGTAAGTTGCTGCCGTGTGTGAACAGTTTACAACGTGACACTGTAGTGTTTCCAGCCAGTAAGCCCCTTGACTCATCAAGTCCCAGGGCGTGAGATTGTAATAACAGTATTACCACGTTTTGAAGGGTGTCTAATGCTCACTGACAGGGTGAGTTATGGACAGTAAAAAAAGGCTTATGTTGTCACTATGTACCTCCTTAATCAGCTCCTTCTATAACAGTCAATCTACACTCGTCTACACCCCGAAGGGAAGTCTCCCTGAACTTCATTAAGCACATGTGGTATAAATTGTCCCCAAACTCAAGTCGGGCTTGTAGCCTTTTCATCGCCTACAAACCTTTATGTGGCGACCGTGCGTGTGTTTGTATGGTAAGCTGTACGTTAAACATGGCTTGTTCTCCGTCACTGAGAGGCGGGTCACGGCTCAATGGGAATACTACCTTTCTGATCTCAGCCACTTCATGCTCTATTGAGTTTCAAGAACGCATTGAAAGTAAATATTATTTAAACTACCTCTTGGAAGTGCATTAGCCTCTAGGGGGCGTTGTGTAGACAGTATTTTTATGGGCCGTCTCGAAAAGCAGACTTTTGAAATGTCGGTTATGAATATTCATAAGATTGTAGGCGTAGTCCCTGTGACCCCGGTAGAGTTTCTTAATAATGAGGTATACCGAGCTGCGCCGGGGGTCAGGATCAGCAGCTTTACCGCCTTGGTACTGGGGTACTCCTGGTGAGTACCATCTTACAGGGGGTGATTACTGAAAAACGTGGCTGTAACACAAATAAAAATATTTTTCATTGACCCTCAGGGTAGAACAGGTCTTCTGCAACCTATGCGTGTCGTATAAGGCGACTATGCTTGTTGTAAGAGCTAGCCACTAACGGAATTGGGTGGTCCGGCTCGCTGACTTGGTTGATATGAAGCATGTCATCGTATCCCAATTGGATGGATCGATGCTCCTGATGTCAGTCATTGAGTTGTCAGTTCCAGACGTCGGGGCGGTCGGGTAGTCTAGTGGTTAAAGCGTTAGCTCGTCACGCCGAAGACCCGGGTTCGATTCCCGACATGGGTACAATGAAGCACATTTCTGGTGTCCCCCGCCGTGATATTGCTGGAATATTGCTAAAAGTGGCGTAAAACCATACTCACTCACTCACTACAGACTGACGTCATGTAACGGGAATATTGCTGAGTGCCGCATTAACTAACTAACAAACAAAAGCCTTCGCCCGCGTAGGATACATGGGTCTATAAAAAAAAAAAATTTATTTGTGTGCAACTACGAATTCCGGTGGTGTGATCTCTATGCTGTGCTATGCACTGACTTCACTAAATGTGTCTTGTCTAATCCCACAGTACTGACACGCTTTACGATTAAGCTTCAAAATATGCGACTATGCTTCAAAGACTTCCTTCACCACCGCGTCATACCTAACGTGAAGGGTGATTTCTTGTTATCTGCCTGGCGTTCGGCATAAGGGGATAAAACAAGGACCGGTCGGCTGGGAGTCCGTTTACTGTGTCTGAGTGGTGTATCCGTGTTTAACTTCGGCGTGGTATCTCAGTGACCTGGCATAATAAAACCGACTGACATAAGCAGAATCACGCATCAGCCGATGTACGTCGCTGTGTATATACAATAATATTGAAATACACGTTAAACCTCGTTTCTACCACTGTCCGGGTGCAATGTCAAAATAGATTCACCATGCTTGGTGAGGGTGAGTTAAAATTTAACGTCACATCGGCATTATTTCAGCCATGTAGCGACGAGACCAAGTTAATATATTCACAATTCAGTTATTTATGCAAAGTTATATTTAAAACCAAGTTATGAAACATATTTGAGCATACTATATTTAAACACATTTTTTGAAATATAGTTGGGCATAACAATGTCATTATAACAGTTTAAAACACGGGCTATAGGCCACAGTAACCAAAGCAAGGCCACCTAGCTCATGCTTGGCGAAAGACGATTGGGTGGTCAGGCTGAATGACTTGGTTGATAGGCTGCCGTCGTACCCCGACCACGCGGATCGTTGCTCACAATATCAGTCACTGGAATTTCTAGTCCAGACTCGGATTATTTACAGTCCGCCTTCATATTGCGAGTGCAGCGTTAAACAACAAAACAACAACGAACGCCTTAATGTGGCCCGAGCATTGCTGAGGCGTAAACGTTCATTCACTCACTCTTTATCTTAATATTAACGTTTTCAGCAAACTTTAATGTTCCGTGCCTTTTCTTAAGTAATTTATTCCTTCATTTATGATATTGTACAGCATAATCACCTCAATAATGTCATTTATGAGTTACTGAGTGGATGTTTTTTTGCGCGCAGCTAACATATCCAGCCTCATCACTTAGCAACCCATCCTTGCCGTAAAAGGCGACTATGCTTGTCGTAAGAGGCGACTAACTGGATCGGGTGGTCAGGCTCGCTGACTTGGTTGCTGCATGTCTTCGTATCCCAATTGCGTAGTTCGATGCTCATGATGTCAGTCACTGGATTGTCTAGTCAAGACTCGATTATTTACAGACCGCCGTCATATAGCTGGAATATTGGTGAGTGCGGTGTTAAACAACAAAACGACAAACAACAAACAAACTGTATAGATAAATTAGTTGTATATGGTAATATATGCTTGTCTAAGAACCGACTAAAGGTGGTTGGGTGGTCATATTCTGTGACCCGGCTGCTTGTGTACCATCATACCTCGATGGCGTGGATTGTTTCCCATGCTTTCAGTCACCGGTTTATCTCGTCCAGATTATGTTAGAGTAAACTACGGTTATAACGAACACGCTTATAACGAACTAACGGATATAACGAACTTACTTTTTTGGTCCCGACTATTTGCTGTAGTTATGCTGTATATATGCTTATAACGAACTACGGTTATAACGAACTAAAATTAGTAGTCCCTTTGAGTTCGTTATAACCGTACTTTACTGTATTAACATCGCACTGCCATGTAGCCTGAGCATTTACTTTCATTTTTACGGTAAAGAAATACATTTCACGTATAATCTGTATTTTTTCTCAGACTAACTGTTCTGTCGTTTATGTCAGGAAAACAGAAAAAAATAGATCAAACATTTTCTAAATTTAAAAGTCCTTGGAGCAGCATAAATCTCAATGTTTGGATTTGTTTTGTCCAGGCAGATCAAGTGAAAACAGGAAAGTATTCGGACGAACGCACACAGCACTTAAAAGGCTGACTGGAATTTCCCCACATTTCCGCCAATGATACTGAAATGCCGTGTGTGTTTGCCATACCAATGGCTTCTTCGTCTCCTGGCAACCTGTGTAAACAAGAGCATTGCATAATCCCGAGAAAGGAATTCCATGTGCACTAAGTCCAATCCTAAATCGTTTGACATCTCACACCAAACAAGCACGCCTGCAGTTGGCAAACAGAAGCCCCGTATGGGGGGAATTTAGCCGCGTTTTTAACATAGATCCGGCCATCGTTTCGGGTCAAAACATGCGGTTTTGTTTTTGTGTGTGTTTGATAATTTGAGATTCACTTAGCGGTGCATAGTCAGAACGCACTGATCAAGGCGTCGAATGTTAAGATGGACTGAGGATTAAATGGATGGATTGATGGATCGATGATGCGTGCGTGCGTGCGTGCGTGCTTCCGTCTGTTTGTACTTGTCCGGACTAATGTCGGTTTTGCAGTGAGAGAAATGATTATTTTTGTGTCACATGCACAAGGGGTCATGGTAAAAACATTTGACATCATAAGAGTTCAAAATAAAAACTTGTGCATCCAGCCTTACTAGTCTTATGAGACACATTAAAATACACATTGTATTCTATGTTTTAAAAAAATGACGATATACAATAATAATACCAATTTTAAAAAAAACTTTTTGAACATAACAGTTATAATTGACTTTTGTAGTTTTGTCTTCTTTCTATAGTTCCATAAGTACGTAGTTTGTAACCGTTTGCTTTATTTCTGTGGTCCCATACAGCAGCATACCATTTATCGTTATCATCAGCAGTGAGAACGTTTCTAACTTGAGCAGTACGTTGTTTAATTGTCAAACCCGATCTCAATAAGCCCACATTGAAATGAGTTAAAACCTTAAGAAATGTCAGTTTTGTATTGCTAGACTCTCAAGATACCATGCCACAGTTTAAGGTGAATACGCTCCTCAGACACAATGTACCGACCCCGGGGCAGACGCTCTATCCACTAGACCACGGAGGCGGTCCCAATAGAACTATTTACTGTTAATGTGACAGCTGACGCAAACCATTAAACGTACCGAAATAGACGTGCATGCTGAGCATCATATCATTCCAGGTAAATTATGGTAATAATCCATAAATGTTTGAAACCGATCACGATACAGTACATGACCTCGTTACCCCCATGAAGGTGATGTTTGTACAGAATGAGAGAGGTTGATTCTCACACACACACACACACACACACACACACACACACACACACACACACACCTCTACGTTGCACTACCCCCGGGGACATTCCGTGATGAAGGAGGTCTCCCAGCATCCCCAGCTTGTGTGGATCAGAAATGATACCTGACTGACGGCGTGTCACCGTGACCCAGCGGCGTGTATCGTTGCTCATGATATCAACCACTGGTGTGTCCGGCCAAGACTCTATATTATGTACATGCTGGATATAGCTGGAATAGCGCAGTCTGTGGCGCCATATCATTTGTCACCTATGATGGATGTAGTATATATAGTGTCATGTGTCATCTGAGTTCATTAAAGGAATCGGTGTCATATGTGTTTTCATTATTATGTCAGGTGTCATTCATTGAAAATGTCATTATAGTATCAGGTGTCATCAAAGTTCGACATTATAGTGCCAGGTGTCATTTGCACTCTCGTTATAGTGCCAGGAGTCATTTGTATTCTCATTACAGTGCCAGGGGTCATTTGCATTCTCATAGTGCCAGGTGTCATTTGCATTCTCATTATAGTGCCAGGTGTCATTTGCACTCTCATTATAGTGCCAGGGGTCATTTGCATTCTCATTATATTGCCAGGGGTCATTTGCATTCTCATTATAGTGCCAGGGGTCATTTGCACTCTCATTATATAGTGCCAGGTGTCATTTGCACTCTCATTATAATGCCAGGTGTCATTTGCATTTTCATAGTGCCAGGTTTCATTTCCATTCTCATTATAGTGCCAGGTGTCATTTGCATTAGCTTTATAGTGCCAGATGCAATTCTAGTGGCCATTAGTGTGACTGGTTTCTTTTCACTTGCCATTAAATGGACAGTGGTCGTTTCAGAATCATAATGGTGATATATGTCATATGAATTCTCACGTATTGATGCATCACACATGAATAGAACCTGCCTCTGAACCAGCGCGACCGCGTGACGGATGGACGGAGCCAATAATACACGGGTGAAGGACTCGGAGGTCTCACCCCCGACAGGAATAGTCGCACCCCTCCCGGTTCACCCGTCCTTCCTCATCTCGGGTTGTACCTGCAAATGTTGTGGCTGGGACATAGTTCATTGTGAGAATATTTGTTACAGTTTGGAATGGACATTACTGCGTCATCGTTAGAGGAAGAGAAGGAACATTTAAAACATGTTACCCGGCAAGAAATATTTATTTGTATAAACTTTGTAATTTATTCATGATAACATTGTGGAAAGGAGAAGATTTTACAATCTTTTTCTCTTTACTTTCAACAACCGCCACACAAACGACCTTTCGTTTCTTTTGTTATGTTCTATTTATTTTCCTGTAACAAGTTTACGTTACACGTATATTAAATTAAATGTTGAACTTTCTTTGATAACAGTAGTAAGATATACATCTAATTCAAGATATGAAAGACATTTGCATGAAACTCAGCACATATATCAACAGAAGTACTGTTGGGTGCATAAACTTTACAAATTCATTAGTATTTAGTATTTCCATAGCAATATAGTTTAAATACTACACATTGAATGATTGTGGAGCCCAACAGTTTCGGCATTATGTGCCTTTTGAAATGTGAAACAGTATTGTGTTTATTCTTTAATGAGGTTGGTTGGTTGGTTTGATGTTTGACGCCGCACTCAGCAGTATTCAAGCTATATGACGGCGGTCTGTAAATTATCCAGTCTGGTCCAGACAATCCAGTGATTGATATCATGAGCATCGATCCACGCAATTGGGATCGATGACATGCATCAACCAAGTTAGCAAGCCTGACCACCCGATCCCGTTAATCGCCTCTTACGACAAGCATAGTCGCCTTTTACGGCAGGTTTGGGTTGCTGAAGACCTGTTCTACCCCGGATCTTCACGGGTCCTGTGATGAGGCCACCGGCCCGTGTTTGCCTTATGATGTACAGTATTACTACTGAGGATTATTAATGATACCTTTAAAATATCTATTGGATTTCTTTAGTGCTAAGAAAATATATTTACCTAGACTGTTAGAAAGACAGATTTGAGCTAGAGAATATCATTTTAAGTTTTTGATGGTTTGAATGGACACAATATTACTTTCGTAATTACTTTCCGCCAATGATACTGAAATGCCGTGTGTGTTTGCCATACCAATGGCTTCTTCGTCTCCTGGCAACCTGTGTAAACAAGAGCATTGCATAATCCCGAGAAAGGAATTCCATGTGCACTAAGTCCAATCCTAAATCGTTTGACATCTCACACCAAACAAGCACGCCTGCAGTTGGCAAACAGAAGCCCCGTATGGGGGGAATTTAGCCGCGTTTTTAACATAGATCCGGCCATCGTTTCGGGTCAAAACATGCGGTTTTGTTTTTGTGTGTGTTTGATAATTTGAGATTCACTTAGCGGTGCATAGTCAGAACGCACTGATCAAGGCGTCGAATGTTAAGATGGACTGAGGATTAAATGGATGGATTGATGGATCGATGATGCGTGCGTGCGTGCGTGCTTCCGTCTGTTTGTACTTGTCCGGACTAATGTCGGTTTTGCAGTGAGAGAAATGATTATTTTTGTGTCACATGCACAAGGGGTCATGGTAAAAACATTTGACATCATAAGAGTTCAAAATAAAAACTTGTGCATCCAGCCTTACTAGTCTTATGAGACACATTAAAATACACATTGTATTCTATGTTTTAAAAAAATGACGATATACAATAATAATACCAATTTTAAAAAAAAACTTTTTGAACATAACAGTTATAATTGACTTTTGTAGTTTTGTCTTCTTTCTATAGTTCCATAAGTACGTAGTTTGTAACCGTTTGCTTTATTTCTGTGGTCCCATACAGCAGCATACCATTTATCGTTATCATCAGCAGTGAGAACGTTTCTAACTTGAGCAGTACGTTGTTTAATTGTCAAACCCGATCTCAATAAGCCCACATTGAAATGAGTTAAAACCTTAAGAAATGTCAGTTTTGTATTGCTAGACTCCCAAGATACCATGCCACAGTTTAAGGTGAATACGCTCCTCAGACACAATGTACCGACCCCGGGGCAGACGCTCTATCCACTAGACCACGGAGGCGGTCCCAATAGAACTATTTACTGTTAATGTGACAGCTGACGCAAACCATTAAACGTACCGAAATAGACGTGCATGCTGAGCATCATATCATTCCAGGTAAATTATGGTAATAATCCATAAATGTTTGAAACCGATCACGATACAGTACATGACCTCGTTACCCCCATGAAGGTGATGTTTGTACAGAATGAGAGAGGTTGATTCTCACACACACACACACACACACACACACACACACACACACACACACACCTCTACGTTGCACTACCCCCGGGGACATTCCGTGATGAAGGAGGTCTCCCAGCATCCCCAGCTTGTGTGGATCAGAAATGATACCTGACTGACGGCGTGTCACCGTGACCCAGCGGCGTGTATCGTTGCTCATGATATCAACCACTGGTGTGTCCGGCCAAGACTCTATATTATGTACATGCTGGATATAGCTGGAATAGCGCAGTCTGTGGCGCCATATCATTTGTCACCTATGATGGATGTAGTATATATAGTGTCATGTGTCATCTGAGTTCATTAAAGGAATCGGTGTCATATGTGTTTTCATTATTATGTCAGGTGTCATTCATTGAAAATGTCATTATAGTATCAGGTGTCATCAAAGTTCGACATTATAGTGCCAGGTGTCATTTGCACTCTCGTTATAGTGCCAGGAGTCATTTGTATTCTCATTACAGTGCCAGGGGTCATTTGCATTCTCATAGTGCCAGGTGTCATTTGCATTCTCATTATAGTGCCAGGTGTCATTTGCACTCTCATTATAGTGCCAGGGGTCATTTGCATTCTCATTATATTGCCAGGGGTCATTTGCATTCTCATTATAGTGCCAGGGGTCATTTGCACTCTCATTATATAGTGCCAGGTGTCATTTGCACTCTCATTATAATGCCAGGTGTCATTTGCATTTTCATAGTGCCAGGTTTCATTTCCATTCTCATTATAGTGCCAGGTGTCATTTGCATTAGCTTTATAGTGCCAGATGCAATTCTAGTGGCCATTAGTGTGACTGGTTTCTTTTCACTTGCCATTAAATGGACAGTGGTCGTTTCAGAATCATAATGGTGATATATGTCATATGAATTCTCACGTATTGATGCATCACACATGAATAGAACCTGCCTCTGAACCAGCGCGACCGCGTGACGGATGGACGGAGCCAATAATACACGGGTGAAGGACTCGGAGGTCTCACCCCCGACAGGAATAGTCGCACCCCTCCCGGTTCACCCGTCCTTCCTCATCTCGGGTTGTACCTGCAAATGTTGTGGCTGGGACATAGTTCATTGTGAGAATATTTGTTACAGTTTGGAATGGACATTACTGCGTCATCGTTAGAGGAAGAGAAGGAACATTTAAAACATGTTACCCGGCAAGAAATATTTATTTGTATAAACTTTGTAATTTATTCATGATAACATTGTGGAAAGGAGAAGATTTTACAATCTTTTTCTCTTTACTTTCAACAACCGCCACACAAACGACCTTTCGTTTCTTTTGTTATGTTCTATTTATTTTCCTGTAACAAGTTTACGTTACACGTATATTAAATTAAATGTTGAACTTTCTTTGATAACAGTAGTAAGATATACATCTAATTCAAGATATGAAAGACATTTGCATGAAACTCAGCACATATATCAACAGAAGTACTGTTGGGTGCATAAACTTTACAAATTCATTAGTATTTAGTATTTCCATAGCAATATAGTTTAAATACTACACATTGAATGATTGTGGAGCCCAACAGTTTCGGCATTATGTGCCTTTTGAAATGTGAAACAGTATTGTGTTTATTCTTTAATGAGGTTGGTTGGTTGGTTTGATGTTTGACGCCGCACTCAGCAGTATTCAAGCTATATGACGGCGGTCTGTAAATTATCCAGTCTGGTCCAGACAATCCAGTGATTGATATCATGAGCATCGATCCACGCAATTGGGATCGATGACATGCATCAACCAAGTAAGCAAGCCTGACCACCCGATCCCGTTAATCGCCTCTTACGACAAGCATAGTCGCCTTTTACGGCAGGTTTGGGTTGCTGAAGACCTGTTCTACCCCGGATCTTCACGGGTCCTGTGATGAGGCCACCGGCCCGTGTTTGCCTTATGATGTACAGTATTACTACTGAGGATTATTAATGATACCTTTAAAATATCTATTGGATTTCTTTAGTGCTAAGAAAATATATTTACCTAGACTGTTAGAAAGACAGATTTGAGCTGGAGAATATCATTTTAAGTTTTTGATGGTTTGAATGGACACAATATTACTTTCGTAACATGATGTCTCTTAAATCTGCATAGAACAGTGAACGTTTATATATCCCTGAAATCAAGTGAGTGAGTATAGTTTTACGCCGCTTTTAGCCATATTCCAGCAATATCACGGCGGGGGACACCAGAAATGGGCTTCACACATTGTACCCATGTCGGGAATCGAACCCGGGTCTTCGGCGTGACGAACGAACGCTTTAACCACTAGGCTACCCGACCGCCCCCTGAAATCAAGGCAAACTGATACATTTAACCTATTAAACAGAGCTTGTCATCAAACGAAAATAAATTATTCGTACTAATACTAACTGTAAACATGTAGACTAAGTTGGGGTCCCGTGTGATTTGTATCTGGGCAATACAAAGGTCAGCATATGTAATATGATCAGGATGGCTCGACAGTATCCGCCATCTTTCACGTTAAATTTCGATCAGAAATGTTAAACACTTTTAACCTATTTTCCATATTTCATTCATGTCCAATGCTAAGGTAATTATTTCACCAAATGGTATGAAAATAGGTCCAGCCCTCTTATTGCTTGTCGTGAGAGGCGACTGTATTAAATGTGGAGGTGAGGGTCCGTGGCGAGGATCACGGCGTGGCATCGTTACTTGACTTGATATCCCACCCGCTGGTACACCCGTGAAGATTCCGGGGTAGAATAGGTCTTCAGCAACCCATGCTTTCCGTAAAAGGTGACTATGCTTTTCGTAAAAGGCGACTAACGGAATCGGGTGGTCAGGCTCGCTGACTTGGTTGATGCATGTCATCGATCCCAATTGCGTGGATCGATGCTCATGTCAATCACTGGATTGTCTGGTCCAGACTCGATTATTTACAGACCGCCGTCATACAGCTGGAATATTGCTGAGATCGGCGTTAAACATCAAACCAACCAACCAACCACCAACTGGTGTCTCTGGCCCAGATTCGATGGTCTAGTGGTAGAGCGCCTGTCCGGAGAGGAGATGGTCGGTGGTACAGTCTCGTCATCAGTAATAGATTGTTGTCACCCTGCCTGGCGTCCGGCATCAAGGGGCTAAAACAAGGACTGGTCGGCTCGGAGTCAGTGTACTGTGTCTGAGTGGAGTTTCCATGTTAAACTGCGACACGTACTTAAATTTTGTCAGCTTTCCGGGCAACAAATCTTCAATGTCTGTCATACATTATAAGTAAAGAAAACTGCCTATCACTTTCACGAATACATTGAGCTCAACAATTCAAAAATATTTGCAGAATGTTTTGATGGCCTGGAAACATTATGTTTATGGTTATGGTTCTCATCATGCGGTTTAAAAGACCAGTTGAACTTGGGAAGTTTTATTTCAAGGATAAGAAGTCCCATTAAGCTCTGTTACTGCCTGTACAAAATCCGTATTGCACACCGTGGCAGAATGTCAAGATTGTCCAGATCGTATAGGAAATTGTTTACTTTGTTGTGTTACGCTGCACTCAACTATATTCCATCTGTATGACGGCGGTCTGTAAATAATCGTGCCGGGATCAGACTGCAGTGATTGGCATGAGCGTTCATCAACACAATTGGGCTCGGTTTTGGATTGTTTGTTGTTTAATGCCGCGCTCAGCAATTTTCCAGCTATATGACGGCGGTCTGTAAAAAATCAAGTCTAAACCAGACAATCCAGTGATTAATATCATGAGCATCGGTCCACGCAATTGGGATCGATGACATGCATCAACCACGTCAGCGAGCCTGACCACCCGATCCCGTTAGTCGCCTCTTATGACAGGCATAGTCGCCTTTTACGACAAGCATGGGTTGCTGAAGACCTATTCTACCCCGGATCTTCGCAGGGTTACACAATTCGGATACGATGACATGCATCAACCAAGTCTGACCACCCGATCCCGTTAGCCGCCTCTCTCTTCAAGCATGGGAAAGTCAATTCTAACCCGGATCTTCACGGAGTTTTATAGATGTTTCTATTCCTACCACTGATTCCTAACTTCTCTGTGACCAAAACATTTGAAGAACATCTGATGCCTTTTTTTATTTTATGTAGGCAACCACGTTTCAATATCGCCTTCATTCCATACACGTCTGGTCATATTCTATTCAAACGATTTATTTTGGTACAAATGGAAAAGAATTGTTTTGATGAGAAGTCCTCAGCCGATTTCCTCTGTATCCACCAGACCATTCAAGAACATCTACTTTTGTGCAGCTCCAGTGCTGTAGACAGCACGGTCTTCTTGTCAAAAACGAGAAGTCATCAGTGATAATTAAGGAAGAACTTAACTGAAGTAGTTCGGGCGTTTCGCCCTCGTTATACTCTCATACGATTGCATAAAAGAGGCACCAGTCACAGTAGGCCCGAAGCCGTCTCTACATGTGCCTATTAAGGAACATTGCTTCTCGTTGGCGCCACTTTGAAGTCAGAAGACATACTCAGACTTATGGAGAATTTTGTTTTCAAATTTTAGCCCACAAACTGATTTCAGTTTACAATTTAAATGGAGTTTGTCTCTTTCACAATTATATATCTTTAGAGACTAAGCGTTAGTCCATGTGTTCTGAAGCAGTACGCGTTGTTTTGTCTCTCGGTTGTACAAAATCTTATGAATTCGAGTCTTCCCGGAATTGGAAATTTCGACGATACTCATACCGTTGTTAAAAATCCTCCGACAAACAACCACATTGAAGATGTAAACAAATATGTTCTTTCCGAATATGGTTACTGGCGAGATCTATGGCTATTTGTAATACTTTCCAGGTCAGGCTCCCCGTCACAACACGTTTACGCATTATTTACGGAATTGTGCGCATGTCGCAGCAGGATACGGGAGCCGGTTGTCAAACATCCAACACTGAGCTCAGGATGCTCTTATCTGCTCCTTCAAATCGAAACTATCAAACGATCAGATTCATCAAGTTTTAGCAATGCCAGTACTCCATGTATATTTTCGGGGGCACGGGTGGCCCAGTCGTCTAAGGCGCCGCGATTCGCTGTGCAGAGTTGCGTCCCTTGGGCACGCCAGAAACCTATGATTGTGGGTTCGAATCCCGGTTCGCTCCGATTATGTTTCTAGGTTTGTCAGCACCATACCCGTGCTCGTGGGTTTCACCGAAGTGGTAAACGTCTGAGACCTGCATCACTTCGGGCTTTCCTCCCACATTAAGCTGACACGCCGCGATATAACTGGAATACTGTTAAAAGCGGCGTTAAATCCAACTCACTCACTCACCATGTATATTTTCAGGGCCCATCAAGAACGTATGCAAGGTTGTCGGCTCTGCTTACTTGCAATACATTAGTTATTCGGGAAAAGTAACACTAGCAAGGAACGTTTGCACCTTTAAGATTGTTTGTTTGTTCTTTAACGGCGCACTTAGAAATATTCCATCTATATGACGGTGGATCCACGATCCAGCTATTGGATACGATGACATGCATCCACCAAGTCAGCGAGCACGACCACGATCCTCCCGTTAGTCGCTCTTACGAAAAGCATAGTCGCCTTTTACGGCAAGCACCGGTTGTTGAATGTAACTTTGAGGAAGTCATATTGCCTTACAATATGTCATAATAAAATGTGGAAACGCCGACGGACATGTAATCATGTTTCAGGTTTGTAACTTAAAAACCCTTGGGCCACACGTTTTTATTTCGTTATTGGTCGCATCTGTCTTCTGTAAATGTAAAGGATTAGACATCACATTGTTTCCGTTCCGCCGAACTGTTTCCCATCTGAATGATTTGTTTGTTTGTTGTTAAACGCCGCACTCAGCAATATTCCTGCTATATGACGGCGGTCTGTAAATAACCGGTCTGGACCAGACAATCCAGTGACTGACAGCATGAACATCGATCCCCGCAATTTGGATCGATGACATGCATCAACCAAGGCAGCGTGCCTGACCACCCGATCCAGTTAGTCGTCTCCTACGACAAGCATAGTCGCCTTTCACGGCAAGCAGGGGTTGCTGAAGACCTATCCCACCCCGGATCTTCACGGATCCCCATATGAATGAAACTATTTGTCATATGAACACCGTTCTGTTTTTATCATATTGTAGGTGGTTTTCTTTTCGTAAATGAGACGGAGTTACGGGGCCTTAGTGATCTAAAGCACTGCGAATGATGAGTTGCTTCCCTAATCTATCACAGGATCCGCTGATCGCTTGTTCGTTGCAAACTAGCCTTAATGATGATTGATCTCCTTAAACTGTTCTTCTACATCAAACTGACAAGCCGTAATTTCACTCCTGATCCAACCCCGTTAAATCCAACTCACGCACTCTAAAATTAGACAATACCATCAACACATTGCCAATAGAAGGACACAATGTTACATTATAACGTGGAGTGATTGCAGTGCGATCGTGCACGGTAAGGAGAAATAATGAGAATCTGTTAATTCCGGAACTACAGTTCGTGTTAAGTTTGACTTGTCAGAATGCACGTTCAAAATGGCCAGAATTCCTGGCCGAGAAATAACTACAACTACATAACCAGCCATAATGGTTTAGTTTCAAGTACACCAGACAAAGAACAGGGCGAATGTTTTTCATCGTGTTGAATCTGTTTGTCATCCCTTACGAAATAAAATTTGGCGGCGACAAACAAACCTGACATGGGAAGTAATGTCTGCATGTGTTCGGTTTACCTTGTGCCTCGTGATGGGCACACAGATTAGAGTTTGCAAGTCTTGGCTTCGAGGCTTATTGGCAACAGAATAACATTTTGTCAGCCAGGCAAGATTTAATCGGAAATTCCAGGGATCTCCTGAGCATGCACTCAATCAGATCCCGACCGGTTCGCCCTGACCGAGCCAAGACAGCCCCAAAAACCTACATGTTTCTACGGAGTTGGCGATATGTCACTGGGCCCATACAAGTGCTTTATTTCAGATACCGCTGCACTCACGACACAATGTAAATATCGGAGCTAAACTTGCATGGGAAATGTTTACCATGGCCCTGTGAACGTGATTAGATTCTAAGAATTCAAGTTAGAGAACCAACCATCTTGTAGTTCATATTTGCTTGTTTGATCGACGAATGGTAGTCCCCCAGCTTGTATCGCTTACGATCTCCAAGGAAATGATTCAACCGTCCATGCTTTATCGCGACATGTATACATGTTCTGACATTATTCCGCGTGTTAAGAATAGCATTAATGAAACGTTAATGACGAAGTGTTTCCCAGAAGCGATGTCACATGACGCGAAGTCGATCATGTCAAGGCCAGTTAATAAGATATTGAATTATTTTTTTTGGACTTGAAATGTTTGTTTCTTCAAAGAAAAACAACACTTTTGAATGGCATATGTTAGACATATGTGTTTTTTTAGGCCTTGTTCATTTCACCCGTGTTTTAACAAGCTACATATGGGTCACTTCCGTTACATGGCTACCCAGATGGCGCCACCTTGCAGAGCTCATCACAGCAATAACCCGTGGAAAAACACAGCCCACCAGACTCGGATCCGTTACTTACGCTCTTTAGCTATTATGTCTGCTCTGTCTAGTGATCCCACTAATGCCTGCGCCGACATCGGGCAACTAGACAGACACACATAACTGATGTTTTGGACCGCCTCCAACACAAAACTACAGTGGCGCTCCTAGCGGCAGACATGTGTACTTGAAAGGTTGATCAATGCTTGTAGGGGGTGGCATTGTGTGGCTGTGGACATGCTATATTATGGCTGGGGGGGGTAGGTCACATCTCTATTCTGTAAGTCATCAGGATTTAAGTGTAATCAGCATTGGCATAAGGAGCGACGTGCAGTTACATAAATCAAGGATATTACATGGTTCAAGGGGTGTTTTTTGTTTAGAGGCTGACACAGGTGTTAGGGGACATCCCCGAACCTTCTCTGAATCAGTCTGTGTAAACGAAGGAAGAAGAAGAATGGTATTTCATATTCCTACAAGTGGAATTATTTCATGAAATAGTAACTAAATATAGTAACAGCGATTGAATCTTGAATCCATACATTTGAATACCGCGTCAGGTTTGAAAGACACCAAGTTACGTTTTTCCAGATAAGATATTATTTATTGCAATACATTCCATTAAAGAACGGATGCAATGTACAACACAGCTACAACGTACATTTACATAAGCACATTAAATATGCAAACATTAATTACAAGGGTATTAAAATAAAGTAAGTCTTTAATTTAAATGATGTTGATGTTTTATCGGTTGACATTTTAAATATGAAAACAACTGGTGTTTGAGGGGATATTATTGAAGAAAATATTGTGGAACGTACCATCTTCACATAAGTAATCTCTAGATAAATATGAATATTTAAATAATTTTTATTCGGTGGTAACTGCGTTGACTTCACCTATATTGTATCAATGAAAACGATAAACGATCGTAGGGATGTACAAATATACACAAAAGAACAGTTATTTATAAATAGAGATATTTCCCTAAAATTATCAAGACTGTGATGTTATTATTGCAAGAGGTAAGCTTACATGAGCTTAAATGTATCGGGGTGATGGTATACATAAAGACTGGAAGTAAATTCGACACACGGGTGCAAAATCAGTAGTTGGATACATAGGAGCATGGGGAATAAGAGGGAGGCCTACCACCTAATGGCACGGCGACCCTGACACCGTCTAAACTGGTTTGAATATTTAGTTCGGATGTGAATAAGGAAGGGGGATAACTGCTGTTGTGGGCAGTGAAGCGGTGCACTTGTGGAATGACGAAAAGGCTATATCCTCCGCGTAATGAAAGATGTCTATGACTGATATTGTCTAGCTGGGTGACCGCCATGACCCTTCACACAAAGCATCTGGGCGGGATAACACGACCAGGCTGCCGTACTTTCACAGATTGCTCACTGCCACAGATCGGGGGGTGTTCGACTCAATAATGATTCAGTTCGTGAAATTTATTTCCGGAGGTGTATTCTTGAACTTGTGTTTGCCAGCCATTACAGCGTCGGGTAATTCAATGTTATATTGCAGGGAAATAATAAATTGTGTCTGAAATACGAGACAGTTTGAAACAGTTTGCTTTGGGTTTTATCAGAGACCATATGGTCTCTGGTTTTATGCAAAATATATATCGTGCAAAAAGAAAAGAAAGAAATTGTTATGAATATATGCCTTGATTGAGTAACCGCGCATATTCCAGCCTCCCTTGCAAATCTATCCGCATACGAAGTGATTTTCTCTTATATGCTTGAAGACGTTTAAATATTGGGCGTCTCTTTCACCAGGCGTCCTTGTTATTCAGCCAAACGCAACAACTAGAAATTAAGATGGAAAATATAGGTCTATTTCTGATCGATTAGAAAATGAAAAATATACAAATGCAAGTAATTGAAGAAAATGTAACTGATAACTGTTTGAATTTTTTTTATAAAAAATCAATTACATTTTTATGTATAGTCCCTGGCCACTGCTCACAGGAGGAGAACTTATCATCGTGGTTCTCTTTCAGAAGTAAATACTTGTCCATGAACTGTAATTTGTTTGTTTGCTTGTTTAACACTGCACTCAACAATATTCAGCTATATGACGGCTGTCAAGCAATTGAGATACGATGACATCCGTCAACCAAGTCAGCGAGCCTGACCCCCTGATCCCGTGGGTCGCCTCTTACGACAAGCATAGTCGCCCTTTACGGCAGGCATGGGTTGCTGAAGACCTATTCTACCCCGGATCTTCACGGGTCCCATGAACTGTAAACATAGTGAACATCGTGTCAGTATTTATTTATTTTGGCATTATCAGAGTGACCAAACAATTTATTCAAAACCCATGCTTGCCGTTAAAGACGACAATGCTTGTCTCTTCAGGCCACTTACGGGATCGGGTAGTCAGGCTCGCTGACTTGGGTGATATATGTTTTTGTATCCTAATTGCGTTGTTCAATGCTCATGATAACAATCACTGGATTGTCTGGTCTAGACTCGATTAGTTACAGACCGTCGTAATACAGATGAATATTGCTGATGAGTGTGGCGTTATACAATAACCCAACCTTACGTAAACATATCAACATGTATATATATCAGGGGCGGTCGGGTAGCTTAGTGGTTAGAGCGTTCGCTCGTCACGCCGAAGACCCGGGTTCGATTCCAGACATGGGTACAATGGGTGAAGCTCATTTCTTGTGTCCCTCGCCGTGAATATTGATGGAATATTGCTAAAAGCGGCGTAAAACCATACTCACTCACTCAGAAGCGGTCAACTGATGAAGAGACCCTGGAACGTCGATAGGAAAGATACGGTGGTTGTTATCCTAAGATTGTCACGTCTGCATCATGTTTGGGGGGCGGTCGGGTAGCCTAGTGGTTAAAGCGTTCGCTCGTCACGCCGAAGACCCGGGTTCGATTCCCGACATGGGTACAATGTGTGAAGCCCATTTCTGGTGTCCCCCGCCGTGATATCGCTGGAATATTGCTAAAAGCGGCGTAAAACCATACTCACACACTCATCATCTGTGGTGTTAAGTTTCGAAAATACGCACCGGAAGTAGTGTGCTGTCAGGAGAGACAAGTCCGTATAAATTTCCTTGGGGGTGACTAATAGAGGCTATATGTTCATAAAAATATCCGTAAACAATTTATACAAAGTATGGCCTGAAGTTATAACATCTGAATCGTGTCTCGAGGCGAAGGTGATCGAAGACTGTTTGTTTATTGTAAGCTGACCATGTCAGTGATGCTTGCAATTGTTTGATTGGTTAATGAAACAAACATTACGAATGTTTGGTTAAATGATTACTACAAGGTGCAACTATGTGAATTATGTTAGCATAAAATTTTGACCCCAGCACCGAACAGCTTTGACGATGAAACAGGAACTTGTTATATGCACAGCAGTCTCGCTATTACTCGTGTAAACAGAAACTCCACCAAATGTATCGGCATAGTTCTGTGGAACAGGGGTTCGACATTACCGCTGCCCGACCCCCGAGTCGAGCAACATTCACAAGTCGAATGAGTTCATTCACTACCGGAGCTGCACTGTGTTAAAGTTTGTTTGTTGTTTAAAAGCCACATTCAGCAATATTCCACGGTCTGTAATTAGTCGAGTCTCCACCAGACAATCCAATGTTCAGTATCATGAGCATCGATCCACGCAATCGGGATGCGATGCCATGCACCAAGACGCAAGTCTGACCACTCGATCCCGTTAGAGCATGGGATTTTGTTTTGTCACCAGATATTTTTTCAGCTTCGGTTTCAAAACCAGATATTATTTCAATTAAGGCTATGAGCAAAAATATTTGTTTTCTAAATGCACATTGAAACAATGTAATTTATTATAAGCAGAACTATAGTTTTCAAGAATTTTCTGAGGCAATTTATCTTTTTGATACAATCCCAGGCCACCCTCCAGAATACCAACTGGTCGGCTCCTTATGGTGATTATATGAAGCGGTTGGTCGGTCCTATATTTCATAGTCGAAACATAATCCCGTGGTGAAAAATGGTTTTCAAAAAGACATATCTGTTCGTTTGATTTGATCATATAGGTAAATATTCACACGCGAGCCAATTATCTGTATTAACAATTCGTGTTTTGGTCAACATGGTCGAAGGAAACTCTAAATCAAACTTCACATCTTCTGAAAGAGAGCTTTTGGGACACGGTGGCCCAGTTGCTTAAGGCGCCGCAATTTGCTACGAGGAGTTGCGTCCCTTGGGCACGCATGAAACTTATGACCGTGGTTTCGAATCCCGGTTTCTGGGTTTGTCAGCACCATACCCGTCATCGTGGGTTTCACCATAGTGGTAAACGCCTGAGACCTGCATCACATCGGGCTTTCCTTTCACATGAAGCTGATATAACTGGAATAATGTTCCAAGCGGCGTTAATCCCAACTCACTCACTCACTAAATATCTTGTTCTAGCGCTCATGTCTGTGCACGATGTATGCGCCGAATCTCTTTGAGTCCTACCACATCGTTAGCTGCCAAAGTGGAAAACAACATAACGTATGTCGAGGTTATGAAAACTGGAAACGTTTTTGACATGTCATTATGCACGATTAATCGGCTAATACCGATAACACATTGAACGAATGAATGAATGAATGAACTTCAGTATTGAACTTTGGGCTGCTAATCCCCATGAGAGACCGCCTCCGTGGTCTAGTGGTAGAGCGTCCGCCCGGAGAGCTGAAGGTCCGGGGTTCTATACCCCGGCTGCGTCATACCAAAAGACGTTAAAAGATGGTTCTTATTGTTACCCTGTCTGACGCTCGGCATTAAGGGGCTAAAACAAGGACTGGTCGGCTCGGAGTCAGTATACTGTGTCTGAGTGGGATAGTCATGTTAAACTGCGGCATGGTATCTCAGTGAGCTAGCACTATAAATCGGCATCAGTCCGGACCAACACACACACGCACATGCACGTCACTATATAAGTGCAATGATCTTGGACGCGACGTTAAACCCCAATAACCTCACCTCACCTAATCCCCATGAATAGTGAGACATGGTTGTTTTGAAGTTTTGTTCACGGAAATATAGCCAACAATGGCCGACACATGGCTTGACAAGTCCCAGGGAGCGCCCAACTCTCCGATACGCTGATACGCTGAGGTTGATGAACTAGACTACCACCTTGTATAATCCCTCCTCTGTGTTGGGGATTTACCCCCGTGTCACCTGCCCCGTACACCTGTGAGGGCTAGGGTTTCACCGTGTGCCCTCCAGACACCGGGGGCGCGGGGAGTGAGAACGTTCAAGCACTAAGTGTACGAGTAATGATCGAGCTGGATGTGCTTGATACCTTTGTGCGAGGCCCGTTCTGGGCCAGGATCGCGAAACACTCTGCCCTCCCTGGAACACAACACGTGGAATTATGTCCCCCAAATTGTCAGGTGTTGGTCGTTGCTGACATATAATAAGGGGTGCAGGTGAATTGTTGCGGTTTCATTGAAGAAACGTACACACAATCGTGTCATGAATTACTTATGCGAGTTGGTTTTGAAATAAGTGGTTTTCATTACGTACTAATAAGCCCATTTGGTCAATACCGTGTGTCTTTTATGAGTCATATGGTCTCTGTTCTCGTACGTGTAGAGCGTCCACCCGGAGAGCGGGAGGTCCGGGGTTCGATCCCCGGCCGCGGTATACCAAAAGAGGTTAAAACATGATAATTGTTGTTACCCTGTCTGGCGCCCGGCATTGAGGGGCCAAGATAAGGACAGGTCGGCTTGGAGTCAGTTAGTCCTGCACCATGACCGTGGACTATATTTATTTTATGAAAAAATAATAATCTAGAAATGCATACAAAAGCAAGTCTAGCCAGCTCAAGCTAGCTCTATTCCACAGCATAGGGATTTTTTTTATTTTTAGAGTCAAGAAGGATATTGTGTAATATAAGATTTCAGAGACTAAATGTTAGTCTAGGAGTCGGTACACTGTGTGAGTTAGATATTCATGGCATCTCAGTGGAGTTCAGGGGGCACGGGTGGCCCAGTCGTCTAAGGCGCCGTGGTTCGCTGTACAGGGGTGCCTCCCTTGGGCATGCCAGAAACCTATGATTGTGGGTTCGAATTCCGATTCGCCCCGATTATGTTTCTAGGTTTGACAGCACCATACCCGTGCTCATGGGTTTCATCGAAGTGGTAAACGTCTGAGACCTGCATCACTTCGAGCTTTCCTCCCACATTAAGCTGACACGCCGCGATATAACTGGAATACTGTCAAAAGTGGCGTTAAACCCAACTCACTCACTCAGTGGAGTCCGGACTAGAAGAAGCAGCCACAAACACACGTGTATTCACGTTGCTATTTAAGTGCAATTATCTTTCACCCCACCTCTGTTCTTGTTCAGGTGAGAAACGGGTAAAGAGTTTATTTTTCATTTTACACTCAGTAAACCTGCCAGATTTTTGGAGCATGTGGTAGGCGAACACATTTTTGAGCTTGGTGTCGCTTGTAGCAGATCATGTGACATGTGAACCGGGTGCTGTTTTGTAACCGTTTGAGTCCTGAGAAGGGTCACACCGCCACGGGTTCCCATCAGTCAGTCACACACCAGGTCCATTCAGGTTCTGCAACGGTGTCTGTGCTAAGATATTTTCTTTTTCTGCTTTACTTCAAAGCAAACCCCAAAATGAACGTTTTCGTCCCTTTCGTTTCATGTCTTCTCGTGTTCGTCCAGGTGGAGCCACCATCGCTTGAACCCATTGTCCCGCACCCCGTGTATTAATGTAACAGCATATTATACCATAACATTCTTTAGACTTCTGAGGGGATTGTCAGCATTTTCGTGTGAGGGCAGTCAGCAGTTGTCACGGCAACCCCAAGGGAGACTCCCCCACCCCACACATCCATCTCCTCCATGTCACAAAACCTTGCATATCCTCACCCTTGTCGCTTCAGAGAGGACCTTCGGCCCCTACCGTGAATGTTTAAATATGTTAATTACTGTGAGGTTTCGTTGGCAAGATAGCATCATATTCAGCGACCATTAGACAACCCTAAACGCTCACAGGCTCAACGGTTTGTCCGGGAAATTCTTTTGTTACCGGTATGTACATTACGTATAGGGGGCATCTCAAAAGTTGCTGAAGACAACGTTTTCAATTCTTGACTATGATTTATGTATTAACAATATAGCGTTTGTCGGGTTTTTTATTCAAATTTAGACCCAAAGATAAATATATTTTATCGTTTCCAAGATCGATCTGAGACCAGTCGGGTAGTCTAGTGGTTAAAACAACTCGACACGCCGACACGCCGAAGAACCGAGTTCGATTCCCGACATGGGTACAATGTGTGAAGCCCATTTCTGGTGTCCCCCCGCCGTGATATTGCTGGAATATTGCTAAAAGCGGCGTAAAACCATACTCACTCACTCACCTCTCTGATGTTCCAGAAACGGGAAGGTTTAACGCTGTCGTAGATAGGTCAACATGAGGTGACAATATTTCCTTGGCCAACTGTATAGTGACCTTGACCTTTAATCAGGACAGATTTCCGAGTGAAGCAGGTCATGTTCGTCTTCTCAGCGAACACCTGGTGTCATCGTAGAACACCATCACAGGGCAGGGTACAATGTCTCGTCAAGCTACTATGAAGCCAGATTGTACATGAAAAGAATCCAGGTTGTACAGTGAATGTTCAATATAGCTGTCAATGAATTTCCATCTTCCATTGGTGTTATGAGCTCATGTGACAGAGATATAAGAGCATGACAACCCCGTTTTGCTGGTGACCGCCTCCGTGGTCTAGTGGGAGATCGGAAGGTCGGGGTTTGAACCCCGGCCGCGTCATACCAAAAGACGTTAACTGATGGTTCTTCTTGTTACCCTGCCTGGTGCACAGCACGACGGGGCTAAAACGGCGGCGCGCGCATGCGCACGGTGGAATCTCGTGAGAAAGTACGAGTTTGCCCCGAAGTCAAAGTCTTGTCGGAGTCGGTATACTGTGTCTAAGTGGGGTATTCATGTTAAGATGGTATCTCAGTTGATTAGCACCATAAAATCGGCATTAGTAGCCACACACACGCACGTGCATGCACGTCGCTGCATAAGTGCACTAATCTCTCACCTCACTACTGGTGATTTGGCCGTAATGTTACTAACACAGTTCTGCCGCATTCTGATCTGATATCCCTCGCCGTGATTTGGATGGACTATGGCAAAAGCTTGAAAAAATCATACTCCTCATGGTCCCCATGTATTTTGACACGGTCCCTGTGTCGTAACCCCTCCTCATCACCCCAGTGTGGGCCGGTGTATAATAAGGATAGATAGCATCAGTCCCGTCTATCTGCTCGTTTGCAACATCATATGCCCCGAGACAGGACTGCGCAGAAAAAAATGCCCTGATCAAAGGTTTTGAATGTTTTTGAATGTGACCTTGGAGGTCAATGCGATACGTTTGGGGTTTAGGCTTTGGCGTGATTCCTCATGTTTGAAGGTGTAAGTCAAGTCAAAGTTTATTATAAAAAAAACAGTCACCGTGATACATGGATACGTACTTGCTCTGGCGGCGTGGGCGGTCGAGTAGCCTAGTGATTAAAGCGTTAGCACGTCACGCCGTGATATTGCTGGAATATTGCTAAAAGCGGCGTAAAAACATACTCACTCACTCTTGCGGCGTTGTAGACCACAAAACATGTTTCAGTCATGATGAACATATACTAGTCTGTCTCCCCGAGAATAAATAATAGATATTATATATGCAGGATTTAGGACAACTAGAAATGTAACGAAAGGATAATATGACTTGGTTACGTGTCGATTCCCATATTGAAACAATAAGTTAACCCAGAAATGTGCACGTAAAAGAATGTATTGTAAAACCAACTAGCAGTCAACAAACAACCAACAAATGGTATACGATCAACAATTGTAATATAAAATTAACCAGGTCTACAAACCAATACAAATTCCTGAACATCAATTACAAATTACCAAAACAATGTGTTAAGCTAAGATCAGACTATTGGATTGTCGGGGGTGATCATTTTGAGAGAATTTGGAGAAAGACTGTTTTGTCCCTAACAAAATGTCTGTGTCTAATAACGTGTATGTAATACAACGTACATAGACACAATTATTGTTTGATAGTCATTTCTTACAAGTTAGCGGCCGACAACGTTGACACATTTTATGGATATCAACTGATTTACTCTACTACTATGGCCATGTTTCGATGTAGATCCTTTTACCGTTATTAAACAAGACACTGTTATGGCGGCTTTTCAATGTAGATCATTTTACCGTTATCAAGCAAGAGACTATTATGGCGGCTTTTCAATATAGATCATTTTACCGTTGTCAAGCAAGACACTTATATGGCGGCTTTTTAATATAGATCCTTTTACCGTTGCCAAGCAAGACACTATTATGGCGGCTGTTCAATACAGATCCTTTTACCGTTGTCAAGGAAGCCACTATTATGGCGATGTTTCAATATAGATCCAATTACCGTTGTCAAGCAAGCCACTATTATGGCGATGTTTCAATATAGATCCTTTTACCGTTGTCAAGCAAGCCACTATTATGGCGATGTTTCAATATAGATCCTTTTACCGTTGTCAAGCAAGACACTATTATGGCGGCTTTTCAATATAGATCCTTTTACCGTTGTCAAGCAAGACACTATTATGGCGATGTTTCAATATAGATCCTTTTACCGTTGTCAAGCAAGACACTATTATGGCGATGTTTCAATATAGATCAATTTACCAAGCAAGACGGTTTAAGGATCTATAACAAAACGCAACCATAAAAATGCATTAAAGAAGTTCCTATCCATAATTTGTGTTTACTTTTACATGGGACTCGTGAAGATCCGGGTAGAGAACAGGTCTTCAACAACCCATGCCTGCCGTAACTGGCGATTATACTTGTCGTAAGAAGCCACCAGGTTAAGAGGCAACCATGCTTGTGGTAAAAGGCGACTGACAGGATCGGCTGGTTGATGCATGTCATTGTATACCAATTGCGTGGATCGATGCTCATGATATCAATCTGGGTTGTCTGGTCCAGACTCGATTATTTATGGACCACCGTCATATAGCTGGAATTTTGCCGAGTGCGCCATTAACCAACAAACAAACACATCAAAACTTTTACATGGACACACGTCAAGGAAAGCACAGCATCAAATTCCACGCGCCTTCCCGTGTTGGCACTCTACCACTACGTGCCTGCTTTCCAAAGACGGTGCATTCAAGTTCGCTTCAGCCGTGTTGCATTCTCTTGACTTCACTCCATCATCAATATCTCATCAAGGCAGCCTGCTATGTCGGCACTTGTCTAAACTGTTTACACTCTGAAAGAGTTACCCCGCTTGTTATGCGATAGTTACGATATGGACCACCAGGGTAATTACAGATGCACGCTGGGACTTACAGAGAAGGAACTGCGACCCCGCTGAAAGGTTGTGTTCCGCCTGGTGGTAATGCAATAACGTTGAAGCAAAATACGAACACATGAATCTAATGTGTGTTGCCAGTCGAATGCAAGCTTGCACGTGTTGACTGGAGAACCACATCGGCGGAAACTGCAGAAACACATAGGCGGAATGACAATGAACAGTTTAATGTATCGTATTATCGCGACAGTAAAACTTCGTTTGTCCGGAAATTCCTCATTGTGGACAGTTACTTATTTCTTGTTTTACGCCGCACTCAGCAATATTCTAGCTAGATGAAGTAGATCTGTATTTCTAATCGAGTTTGGACTAGATAATCTACGCAGTTGGGATACGACGACAAGCATCAACCTAGTCAGCGAGCCTGACCCTCCGATCCTGTCAATATTTCCTATCCCCTGTCACGAGTTGAGGGAAACACGAGAATCCTGGAATTACCTATTTGTTATATGCTTTTTGTTTAGTTGTCTAAAAAGTATTGAGGTAAAATGGCGCTTTGCGGCGAAACGAACAGGCTCGGTTGATGAGTTGAATGTGAAATGTACAGTTTATAACGAAACATTTTCAAGAGAATAAAAAACGGCAAGACGCGATATTTACTCAATAAGTGACCATCTGTCGATATTTTGCCTTGTCAACGTCAAACTAACGTAAAAAGGACGTCAACACTTTGTGTTCGGGCGAGACACTTATGAAATAGGGAGACAATTTGCGGGGAGGTAACTCTTGTATAACAATAGTTCAGTCAAAGTGTCATGTTCACTACAGTGACAATATCACTTTTCTCGACTTCGGAAAACTCAGTCTTTCACACTGAAGTATGTAATAAATAGTTAAACCCTTGTGTATGATATATTTTTAATAATTTAGATATCTCTGGTACATGTCAAATATCACATGTAGCGCATGCGCTGTATATGTGTATATGAAAGTTACAGATAATATTTTGTATACTTGTCTGTTTTATGTCTTCCCCTTAAGTAAATCGGTACATTTCATCCAGCATGTTTCATTTCAGTTTTGATCTTTGCATTGCGGTTCAAGTGTTGCCTAGCCGTGCTCATATTTGATAGTTGATGCGCTTAGCTAATACAGAACACTTAAATAAGGTAAAATATTCTTTGCTAACCAAATTCCCATACAGAAAACATTGAACTAATACAGTGCTGTCTTGCTACGATTATATGTAGTGTATGGCAGTGACAGTTGAAATTGTACCTATTTTTATTCAGAAGGAAGAGTACGTAAACTTGCGAGATGCCCGCGCCAACGTAACCGGTCCGAGCACGGATACGCATCACTTTGTCGGAGATCAGGTATTCTGCATGTAGTGAAGTGCGCCTATCAACACGCTAGCTGGTGTAGTTATATCATCCTCGTGAGTCGAGGGCGTGTGATGTGTTGGCAGATGTTTCAGCAGGAGTTGTTGACGTAATTAGAAAGACGTGATTTGCTGCGATGCCCCTGTTAAACTGTTTCACCGCCTAACCCCATTTGCGTTTATGTCCGCATGTATATTCACTTGCATCTGCTAAGTTAACACTGTCAGTTGACGTATCATTGTAATGGATTACGTCGTAATTCTTTAAATGTGACGCTACTGCATGGGTATAAAGGTGACACGCTTGCATTTATTCTCTAACCTTTCACCTCGCAACTTCTAAGATCTCTCCGACATGTATTATAGAAGCGAGTGGCGTGACGTCAAAAGCGCCACAAGTTGCTCACCAGAGTTGCGTCCCTATGGAAGTTCAAACGGTTGTGAGTTCTATTCACAGATTCGTCACGTTTACGATTCTTGGTTTGTCAGCACCATACCAGTGCCTGTTGTTGTTGTTGTTTTGTTGTTGTTTTTTCTTGGAGGGGGGGGGGGGGGGGGGGGGGGGGGGGTTGTTTTGTTTTTACAAAGTGACACGCAGGGGTGTGACTGAAATAATTTCACAGCAGTGTTAAACCCAACTCACTCACTCACTCTAACGTGTACACGGATATTCATCTTTCATTCTGAAATATTTGTTGTGTTTTATATCTCGCTACAGATTTTCTTTGTACACCAAGTATGGCCGTCCATATCTTAGCATGTGGTAGCACAGTGCTTAAAGCATTGACGCATCACCTTGAAGACCCTGATTTGATTGCCCATGTTATGCATCTGTATGCATAACAGTATACTATTAAGGGGTAGTATCAGTATGGTAGGAACTCTAACCTGCAGAATAACGTCCACTATTAACTTATACGGCTACCACCTAATTACTCTATACACTGCTGCAACCATGGTACTCGATAACGACTCTAACCAATACAGGTTGGTAAATGAGAAAGGGAGTGGGTGATTTAAACACAGCCAGGTGACTAAGAACACAGCCAGGTGACTAAGAACACAGCCAGGTGACTGAGAAATGGGATAGGTGGCTGAGAAATGGGATAGGTGACTGTGAACACAGTCAGGTGACTGAGAAATAGGATAGGTGGCTGAAACACGGGGTAGGTGACTGTGAACACAGCTAGGTGATTGAGAAATGGGATAGGGGACTGAAAAATGGGATAGGGGACTGAGAAATGGGATAGGGGACTGAGAAATGGGATAGGCGACTGTGAACACAGCTATGTGACTGACAAATGGGAAAAGTGAAATGTCACTTCAGCGAGCCTGGCCACCCGATCCCGTTAGTCGCCTCTTACGACAGAGTCGTTGCTGAAGACCTATTCTAACCCGGATCTTTACGGGTTGAAGAATACAGATTGTGACGGAGAATAGTGATAGGTGACGGAGAATACAGATAGGTGACGGAGAATACAGATAGGTGACGGGGTGACGGAGAATACAGATAGGTGACGGAGAATACAGATAGGTGACGGAGAATACAGATAGGTGACGGGGTGACGGAGAATACAGATAGGTGACGGAGAATACAGATAGGTGACGGAGAATACAGATAGGTGACGGGGTGACGGAGAATACAGATAGGTGACGGAGAATACAGATAGGTGACGGGGTGACGGAGAATACAGATAGGTGACGGAGAATACAGATAGGTGACGGAGAATACAGATAGGTGACGGAGAATACGTATAGGTGACGGAGAATACAGATAAGTGACGGAGAATACAGATAGATGACGGAGAATACAGATAAGTGACGGAGAATACAGATAAGTGACGGAGAATACAGATAGGTGACGGAGAATACGGATAGGTGACGGAGAATACAGATAGGTGACGGAGAATACGGAGAATACAGATAGGTGACGGAGAAAACAGATTTGTCATAGGAATACAAATTGAAGACTACATGGGCATACTTCTTGATGACTAGGAATAGAGATGGGCGAACTGGAAACTGTGTCCTACTTAAACTAATAGCTTATGATCTCGTTAAACGTCGCTGCCATGAGCTATTACAGCTAATAAGATATAATGGCGCTGCGCCAGAGTTTGCAGAAGAGGCCGCTTACTAATGATCTCGCAGAATAGCACGTTTCAAGCTGTCATTGTGGTGCACCATTCCAGGCTTCATAAAATCAGCTTGAAAACTCTCAAATCCACTCTAGATACAAATTGGCTTTGCTACTTTAAATAGACAGTGCGAAATAAGATGAAACGCTAAGAATGGCGTTCAAAACATTTTTTTAATTGAAGTTCGGACCACACAAAGTTTTCCCCAATAGTGTTGCTTCATATCGGATATTACGTATCTCTTTGTGCCGCCAGTCTTTTCCCTTGTATTTATCCATTAGTATTGACTCACGTTTCACAACAACAAATCTTGATGATATCTATGAGTCGAACATTGTATGCGATTGGCCCGAGATTTGTCTGCAACTTGGCGTATGTTTTCACCAATGTTTGAATAGGTTTTCACTTTGAATATCCGGGTTAGAATTAGTCTTCAGTAATCCCTGCTTGTCGTAAGAGACGACTAACGTGATCAGGTGGTCAGGCTCGCAGACTTGGTTGATGCATGTCATCGTACCCAAATTGCGGTGTTAAACAACAACAAACAAATATCAATGTGCGTAAGCACCTACAACCATTTCTGAATGTCCCAAAGCTGACAAGCCGTGATTTAACTGAAATTTGATCAAAGAAGCTTTAAGCTTTAACTCACTCATCCAACTGTTGTTACACCAGGATGTAGTTCTCTGACTTTCACAACTGGCGTAGCACGACGTTATACATCTATTACACGGTGGGACACGTAAAGGCTTTTAAATCCCGCTCTTGTACATCACAAGTCAGAAGGCTTAAGTTGTTACGTACACATGAGGGGGCACTCCAAAAACCATCCATTATAAACGTGTGTGGCCTTAGGAAGGCCATTAAGATGCTTTCTTCAGTTGGAACTTTTTTTCTAAGTCGTTCTGCTCCTCACTTCTGCATCAAGGAAAACTTTTATTCATACAATAAAAAAAAAAGCATTTTCATGATTTTAACAAGTTTTAGAGAACGTTTTTCAATAGCATTACACGATTTGAGAAGCATGTTTGGCACAATTAGTTAATGCCCCAAGAGGAAAGCAAGCCTAGTGTAGTTTTTCTTACTGTACTTTATGATTTAATTATTTGATGTATTTTCTATTCACAGCGAACAAGCGGTCCCATCTTCGTCATGAACGTGACAGAACGTTTTACTTTGACTTCAGCGAGGTTGCTATCGGCGAACAGGTGTCCGGTTCTGAACTCCGGCTGTACAAAGAACGTGCACACCGAGGGAATAACCGCCACCAAGACTTCCACATTGAGCTGTTCCGAATGAAACAAGGTCGTGACCCCGAGTATGTAGATCCTGCAGATTAGTGTCATAACTCACCGAGAATCGATCCTTCGCTATTATAGTGCATCTTCCCGAAGCAAGAGAGTTAACTGACTTTAAAAGTCCAGTTTCCACCCTTGCCGAACTAGGCCGGAATTCCTGGGCTCGATCGTAGCGCCACCACTGGCTATTACGAGTTATGACCTGATTGGACTATGAATAGACTCGTTAGCCCAGCCAAAATGTAACTCCATAATTCTAGCGTAGTTCGGCAAGGGTCGAGACCGCCTTCGTGGTCTTCTCGTAGAGCGTCCGCCCGGAAGGTCTCGGGTTTCGATCCCCGACCGCGTCATACCAAAAGACGTTAAAAGATGGTACTTGTTGTTACCCTGTCTGGTGCTCGGCATGAAGGGGCTAAAACAAGGACTGGTCGGCTCGGAGTCAGTATACTGTGTCTGAGTGGGGTATTCATGTTAAACCTCGGCATGGTATCTCAGTGAGCTAGCACTATAAATCGGCATCAGTCCGGACTAGTACAAGCAGCCACACACACACAGACATGCACGTCGCTAAATAAGTGCAATAATCTTGGACGCGACGTTAAACCCCATTTCACCACCACCTCAGCAAGGGTGGAAACTGGACTTTTATAGACAGTTAACTCACTTACCTCGGGAAGATGATGGTGGTGTGTGATAATGCGATAATGTTATCACATTTCCATATTAAAAACACATACCTACCAGAAAGAATAACTAAACGCTTAGTCGCTAAAACTATATAATTGTGATAGAAAAATAACTCCATTTAAATTAAATAGGAGCCCGCGTGAGATTGGAAATTTCAGGAAAATCTAAAGATAAGGGATTAAGCTTGCTTCATGTAAGGCTGTTATGTTACAGACAGGGCTTGGCGGAAGGAAAAATATTATGGTTCAAGGACTGTTAGGCAGACTAAAGATTACTGTGAAACATAGTTTACCATACGTTTCCACACCCGTGAATGGGTTAATATAGGTCTTCAGCAACCCACGTTTGCCTAAAAGGCGGCTATGCTTGTCGTAAGAGGCAACTGACGAGATGTGGTGGTCAGACTCGCTGACTTGGTTGATGCGTGTCATCGTAGATCGATCATATGGTGTCTGTCACTGGATTGTCAGATTATTTACAGACCGCCGTCACATATATGGAATACTGCTAAATATGCCGCGTTAAACAACAAAGACAAAAAAATTGTTCTCGAAATTGCAGTGACCAGGCTATTATTCGCATTAGAAAAGCCATGATTGGACAAGTCAATCACCTATCGCGGTACACATCGACCCTCGTGTTGATCGTGTTTATGTTACGTCTGCTTGTTTACGACAAGTGTTAGAGATAAGTTCATGAACGTTATTGTTCCAGAGATAAAGTTTTGGAGTCGGAACTAAATACTACCATAAAGGGAGATTACCGAGGATGGCTTCGTTTAAACGTGACCGGAGCGGCGGAGAAGTGGACACGGAATCCAGGTTCAAACCTCGGCCTCTTCATGAAAATCACCGGATCTAGAGGTAGGCTATGTGTATTTCGACAGTAAGGTCGTGTTACACTAATGGGAAACATGAAGCATTCATTTTGTCATGTGATAAGGGGACCATTGCACGATATGCTGGTTTGGAATGACTTGATTCAAATGTGCTGGGACTTCCAGTTGATCCGATTGTAGTCCCCCTTTAAGGAGCCCTATGCCTCCCCTTGCGGCGAGCCTGGTTCCTCTGCCACAGCCTAGCGAGATGGGACGATTCCTCACATCTTACACTGTCCATTCAAGATATTGCATATGTTTTTTCATCGTCATGTTATAATCGTCAATATATGGCTGAAATATTGCCGATGTGACGTTAATTCTTAACTCGCTCATCTGTTATACTTTTGACGAGTCTATACATTAGGTAAACAGATCATGAAACAAACAAATCAGTCGAAAAGCATTTGTACCATGGATCCTATCTATACTGGGCCATCATTCTTGTAATTACTTCACGGCACGTTTCAGAGCAGATATTTAAGTTGAACTTCTATAAAGGGTTTTCAATAATTTTTCAAAAACCTCCTTGAACTAAGAATATTTAAATTGCAAGGAACCGTGTCATTTTTTAGCCAAACAAGCAATTCATTATTGTGTTTATGGTTCCATGAACCGAAACTAAATAGGCCACGCCCAGTAGCGGTCTGGCGAGGTTAGTGTTACATTAATGCCCTCAACGTCACTGATTCGTATTGCTGTCTACAGGATATTTTTAATGTAAATGATAAAAGAAGCAGTCTGTGAAGTTAGCATTGTTAACGCATTTATTGAGAAGAATTGACTTTCAAATATAGTTGCGTTTATGGAATTGCGCGGATTTAAACATTATGCACACACGTGTTGACGCCTTCTATCTCCATATACGCAAACGCATAATGAAGTCAATTAATTAAATTCATATTTCAGGTCAGGACGTGGATCCTAGACACATTGGCATAGTGGGACGGCGGGGTTCAATGGCCAAACAGCCGTTTCTAGTCGGGTATTTCCGGATGGATAGCGAACTGCACGAACGACGTCGGCGTTCCACGCGACGGCGGTACCGCCAAGACGTCACCTACGCAGACCAGCCGTCCTACCCAGGCAGTAAGTTGTTATGCTACCCTAAAGATCCGGATAGACAAGAAGTCTTCAGTAACCCATGCTTGTCGGAAGAAGCGACCAGAGGGATCGGGGTGGTCAGGTTATTACTGATTGGTTAATGCATGTCATCATATCCCAATTGCGTAGATCGATGCTCATTATGTGAGTCACTGGATTGTCTAGCCAAGACTTGATTATTTACAAACCGCCGTCATATAGTTTGGATATTGCCGAGCTGGGGGTAAAATATACAGACCGCCCTAATAGTACGGCGTTGAACAAGAAACAAACAAAGAAATTTGTTATGAGTAATGTATTGTTTTCTTTCGTTTTTAAAACTCCTTCGCCTCATTGTTATCTGTAGAACATAAGCAAAAATGATACTAGTATTTCGATACAAATCTTGAGCCTTATCTCCAAGGTTTATGCCTGCAAACAGTGTATCATATCACATCAGTGCATTAACTATGCAGGCAGTGTATCATGACATATAGAAAAAGATCATTTCAAAATTATGGTTGTGGATATAAGCTGTCGAATATACTGAGTAATCGGTCATCCCCTGTAGAGTCTGAGCAAGATCCTGATTTCACACTTCAAAATAGTTCCAGCAGACGGATAAAGAATGGAAGGAACAAGTTTCTGTGTTTGTAAATTAAACATCCAAAAAGTTGTCATAAGCTTTTTAGCTCACCTGATGGCATGTGTATTTTTACCAAATGCTTCTTCTTCTTCTCCTTCTTTACGTTTCTTCCCACCAGTGACATCTGAAAGTTTACAGGATGTTGGAAGCTGATTTTCAATATGGCCGCCACGGCAGCCATAATGACAAAATGATATATGTGGCAATTTTAAGCCATTTTCTGTTCAGGTTGTAATGGGATGGATGTAGTTAGAAGGGCACATACGTTCCGTTTTGCACCATATTTTTAATATTGACCTTGATGTGACAAAGATCTCAAATTCTATCAAAATGCATGTGTTGTCCTACAAACGTACTCTCCAAAAAATGCCAGTCTGAGGAAGCCGATTCACAACTTTGGCACGTGTGTCATTCCTCAGTCGTTATGCATATATTTGCATCAATGCTGATTGCAACACCTTGTAAAATTGCTCTGATTGACAGTATAAATTGTTGACTACATATCAAGGAGAGTTAGGGTGTCGTGGCACTATATTGTGATGATTTGAAAGCTTTGGGCAAAGGTAGCAAAGCGACTTGAATACTCGCCTGAGGGTTGTGCTCAATGTGACTGTAGGCTATGGGCGTGACACGTAGTTTGAGGTGACATTGCTTGTTACATTTCAGACTTTCCAAGGTTCCAGCGAAAGGCCTGCCAACGCAGAACACTGTACGTGAGCTTCAGAGACCTTGGATGGCAGGTGCGTCAATTGTCCTTTTGGCAATAAGTTGATTCGTTTCTTCAGACTGATTTGTCCAAAAAGATGAGCTGGTAGTTGATTATGAAAAAGATGTTACATTTAAACGATGATAAAAAGAAAATAATAATAATGATTTAAATATTGTATTTTTTCCTTGTTTCGCGCAGCTTATATGTATTGTCCTAGACTGTAATGGAAATTGCATGAGTTATTGATAGGTGTTAAGAGTTCTCCGAATATTTTTTAAATGTTAATTCGTTGGAAGTGAAGCTTATGTTAATCGTGGTTATGTTGAAGCTTCAGATGTTTCTAGGAATTGAACTACATAAATATCGGATGGTTACCATGTTTGGAACCGCCTCGGTGGCTCAGTGGTAGAGCGTCCACCCGTCATAGCAAACACGTTAAAATATGGTACTTGTTGTTACCCTGTCTGGCGCTCGGCATTAAGAGGCTCGAACAAGGACTGTTCGGCTCGCAGTTGGTATACTGTGTCTTAGTGGGATATTCATATTAAACTGCGGCATGGAATCTCAGCAGATCATGTAACATGCGAACAAGGTGCTGTTTTGTAACAGTGTGTGTCCTGAAACGGGTCACACCACCGCGAGTTCTCAAGAGTCACTCACAATACAAATTCTTCAACGGTGTCGTTGCTACCTCAGTGGGCTAGCACTATAGAATCGGCATTAGTGTGGACTATTACAAGCACACACACACACACACACACACACACACACACACACACACACACACACAGATGCATTCATGTCGCTTTATAAGTGCAATAATATTGAACGCGACGTTAACCCTCATTTCACCTCACCATGTTTGAACAGGACATTTGTTCGTCACCGTTGCGTATTTCGTTGCTCATGCTGTAAATCAATGGCAAGAGGCGATCAATCCCAGGCCTCCGTGATAACCTTATCGGGATTCCAGATCAGAATAGGTTAACAGTACCTTATGATTGTCGTAAGAACAGACACAAGTTGGATCAAGTGTCCTGCTCCTCAGGCTTGGCTGATTACGACCCACCCTACATGTGTCACGATGACGTTGGTTGTCATTTGGGGCTCGTTTATGTTCATGTCACCGTTATATTGCTGCAATATTACCGACTGGTGTGCAGCCACGCTCACACACTTACTTAATACACAGTGCCATCTGATCCACAATGTTACATCTCCATCCAATACACAAATAATCAGGGCGTACTGTCATAAGAGTGAATGAGTGTTTCGGGGTTAAGGCGGCTATGAACCGGCTATGAACCGTATTCCAGATGTATTATGGCATGTCAGCTTCACAGGTGATGTAGGCCTCAGAGGTTTACCATTTTGGTGGAACCCACCAGCTCGGGTATGGTGCTGAGAAACCGTGAAACATAATCGTGGCGAACCAGGATTCGAACCCACGTCCATGGGTTCCTGGCGTGCCCAAGGGACGCAACTCTGCATAGCGATTGCAGCGCCTTAGACGACTGGGCCTCCCAGTTGCCTGAGAATGTTTCAATCATTGACTGAGAAATCCCTAGTTAGGGGCAACTGATAGGGAAGGCTTAACAAGACGGTCAGAATTCAACATGAATCACTTTGTAACAGTAGCGTGAGTGACGGCAATTAGTCACATGTATGTATCTGTTTAACATAACTCTGTTGTCATGCAGTGCCATCAATAACATCTACCCAAGGCCCGCCGATATCGATTACCGCCGCGGTACAACCTTCCGCAGTGTTTACTTAAACTGCCACCGTTTTACTGTTTTGCAAATAGTATTAGAAACGCCAAGAAATAATTTCATTCATGACTTGGCTCGAACAGTTTCGACCGACTCTGACGCAACCTAATGGGACATCCATCATCTTTGATCAATAATATGCAGCGCCCTCGCCGCCAGCTGGGGTACGCCAAGTGCTTATCAAATGAGTTATGGTAGAGAGACTTAAGTCAGTTGTCAGAACGTGCTCAATTTGTCATTCCGCGCCGCACTCCCCGACTAGTGCTTTTAAGCTAGAGCTAATCTCAAAGAAAACTAATATTCTCTGAATGTTTGATAACTTTTTTTTAGATTTTAACGTAAGGCTGTTGCGTTTGTTGAAGTAGTAATTTTTTTCAAAACAGCACGCACTACTGTATCCAGTTACAATAAAGAAAGTAAATGTCTGAATTGTGAGAACTGGAATATTTGGGATAACACGGTCCCGCCACAGGGCGTGGACTTGGGATATAGACTTGAGGTTTTGGTTTTGTATGGGAACTTGCTCAAACACATAAGACCCGAAAAACCGGGGTAGAATAGGTCTTCAGAAACCCATGCTTGCCTTAAAGGCGACTATGCTTGTCGTAAGAGGCGACTAAGCTTGTCGAAAGAGACGACTAGCGGTATCGGGTGGCCAGGCTCGCTGACTTGGCTGATGCATGTCATCGTATCTCAATTGCATGGATTGATGCTCATGATATCAATCACTGGATTGTCTGGTCCACAGACCGCCGTCATTTTGCGTGCGGTGTTAAACAACAAGTCAAATCAAAATCAAACACATGACAGAGTGTAACGTTAACGTATGATGATTACTGTAGTGCTATTACATGAGTGATGTGTAATTATATAAATATGAATACTATTAGGAATAATGTCATATTTAATTAGTGCGATATTGGAGTACAAAAGTAGCAATTTGTAAACAGTAGAAAACAGTATCCTTGAAGTAGTGACGGTATGGTTGACTTAAAGTGTGAGAGAGCGGTCTGGTAGCCTAGTGGTTAAAGCGTTCGCTCGTCACGCCGAAGACCCGGGTTCGATTCCCGACATGGGTACAATGTGTGGAGCCCATTTCCCGTGTCCCCCACCATGATATTGCTGGAATATTGCTAAAAGCGGCGTAAAACCATACTCACTGAAGTGGGAGATGAAAGTGCAAAGGTCACATACTACCCTCTTTTTGTTTTGAATTAAGGCAAAACCTTTTTAGAACCTTTCCAGTCGGAATCTAGGCATCTTTATTCGCCCAGCAGCTGGCCGCCGCTATCATCAACTCGGTGTCTGTGTGTGTTGTGTTCAGGGCAGGTGCATGTGTTACTTCAGTGCAAGTCCATGCCAACCGATAAACGACTCATTTGCAGCTAATGCTTAGCTGGTATTAGTTAAACGATGAAGATCTCTTGTGGTGACTGACATCGCACCCCTTCCCCTTTTAAACGGGGATGGATTGTCTTTGATGTTGATGTTTGGTATTTGGAATGAAATGAGTGAGTCAGTATGGTTTTACGCCGCTTTTAGCAGTACACCAGCAATATCACGGCAGGGGACAGCAGAAAGGGGCTTTACACATTGTACCCATGTCTGGAATCGAACCTGGGCTCTCCGCGTGACGAGCGAACGCTTTAACCGCTAGGCTGCCCGACTGCCCCTGGAATAAAATGGATTAGGAAGTTATTGATTGCTAGATATATTATTACCAAGACTATAATTTAGTCGCTAAAATGTAAATAATTCGCTAAATTGTCTTGTATATAATGATGAGGAGACCAGGCAGAATCTGTTCATTTTCAGACAATTAAGAAATCTAGACTTGCCAAACTATTATATTTATATAGTTTTGTTTCAGGGTCTGTGACCAATTAATTGTCATTTTGCACATCTTTTTAAATATTTTTAGTCCAGATTCGGACGTGTTTAATTCTACACAATAACGCACGCGCGCACACAAGAAATACTCCCACACTCTTATCTGACACGCACAAGCACAGCACAATACACAACAGTTTCTAGCCTACCTTGAAGTCCATGAAAAACAGTTATGTATAAGGTTGAAAAAAGCCTATAAAGGAGACCTGGAGTATCAAACCTGAGTTCATATGTTTTTAAGAGCTGAGGGGATGAGTGTAGGCTGCTAGAGCTGAGAGGGGTATGCGAACGCAATGGGTTGTTGCGTTATTAAATATATTCTCTGGGGTCTTACGAAACTACTTCGAAACAGCATAGTCCTGTTGTTCATTTGCTAAGGTTCATAATGATATTTTTCAGGACTGGATTATCGCCCCTGACGGTTACTCGGCGTTCTACTGCGATGGAGAATGTGCCTTCCCCCTCGGAGCTCACATGAACGCCACGAACCACGCCATTGTTCAGACTCTTGTACATCTCATGGATCCCTTCATGGCCCCCAAACCCTGCTGTGCTCCCACCAAACTCACCGCAATATCCGTCTTATATTTCGACCATAACTCGAACGTTGTGCTGAAAAAATACAAGGGGATGATAGTAAAGGCATGTGGCTGTCACTGAGATACGAGACTCACGCTGGTGTAACTCACATGGGCCCATTGGTGTATAAAGCTTTCTCAGTGTGCATAAAACTCGATTTCTATGGATGCTGTTCAAGAGGACAACGTGACCTTTTCGTAGCCTCTATTGATCCGTGGATGAAGACTGCGTGAAAGCCAGTTGCACCAGCTAAACTGACGTCAACTTGACAATCCAAAACCAGGGCTGACAACCGATTATTAAAACAACGTCATGTGTGACAGTTTTTCAGTTTCAACCTAAAAACGATAGGCTACAAAGAACGCTGAACAAACATAGCAGGTTTCCAAATTCATGGAATATGTACTGGTAGGCTCTGTCGTCGCTGCAACATGGCAGTTAGTTTTATTGCCAAAGAACGACGAACACATGTAAAGTAAAACACGAAGGCCGTTGTCATGAAATTCCAAAGATGCTTATGCCATGCTGAAGAATCGTTGCAAAGCTTGACCACTATTTGTTCTGAAGATCCGTCTCTGTTTAATGATGGCTTGTGTCATATCGACTGGAACACATTGTGATTCCTGGGAATATTAACAATGGCATACTTCTACGAGAAAACCGTTCATATTTCTGATATTTACAGCACGCCGACATTGATGTACTGTAGATAGGAGCCACCGTGGTACAGGTACCGGTATCGATTATTGAGGTTTTGTATCGATACCAAGCAACAAGTGGATACATATGTGGATGTCATGTTTTGAGGTTCTGACAATACCTAAAGGCATTATTTTTTTTTGCTTCAGCTTTACGATAATGGTTTAAGTGTCGTCCAACCGTTTTGTGATGGAATAGACAGTTAACAAAAGTGGGAGTTCATGTGTCGTATCCTGATGTTACTATCGTGACAAAGTGTAACGCCAGGGAGGGTGTACAGTGGTTTTACACTCTGATATGTTGGTATGCTATAGGTATAAGGGGCGGTCGGGTAGCCTAGTGGTTAAAGCGTTCGCTCGTCACGCCGAAGACCCGGGTTCGATTCCCGATATGGGTACAATGTGTGAAGCCCATTTCTGGTGTCCCCCGCCGTGATATTGCTGGAATATTGCTAAAAGCGGCGTAAAATCAAACTCACTCACTCACTCACTATAGGTATAAACACGAACATCTGTACGGCCGCGTGTCGTGTCTCAATGATGAACATCGCATACCGACTCTGACAAAAATAAACCCAAACAGACGTACTGTACTAAGATACCTGCTTATGCTATTCTACTCAACTTTTGTTAAGGATACAGATAGTTTATATTGTAATGAAACCCGAAGGACGCTCACGATAAACACGAGCACTTAACCTGAAGCTAAAGTTCCATTGTAATACATCGAATACTATTCGTGAATTTACATTGTTTCCATTGAAATTTCAAATATTTTCAGTCAAACTGTTTCAAAGCAATCGTTCATATTCAGTCCCAACCTGAACGCTCTGTATATTCCTATCACATGGCGGCAGTATTTCGCCTTCGATTTATGATTAAGTAAAGAAAAAAACAATGTCGTCCCTTAATGCCAAGTTTATAGAAATGAAAAATATATCTACGGTAAGGTAATGTCATAGCGTTACTTACGCAAACATTGCCCATGTTAGACACGTGAAATTCTCATGTAGCTATCTTTTTGAAAAAAAAATAAACATCCATTATCCATTTTCCCACTGATGTACATATCTTAATTATATGGTTGAACAGAATCTTCTTGGCTATTAACCGTGTGACGGGAATACCCCCCCTACAATCTTACATCGTTAGATCGTTATAAATCTACTTTGAGTGATGTCTCGCAGAAGAAAAGATAAGAGTTAGATATTTCCCTTCATCCAATAAAATCTGTATCAGTCTCGTGTCAAATCTACATCCGTCAAATTTGACGTGTAATGGCTATTGCCGAGCTTAATGGACAGGGATTTTTGTCAACGTTCCACAACGTTAGCAAGGAGAGTTTCTTCACAAGAGTTATAAATAAAATAATAAATGTAAAATATTTAATTACATAATCACGGATAGTCAATGTCTATCAGGTTTAATATTCACTGACATTTGGAATTACGCATATATCAAACTAAATTTGTGAATTTATGTCGTTTTATTTTCTCGTTACAGATTTTGTTTAATACTAAGTGAATAATGGAAACTGGATGGGTAGGATGTATAGATAAGTGTGGTGTATGTACACACTGATACAGTGTAACTGATCAAGATTATGACATCCACTATAAAGGACAATATTTGCTGTAGTGCTGTAGACAGGCTCTGGGCATCCATACAACGCTCCGATGATCAATTAGAACACTACTTCAGAGTAGGTGTATTTTGTAAATATTGTGCTTGAAAGAGTGTTCTGATCCATATATAATTGAACAATGCTTCCGGAATATGCATTTCTTTGTTACATTATGAATAAGTGCAATTTTTCATCTTATTGTATATAGTTGTAAGCCTGCAGAAACATCGCTGGCTTTTAGTGGCGAGCTACAAAAAAAACCATTTGCATGATTAAGTACGTTATGAGAATGTCATTGGTTGGATATTTGTAGCTGCTGTCTACTGGAATCGTGCTTACCAACAGTCACCATGTTTTTATCCAAACTAAAATACAGAAAAAATATGTTTAACTAGTTATTGTAACAACGTTTTCTGGCTTACTGGTCAGACAAGAAGTGGGTCACGTGACCGCCACATTAACAGCCATAACGGTATGAGTCCAATGCGTAAGAATGTTAAGAACTTTTACAGAAGATATAAAATATTCATAGCAGTTTCGTGAAATGTACGGTCGCTCTCCCCCACTGCATCGATCTGAGACCCTCCGTGCTACGAATACTGTAGCTCTAAAATTAAATAATGTTGATCGTTATCAAGGCTGCAGAGGTTGGGTTGGCTGTGTGGTCAAAGCGTTCGCTCGTCACGCCAATGTATAGTGTTGGATTTCCGCATGGATGTAATTTGTGAAGCCCATTCTTGCTCTGACCCCGACCTGATCATGACACTTGCTGGGCTGTTGCAAAAAGCGGCGTAAAACCAAAGTCCCTTACTTTGCAGTGGGGGCGGTCAGGTGGCCTAGTGGTTAAAGCGTTCGCTCGTCACACCGAAGACGCGTGTTCGATTCCTGACATGGATACAATGTGTGAAGCCCATTTCTGGTGAACCCCGCCGTGATATTGCTGGAATATTGCTAAAAGCGGCGTAAAACCACACTCAGTCACTCTCTCGCTCACTCACGTTTCAGTTCAACGGACCGACCAGCGCAAACGTCCATGATGGAATTCAAACTTACCTTGATTTTTGCTTTAAAGCTGCCGTTCATTGACAAGTGTGATACGTTTCTATTCATGTAATTCATGTGTATTTATTTCACATAGGGTAGGTTGGTTTAATTGTTCACTCGCCACGCCGAAGCCCCGGAATTCCCAACATTGGACAATTGCTAAAAGTGGCATAAGACCACTCTCACCCACTCATTACCTATGGGATATATTATTCTTAAAACTAAGTATATGATAAAGGCCGTTGAATTATTTCAGAAAGATAGAAATTGTTGAGTTGGGTCTGACGAGGCAAAATGAAAATCTGCTTCGCATTTTTTCAAAAGTATTGCTCTGGTCTGCCTGTGCAGCCTTCAATAGCCACCAATAAATGGCCGATCGTGTACTCCCTGTATTCAGTGCCTGAGTACCGGCAGCTCTGTCAACACACAGTACACATGCTGGGCTAAGCTGCTACAAGACATGCTACCTCTCTGTGTCAAGCACGCTTCTTATGATCGAATAACACATTTTAAAAGTATTATCTTGAGCAAAGGGATCAAATTATCTTGAATTGTGTATTTGTTTGCAAATGATGTATACATATCTTTTATGACATACGAGCATTTATGTATGGTTGTGTTATTTAACGTTCCTGTTTGAACTAGATTCTGAATAAAATCAATCAAAACTTGTTGTGTATCGTTATATACTATCGTCCATTTCAATCTGACGTCAAACTGGTTGACTGTGCGCTTGTCGACCTAAAGGAGTAGATAGGCGGTGGCTGATCTCTTGTAGGCTGCGATGGGACGACAGCAAACATGGCAAACATATTGGTCCTCGGTATCTAATGAACACAAAGAGCAGCATACGCGAAGTAAGTTTTACATCACCAAACTGTGATTATACTTTTTATCGCCCTAAACAAGTTTTCTGGGTGTAGATATATATCCATGTTTCTTTATATTCGTAATAAAGGACGCTATGAATGCAGGGTCATAAACATCGTTCTCAGTTTTGGCTGCTGCCTGTTGGGTAAAAGCGCGAAGCTTGTTTCGCAGAACAACAGTTGAGCCAGTGTAATCAAACCCGACGAGGCGCCCATTTGTCTTAGTCCCAATAGTTTGCTTCATAGTTACGCCCCTTAGTCATGCCAGGATTCGCTTATGTTTTGGGGTTTAAATCCGATTCGACCCAAAAATGATAACTGTAATTGTGATGTCTGTTAATACCATACTCCTGCTTGTGGGTTCCACGTGAAAGGCAAACGTCTAGGGTCTGTGTCTATTGGGCTTTCATAACACATTATACTGACGTCGCGTCGTAACTGAAATATTGTTCAAAGTGTTAAGCTTCAATCACAGACCGCCTCATGGTCTACGGTTAAGAATATCTGAAACATTGATACGTGTAGCAACACATTGGTTTTATTAAAGTTTTATAGCAATTCTTCCGCGGACGAATGGGTCCGAGTTGACTCTGGACAGGAAGCAAAATTGGAAAGAGAAAAGAAGTTTCAAACTCTTGTGTGACAACATTTGGTTTGTCAGTTTGTTGTTTTGCAGTCGGCAGTGTGCTAGGCATACGACGGTTGCCTGTAAATAATCGAGTATGGGCCAAACTAGTGATTGATACAGCGAGCAACATCCCGCGCCGTCCGGGTACGATGACACGCCTGACCACCCGATCCGTTTAGTCGCCTCTACGATTAGTACAGATTCCTCGGGACCATTTGTAACAAAATGGGGATGCGGTTTGTTTGTTTGTTTGTTGTTTAACGCCGCCCTCGAAATTTTCCAGCTATATGACGGCGATCTGTAAATAATAGAGTTTGGACCAGACAATCAATTGATTGATATCATTGACATCGATCTAGGCAATTAGGAGTGAATGAGTGTGGTTTTACGCCGCTTTTGGCAATATTCCAGCAATATCACGGCGGGGGACACCAGAAATGGGCTTCACACATTGTACCCATATCGGGAATCGAACCCGGGTCTTCGGCGTGACGAGCGAACGCTTTAAACACTCGGCTACCCGACCGCCCCAGTCAATTAGGACACGATGACATGCATCAATCAAGTCTGAGTCTGACCCCCCGATCCCGTTAGTCTCCTCTAACGACAAGACCCGTGAAGATCCGGGGTAGAATATAGGTCTTCAGCAACCCATCCCTGCCGTAAAAGGCGACTATGCTTGTCGTAAGAGGCGAATAACGGGATCGGGTATTCAGGATCATTGACTTGGTTGATGCATGTCATCGATCCCAACTGAGTAGATCGATGATCATGATATTAATCACTGGATTGTCTGGTCCAGACTCGATTATTTACAGACCGCCGCCATATACGCTGGAATATTTCTAAGTACGGCATAAAACAAGCAAACCACCCAACTATTAACGGCAAGCATTGGTTTGAAGATCAATCCTAACCAAGATCTTCATGGGTGTAATGGGGATAAAAACGTTTCCGAGAACAGAAATAACCAGTTCAAGCGTGCACATACGGTGTTGTGACGTCACATCCTGAATTGGACATCTAGGTTAGTATAATATCGCATTCCTTTAAAAAGTTACTTGTCGGTGAGGTAGCTCAGTTAGTCAACCATTTACGACGATAACACCGGTTCAAATCCATAAAAGAGCACCAGCTGTGAAGCAGATCTAACTACATGGAGATCTGTTACTTATAAACGTTTCTGCCGTGTTCATGTATCTGTTAATCTGCAGTGGTAAACGTCAGAAACCTGCATTATTTCGGTTTTTCCTTCCACGCGAAGCTCAGATGTTGTGACGCCACTGAAATACTGTTAGCAAATTCACTCTTGCCATGCGTCATTCGTGACTAACTCGTGTTTTTCCGGGGCAAGCCGAATAGCGACTCGTGCCCTTCTCATGGCCATTTTTGCGACCGGGTTCCGTCTTAGCGCAAACTGGCATACCTAAAACAATTGTCAACTCGTTGTGTAATGGTTCACATATATTTCCCCATATATTATACATATTTCAGATGCAATTTAAAGCACATCGGGACATGCAGAATTAAACAATATGATTGAACACAATTAACTGTGTCTTGGGTATATTTTTTTAGATGCAAGACACATGTAAAATCACAAAATATTTCTGAGGGATTCTTTAACGAAGAACTTGAAATCATACGCGCATTCTGATTGGTTTGTCGTATTTTCGCACATAACATTCATCGATAGGGGAACGAGTCTTCTTGCAGGTTACGGAAAGGGGCGAGTGGTGACGAATGGCCAGGCGTTACTGATGTTGGACAAAGAGGCCTACACGAGTTACCTCCCATGTAACGATAGTGAAAAGAGTTTTTTCCTGACCCATTCACCAATATGTGTCAATACGCCTGAATATTCACTGAACTCATCTTCATAAACATCTGCATACATCACTAAAAAATGAAACATTATCTTTCTATCAAGGCTGGCCTCGCGTGCAAGTCACGTTACTGATCATGTGACCGAATGTGATGATCACATGACCACACATTTCATTTCTGATGGCAGGCGGTAAGGATGTCAAAGAACAGGTACGTAAACATATCAGGTCAATCATCAACGCTTACTGTGTTTCACAACTTCCTAAAACGACGTCCAACTGTTGCTTAAAGTACACAGTTGCTCGGTTAGATTGTCAAAAAAAACGTAGTGGTTAGGAAACTTACCTGTTTACTACAGTCAAACCACGTTACAATGGCCGTGTGGAATGTTTGTATACGGGATATCTTCTCACACTGATACAGTGTTGTTGTCTCATATTGCATTACATGTTTACTGTTTGGAGATAAGATGCAACAATTGTGCAATGTAATGTCATTGTAAATCTAACACCAATAAGCGTTAAAAAATGTAATTTGCTATCTTTTATATGGGCGAGTGACATGGAATTATTGCGGTCAATTTGCGGTCATTTTGCGACATTCAGCTAAAACGGAATGAGATTTAGGGAGTAGGTAATGCTATGAAACGTTATTTGTCACTGTCTATCGCAAATATCCTTGTACATGTAAATAATGTTTCCTCGTAGGAAGTGTAACCTTGATATCATGTCGTTTTATAAATATTTTTATCCTTTGATTTTTTATGATTATTTTGGCTCAAGATTTGACCAAATATCCTTTCTGAAATATGTTTAATGTACATTTAAATCTTTATGTCAAGTTTCAAACTGAAATATCTGTATTTGTGTTTACACTCGTTAAGGGGAAATGTGTGGTAACTAGTGAGATTGTGTTTTACATTTCTATACATTAAGATAGGCGTCATCCCGATATCCTGGAGTGTTTGTACACAGAAGACAGATTCATGTGTTAAACAAGGTAGTCCACATCATCTGCGTGGCATTATTAACTCTCATTTACCAATACATCTGTATGACCATTGTCACTTTGGGCAGGAATATTCTTTAAAATGCAAAGGACATGTACACGTTCTGTGTCTTACTTAAGAAATAAACGACGAATGGCTGTTGTTTATCATACAATAAAACACTGAAGAGAGAATAAACCACGAGGGGCGCAGCCCCTCGTGGTTTATTCTCTCTGCAGTGTTTTATTGTACGGTAAATAACGACCTCGATCCGTTTATTTCTTAAGTAAGACACAGAACTCGTACATGTCCTTTGCATTTTAAAGAATATTCTATGCCCAAAGTGACTGATCATACAGATGTATTGGTAAATGAGAGTTAATAATGCCACGCAGATGATGTGGACTACCTTGTTTAACACATGAATCTATCTTCTGTGTACAAACACTGCAAACATGCACAGCCTCTTTGAGGATGAAGATAAAATGTACATTGTCAAGCTTTCTAAATATTTACCCGTATTTTAATAATGATGACTCCCTCAATAAAATCCGACCTCGGCAATGTCGGACAAGTCCATTTTATGCACTGCTGGGTATTTCCAGCATATTTTCACATTCCTCATGTCGGTTACCTGTACCGATTGTCACATCTCTCCCGCTTTTGGATGCGATCGTTCTTCGTTTATCTGCATTGGAAAATAAACTGCACCCCTCATGGTTTATTCTCCCTGCGGTGTTTTATTGTACGATTAACAACTCCCACTCGTCGTTTATTTCCTAAATAACGTCCATATCCCTATCAACTGTTGAGCAAGACACTTTATGTCATCAGCAAGAAACGGTCCACATGGGGAAGGTTAGCTTGACAACATTCCAACATTAATGACTGGGCAGGGTGGATTTGTAGGGGAGGGGTTTGTAGATTCCGAGGTATGATGTGAAACCTCCACTAACTTATGGTATTACTGCGTCACTAACTTATGGTATTACTGCGTCACTAACTTATGGTATTACTGCGTTCACTTATGCCAGTATGAGGACATATACCATGAACACAATTGAATATTAAACTCTCTCAAATCTGTTTCATGTAAGGAACATACAATGTGCTGTACGTGATGCTATCATGCTTGTCAATATTGGCGAATGTATATTGCTACTGTTACAATGACTGACAGACAATAGTTCATTCTTATTTTACCACAGTTTTTAGTACACAAACAAATTGGTTTCAACACTGGATGCTTCGCGGTAATTACACTGAGACCAGATGCGACCAGGCCACGCGAGGAGAGCTTGCACCTTCACCCTACGACTTAATTTAAGCCCAACGTGAAAACCAAATAATTCTACGTTATCAATGATAACCCGCTACCATAACAAGTACACTATGTGATGAATGCAGCTGCTGGGATTGATGTACTGTTGATGTATTATTTATTAGAGCTTTGATAGTGATGAAATTATCTTCAGTAATTCTCACCGAGCATTTTTGCTTCACACTGATTGGCTAGTGTGTTCCATTTTTCGCATTGTTTTCGTTGTTTGCGAAGAAAATAATCGTAACCTGACGTCATAAAAGCGCTGTCACAAATAATTGAAGATGTCGTCATCCATTGTAGATGACGTCACAAACAATATTATGTGACCTTGATCTAATAATAGGGAAACAGCTGATATTCCCACATAAGATGTCACATTCCACTTTTTTCTAATTTTTCACAGAAAAAAGGACTATGGGTAAAAATATAACGAATAACGCATGTATGAACGATATGAATAGAATAAAACTGGGAGACAGTTCTTCTCGGATATACAAGAAGTAGGAATAGCGTAGTAACTCTTGACAAAGTAGACACAATTTATGATCACAACTTCTCTAATTAAATCACATCCCGCTGTCAAGCAAGGGCAACGGTATTGGCAACGGTATAAGGATCTATACCGAAACAGTACAGTAATTATAGAAGTTGTTATTTATGAATTGTGTCTACTTTGTCATCCGTCAATTTTGAAATAATGCCTATCAAACAATTAATTCGTAGTAACTCTTGTTGTAACTGTGACCTCGGAAGACCAGTGCTGTGATACAGTGACTTGCGGATACACATGAAATACGAAACGCTGATCTCTTAAAAAGGGAAGGGTTATAATCGGGAAATAACTTAAAAGATAAGAGATATTGGTTTCTAGTAATAGTCGTATGATGATAGTGAACGAATTGGGAACACATTACAACCGGGAGTGAAGTATGACAGTAGATGTTATGACCGCCAACGATCTTGATTGACGATAGGGAAGATGGAAAATTTCAAACTTGACATTTTTGGATCAGTAGTGCGTAATACCGCCACGATATATCAAACGTTCATTCGCTCGACGAAACATACTGATTTGAGGGAGTCTGTTCCACTCCTCTTGCAGCGCCTGGCCACGTTCTGCCAACGTGGTCGGCGGCCTATGACGTTGACGTACACGTCTCCCCATCACGTGCCAGACAGTGGGGGCAAGGTCTGGGCTCATTGTTGGTCATGGAAATCTGTGAATGTTGTGCTGCAGGAGGTGAACATTGAAGATTCGTGCACAGGAACACGGTAGTTGCGGTCCTGAAAGACCAAACGTTGACACACATGCCTCGCAAACGGGACAGCAAAGGGTGTCAGTGTGTTGTTCCGATAGTAGTGTCCAGAGACCCTTCCTTGCACAAAATGGAGTAGGGATTGGTCGGTCATAGTCATGCCACCCCACACCATAATCGATCCTCCGCCAAAGCTGACATTGGGTTGACGTTCATTTCGAAGTCGCCAGACACTGACAAGCGACGATTGCCCCAGTTTCGACGTTATGTACACCATTGAGGCCTGTGGGGAATATGACGATTTGCAAGGGGCAGCACAGCATGGCCGTCGAGCTTGGAATAAGCTGCATATAGACGATTTCTATTCGTCTGACTCGTATCTCGTACTCCAGTAGCCTGATGAAAGAAGGAAAGATGCAGCAATTTGATGCGCCGTTTGAGCTCGACGTCATAGAGCCTGGGTTCGGATCAATCAATCCTGTACACTTGTCGTTGACCTTGGACCCCCTGAACGGGGTCGATCGACATTATTTTGAGTTTCTTGGTACCTGTTCCATAGTCTGCTATTTACAGTGAGACGTTGAACCTGTTGGCCACCTGTTGACTTCTGTTTCCAGCATGCCAAGAGCCTGTACCCACGTCGCATCGCTAGATCATAAATAAACAATGAATGAAAAGCAGAGATCCACAGAGATTAATCGACCTTCCTTGAAAGCGTCAAACCCAGGAATGACACTCTACGCATGAGTGTAACGCTACTGCGTGCTGCACGTGCAAACGATAGTACGTGTTTTGGTGTTTTACAGACATACACGTTCTTGCATAGGATGTTTGTCGTCAGCATTTATCTTTGTTCTAATACTTGGCATTAACATTTGTATTTCACGGCCCCCTACTTTTTAAGTGTATATTATGTGGCCCTTATCCTACGTAATCATCTTTATTGCAAGGGATGGATCATAATCATTGAGGCCGTTGGTAAATATATCTTTCTCTTTATATTGTGCTACTATCTACACCGATATCACATACGTCAGCGCCGGTCATAAGACAATGACCTTGCAGTATGTGGGCCCACACTAACTTGTGTGTAAAGTAGTGTTATCTGTCCGAATGTGATGTCAGTCACTCCAGCCGTCAGTGAGGAATGCAGCCGTCCACGGTCGGATAGACATGCCGGTCAGGGTGATGGGACGGAGAGTTTACGGCTTCTTTGCCTCAAAGGGGCGGTGGGGTAGCTAAGTGGTTAAAGCATTCGTTCACGTCGAAGTCCCGCGTTTGATTCCCCACATGGGTACAACGTGTGAAGCCCATCTCTGATGTTCCCCACCCTGATATTGCTAGCATATTGCTAAAGGGGAAAACAATATTCAATCACTCTTTAACTCAGAGATTCTTGTGAGAATTCGGTGGTTAAAGTGGCAGACCGTCGAACGACGCTTTATAGATACATGAAAGTTTTACCCAGGTATAACCATTGCCCACGAGTGTCAAGTGAAGGTGAAGGTCGTGATGATGTTAGATAGCTTTGTCCCGTATCGTGGAGACCTCACATATGTCCATGTTAGTATTGAAGACTGATTCTAGTGATATCAAGAGTGACCTAGGCAGATATCATTAACTGAGTTTGGTGCTAGATTTTTTTCTTGGCCAACCAAGATAACTGATACCCGAAGGTCAGAGATACGCACAGCGGCAACCGCCCTCATTTCCTTCTGTAACACATGAACCGTCGTTTGAAAAAAACCCATTAGTTATCAAAAACTAAATAAGTTTAAATTTGATATAGACCCAGGAATAGCATCCAAACATCTGTAGGCATATAAACCAAATATCAAATAGATACATGGAATCAGCTTCCATTTGAACTTTTCTACGTTAACATCTTGAGTCTCGTCTCTTCTTTTCGATTGGAATTCTAGAAAATGGTGAGGATATACACCGTAATCAAGCTGGGGTGATAACGGTGTAATAATCAACATCGAAACGTCGCTTGGTGCAATAAACCAGATGTTGTTATCCATAAAGTTGGACGTTTCCATATCTCATCTCTTCCCCCAAGCCTTTCGCTACAAACTTTCAAGTGTGCGCTTCGAGCATGTCATACTGCAGAACTATTACTGCATGTCCAACAGGCATCTCTCTATTCACATACCAATCACACGGAAATTACCAACATGTTAAACAGGCACCACCTTATCATCCACAGACGTGTCAGGCACCATGATCTCCACAGAAGTTTCACACTGGCACCACGATCTCCACAGAAATTACACATTGGCACCATGATCTCCACAGAAGTTTCACAATGGCACCATGATCTCCACAGAAATCTCCAACTGGCACCATGATCTCCACAGAAGTTTCCAACTGGCACCATGATCTCCACAGAAGTTTCCAACTGGCACCATGATCTCCACAGAAGTTTCCAACTGGCACCATGATCTCCACAGAAGTTTCCAACTAGAACCATGATCTCCACAGAAGTTTTGAACTTGCACCATGATCTCCACAGAAGTTTCCAACTGGCACCATGATCTCCACAGAAGTTTCCAACTGGCACCATGATCTCCACAGAAATTTCCAACTGGCACCATGATCTCCACAGAAATTTCCAACTGGCACCATGATCTCCACAGAGGTTTCCAACTGGCACCATGATCTCCACAGAAGTTTCAAACTGGCACCATGATCTCCACAGAAATTTCCAACTGGCACCATGATCTCCACAGAAGTTTCAAACTGGAACTATGATCTCCACAGACCTCCTGAAGACGCATCATGCAAGCATCATGCAATCACATAACGTGAACCATAGTTTTATACCAGCAATGTCTCTCACAATAAACTACCCCGAAACTTTAAATTACATTAACTGTTCCCTGTCGCTTGAAGAGTTTGATAGGGACAACAGTGTCTATTGTAGCGGTCACATCTATATACGTGTACATACATCTATACACAGGACAGGGCGGTCGGGTAGCCTAGTGGTTAAAGCGTTAGCTCGTCACGCCGAAGACCCGGGTTCGATTCCCGACATGGGTACAATGTGTGAAGCCCAGTTCTGGTGTCCCCCGCCGTGATATTGCTGGAATATTGCTAAAAGCGGCGTAAAACCTCACTCACTCACTCACTCACTCACTATACACAGGACACGTTTCACAGGTACACATACTGACTGACTTACATCAGAATCACCAAAACCTTGTGAGATATGTGTGTTTATGTGACGCCGCAATCAGCCATATACCAGCACTATGACGGCGGCCTGTGAATAATCCAGACTGGACCATACAGACAAACAATTGATATTGTGATGACACGCGTCCCTGACACTGACCACCCAATCCACAGAGTCTTCTCTAACCATGGATTGGCGGGGACCTAATCTTACCCGGAATCAGCACGAGGTGATTAGAGATAAACAGAGGGGTAAAGGAAGGTGTACACCCATGTTTAATGGTGGCTAAGAATTCAGACAAACAAGAAATGGTAATTCGTGGGTATTGAATTACTGTGTGTATAACGCACATGCTTATAAAGAATTAATGGATATAACGAATTTATTTTTAGCTCCGGCCATTTGCTGTATATATGCTTATAACGAACTACGGTTACACCGAACTAAAATTAGTGGTCCCTTTGAGTTCGTTATAACCGTAGTTTACTGTAGTTTTGTCTTAGACCTTAAGTTTGCAGTGTTAATGCGATTGTTTTCAGCCTAGTAACGCCTATAACGTTTGTAAGTATTGGGTCAAATCCAGTTTGTAAGCTTTAAGTTTATATTTTCTTTTTGCCGGCAGGTATAACTTCATTTTATACGAATCGTAAATTAATTCAAAACTTATTTAACAAGCTCATCTACGGAAATTGGTACAGACTGTATAAACACCAGGTACCCATTCCATGCTGAACAATACGACCACCGTCAAATGGCTTGGATATTGCTGCGTGCAACGTTAAACAACAAACAAACAATGAGACCAGCTGTCCCCAGCTGACATTTATTGGGACGAGGCCGAGTGGTTGGCAAATATTAAATCTAACAGTGAATGGTCAGTTCATTATTTCATTACGATATCCGACCAACCGTATTGTATTACCTCGAACAGCACACGTCCTCTCACCCAATTGAAAATGCACACTTGATTCGACAAATCTAAATTAGTTTTTGTTGTTGTATGTTTGTTCTCTGGCAGCCTACGAGGATGCGTTCATAAAATCCTTCCAGAAAGCTCTTTCTTATTCCGGCCATCGCTTATAATGTACTGCCAACCACAACGTTTGTCCTTTATAAAACAACCTCCGTGGTCAAGTGGTAGAGCGTCTGCTTGGAGAGCCGATACCCGACCGCGTCATACCAAGAGACGTTAAAAGATGGTACTTGTTGTTAACCTGCCTGATCGGCTCGGAGTCAGTTTGCTGTGTCTGAGTCGGGTATTCATGTTAAACTGCGGCATGGTATCTCAGAGGGCCAGCACGAGAAAATAGGTATTAGTCCGGACTAATACAAGCAGCCAAATACACATACGTGCATGCACTTTGCTATGTAAGTGCAGCAATCTTGAATGCGACTAGAAACCCCATTTCACCTCACCTCACCTCACCTCACCTCACCTCACCTCACCTCACCTTGATATTTGTCACATTCTGAGGTCTCGGACATCAGATTGTTTGTTTGTTTGTGTGCTGTTTAACGCCGCACTCAGCAACATTACAGCTATATGACGACGGTTTGTAAATAATCGAGTCTGGGCCAGACAATCCAGTGATTGATATCATGAGCATCAATCCACGCAATTCGGATCGATGACATGCATCAACCAAGTCAACGAGCCTCTTAAGACAAGCAGTCGCCTTTTATGGCAAACATGGGTTGCTGAAGAATTATTCTACCCCGGATCTTTACGGGTCTTTTATTTCGTCATAATAGTCAACTAAAGAATACCTTTTCCGTTCATGGTGGCACATGGTCCTGTGTACAGCACACGGGTCACAATTCAGGTGAAGTTCTGCAACGTTGGTAGCGGAGAACAGTTGACCAGTGTTTCGCGAACTGCCCAAAACTGAAGGACAGGTGATCTCTCCTTAGGCAAGTGACGTTAAACGAAATATACCTCTGTTCATCCAGCAGTGAATGGGTAGCCGCAGGGGTTGAAAAATTATTAAAAATGTTACTTGACCAAGGGCAAGTATGACCAACATTCTCCCTTGCCCTATTTTAAAATGTACTAGCCCAAAATCAAGCTAATAAATTCAGTAAAATGTTACTGCTGCAGGACTGAGAATAAAATTCTGAAATTTGAACATCCATCAATAAACGTTCTCTTACGATTGCAAGCGTGTATTTTTGGATACTTGGAACAAATGGTGCACTTCATGACATTCGCTGTGTCATCATACGCAACCCAGGGAAACTGGTCTTTCCACCCAGCGATGAATGTTCGTTTTCGTTTACATTCGTCATACTTCTTATTCTTTGCCGATATACAACTTTCGGAATTTCCCTCTGCCTTCCTTTTAAGTTCGTCCCCACCGCCAAAGAGCTTGAAATAGACCGCTGAGACATGATCGGCCATGTGCGGTACTGGCAACATAAATTGTTATTGCAGATACCCCTCTGGGTGCTAATGAGGCAAATGGAGGCTACTGTGTCCTTTACTAGCTTACTCATTTGAAACAACAGATTTACTACAGTGATCCCTCGCTATTGCACTCTTCAATATAGCGCTAACTCGGTTATTGTGTTCGGTAACACGTGGTTCCCAAAACTTATATACACTTTTAGTAAACTCAAGTCACTGACACAATGTCATTTCCCCATCGCAAAAACATTACCACCTGCACGCAACACCGGAAATACCAATCAACAAATTCCGCAATTAAATCCTATCATTACTATCTGGTTATAAAAAAAACACGTTTGTACCTTGACATATGTTTGTAGCATATTTTATTTTTTTTATTTAAAATTTCATTCAATACAGTTTAGATCAATTTTGCCGAAATCGTGCGTAAAGGGGTCGATAGATTCGCACAACTCGCCGTTATTTACAGCAACCACGGTCAGCGCCTCGAATGAACTTTAGTTGACAACGAAAAGAAACACATATTAAATAAATGCCATACTTTCACTCGTTAAAAGTCCCGTTTGTTGTAGTTCGACAAAATTATATTTCATCAAAGCTAGACCTAACGAAGCATCTAAAGTCGGAAAATGTTTCAACCTCGCGTTACAATTTCCAAGAAATTCCATTTCCAAGAAACATGTGCCATATATGGAAGTGTTACTACGATTTAACAATGAAACGAGCCTTGTTCTCGTTGTTGACCTGCCTGACATCAAAATGTATTAATCCCATTGGTTGACTGGCGTAGCTGTATGCAAATTACATTGTCAGTCTGGGACACTAACAAAATATTAGCCAATCAAATACCGTAACATGATCACATGATTACATTCGCGTGAAACTTGACCCAGTTCATTTTGTGTGCTCTACTTGTCCACGGGCATGCTAGAAAACGTATATTACACGCCCGACATCTAAACCTTACTTGGCACGGGCGTCGGGCAATGGTATTTTTCAAGCCCTGACCCGGTCGGATTAAATGGTAATGACCGTTAAACCTTCTAGAGTCTCACAGGCAGCTTGTGTTGTATACTCCTTAAGAAGCTGGGAATACAAATCAAGTGCACACTGATCCATTGACTAGGGTAATGACGGCTCACTTTGAAAATTAAGTGGATTTGGGTGTAGATTTGGCGCATAATGAATATACACGTTACTATCTGTCATCATGGTAGCTAAAGTATCCCTATCACACGTGGGAGTCGTGACTAAGTATTATACAAACAAAACTTCATATTCCTGAGGTATATAGCCAGCTATTCGTTGCGATGTTGTTTCGTGGTTACACGTTTTGAGTATATATAGTGGACGTTGAGTAAATCCCGTGGATGCTCAGACGCCTGTGAAAACGACTCTCAAACGCTCGGGAAAACGACGACCAAGCTATCGGAAAAATGATGCTCAAATGCCCGAGGAAACGACGCTCAAACGCTCCGAAAAACGACGACCAAGCACTCGGAAAACGACGCTCAACCGCTCGGGAAAACGACGACCAACCGCTCGGGAAAACGCCGACCAAGCACTCGGAAAACCGACCCCGATAACATCCCAATAACATGAAGGAAGTTATGCTGTCTTTTTTCCTACGCATCCTTTTGGACACATGGTAGTTTTAAATGTCGCTAGTTCCAGTCCATCTATGCATGTATGTGAAACAACATGAACACATGCTTTCAAAGCTTACTTGCAAACATCTCCTTGTCCCACTGTCCAAGTGTTGTTTCTTCAGGGTGACCGACCCCACTTCTCCTCGAAGCTGGGCCTCATCTGCTCCTGCCTGGGATGCATGGTGGGGACAGGCAACATCTGGAGGTTCCCCCGGATAGTAGCCACCAACAGCAGAGATGAGGGTGAGTAGGCGATGTCATATCCTGTGTCAGATACGTCAGCATACATACACAATATCATACCTCCCAAGCTCCTTCCCAGCGCGTGACACCTTCGTTACACTCTCGGTTACATCGCTGCCACCAGTATGGGCGCGGCCATTACAAGAATCTTGAAATTTGCACTCTAACCCCAAACGTAGTAACGTTTATACTTTTGTTTATGTCTTTGGGGATGCCATTATATTTCATTTTGAAAAGGTTTACGACTGACCATGTTTTCCAGATGAATTTACTTTGTTGTTTGTATAATCAGATTGGTTCGAAATTGCAGAATAACGGGAAATCAACCAACTTGATAATCAAATAGAAATTCAAATTGACAAAAAAAGAAAGTAACTTAGTAATTCGGCGTCACGGCAGTCGGCACTTGTGTGTAAACATAACGGTCATTCGATCGCGAGTTCAACCCTAAGCATGGTTTGGGCCACCTATCACAGTGGGGAGTTTTGACTGGTGGCAGCGATAGTATAGAGAGCTCCGCGAACGGGCTATCGCTGTGAGGAGCTTGCATACCTCCACGACGTCTATACACTGTTGTACCGAGGTTATTTCTGGACACGCAATTCTCTGTACAAAGTTACGTCCCTGGGTAGAAATAGGATCATATTATCGTTTTCGAATTCCTCTAATAACGATAATTCGTTTCCCAACTCCATGCCATAGCTCATCGGCTTCATCAAAATGGGGCGGTAGGGTAGCATTGTGGTTAAAGCGTTCGCTCGTCACGCCGAAAACCCGGGTTCGATTCCCCCACATGGTGTGCAACCCATTTATGCTGTCCCCCGCCGTGGTATTGCTAGAATATTGCTCAACGCGGAGTAAAACCATACTCATTCTTTCACTTAATCAAGTGATAAACGTCTAAGATGTGCATCTCTTCAGACATCCCCCTACATCAAACTACATCGCTCGAAGATGACTCCAATGTGTTCCCAAGTCATTTTGTTCTGTCACAAATGTGAAACATCACACAGATATTATTACTCTCATATCTAATAAGTATGGTATAATGAATTTAATAAAATACTGTTTAATCACCCTACATTTAGTCTCAGTTAAATCCCATAAAGAATGATTTGGATCTACCGAGAAATGACAATGCTTGCCACCACCCACTGTGCCAAACTGTCTATGACCAACCGATGTGTGTCTTGTCTTCCAGGAGGTCTCGTCTTCCTCTTGGTGTGGTTCTTCTTCCTCATGTTCTGGTCGATACCGATGCTTCTGATCGAATACGGCACGGGCCGATACACCCAGAAGGCAGTGGTGGACTCGTTCCGTCAGTTCGTGGGGAACAAGGCGGCATGGTGTGGGGCGTGGATTACCATCGTTTCCTTCATGATCTCGTAAGACACCAACACTGACATTCCTTGGTATTTCCTGGCGGAACAGCCCTTACGAAAGCACTAACGTGTCGTAAAATGTCTTTTGAAGACACCCATGACATTCACAGATCTAAGACCATAACATATTGATCGCCCTAAAAACAGTGCGTGCAAAACTGAAAGACGCGCACGATTTTAGGAAACGTATTTTTTCCCAATTTATCGTGACCTAATGGTGTGTAAAATGTTCCTTACCAGTTGCATTTATTTAAAAAATAATACTTGCTTCACTTGTATCGACATGGCTTACATTATCGCGTATCCAAGGTATTATATCTTCTTTCTGTTATGATAGATACCCTGGACACATTTATATCACAGCGAATTTGAACCCGATTTAAATTACATGACGCTAAAAATCGCCGTCCAATCGTTTAAAATCACGAGCTAGAGTTATACTTATATTAAGGGGATCACGTCTCTTCCGCAACAAACCTTTGATGGTGAATTGGTCTAAGGTATTTATCATGATAGTTAGTAGATATTATACCCTGGAACATCGAGGATGATGTACTGATGTTCCAGATGCTACTACTCCGTGATTCTGGGATGGTGCTTCTACTACTTCATCTACTGCATCTTTCACGAACTGCCAACTGAGGTGGAGGAATCCCAGGCTATATTCCTCGACTTCGCGGAGGTAACCACATGTCCCGGACCGCCTCTTCCGCTTATAACTTAATAATAATAATAATAATAATAATAACAACAACACATGACAGGTTTAACGGTACTACTCAAGATATAGAAGCTTCAAATATTAATCATATCACCACAACTAAAATCGATTATGAAATGATTTGCTTTTAATTTAACATATAAGTTGTAATGATTGTTAAATGTGTGTGTATATTATTGCACAGAATTGTTTACGTTCGGAGTCAGTTCCGTATATAACATGGCGTACCCGCAATGAAACCTTTGGATTCGATGTCTATTTGACAGGTTACCTTGACCTTATAATGTACGTGCACAACGTGTCTTGTTCCTCGTGTTCATCATTCATCGTGTTATTGGTTTAAGATGTAGATCGCGTATTCTTGACCGGTAACCGTTCCGTAAAACCGTGAAAAAACCTAGTCGTGCCTTAAGAGACGTCTTAATGGATTGATCATGTTTCTATGTGATGAAACCTGCATCACTTCGGGCTTTCCTCCCACATTAAGCTTGCACTCAATGTTATAACTGGAATACTGTCAAAGCTACACTAAACCAACTCACTCATTCACTGACCCACCAACTCCCTACTATACACAGAAAAGCGCTTGGCCGGTACTGACTCACGGGATCGCCATCGTCATTGCTGGCCTGTCCGTGGTGAAAGGGGTCAAGACTATAGAGAAGGTCAACATGTTTCTCGTCCCCGTGTTGTTGCTGATCCTGCTGTTCACGTTCGTGTGGTCATTGACACGGAAGTACGCGGATATCGGCATCAAGTACCTCTTCACGCCAAACTGGGGTATGACAATATATGTGAATAGACATGTTATCGGAAATCCTTTTCTTTGCAGGAAGTCACTCTCCCCAATAGTGGTATTTTTTACCGCTGGGGTTAGTTTTACGTCCCCAATAAACAGGAAACCTGCGTGCCACTGCCAAGTAATTATTTTTGCCTAACAAGAAAGGTTTTGCATCCTCACTAAAAATGAGTTCATCTGACAAGTCATTGCTTCATCTGCCTTGGAAATATTTGCGACCAAGACACTTGAATGCATACTGAAAAATCCATCTTCTAACCTACCAAAACAAAAGTTTTCTTTCCTCCTCAGTAACACAAACATAGCGTGTTTTGGGGCATCTGTTAAACCGCTGAGAAGGATCGCAGTTAGAATAACTGGAAATAGGCCAGCATTCTAACAATAGGTCTTGCAGTCTTATAAACAGTTAAATGAATTTACAGTGACATTAAAAATATGCTCCATACACTCCAGACTCTTTTGGCGACCCCCGTGTTTGGGTGGACGCCCTCAGCCAGAACGCCTTCGACACCGGGGCTGGGTCGGGGCTCATGATCCCCTACTCCTCCTACATGACCAGGGAGAACGGCATCGTCCGATACGGCACCCTCATCCCCACCGCCAACAACCTCGTCAGGTACGGCACTTCGACACTGTTACAGTTCCTTTCACCTCTTACAACGCAGTCAGCAATACCACAGTCTACCATGTCATATGTCCAGGTGCAGGTGTACCAGCCGAATGTGATATGGTTGCTGGGGTTTGGGTTTATACTGAATAATGTATTTTTGCGATATCGACCTTTGGAAACTAGCTGAATATGCCAAAGGTGCGAGAAAAAATTTCGGATTTGTGTTAAACATTGCACTTTTGTCAAAAGTCGAGAATTCAACATTTGTACATGATGAAAAAAATCGCAATACCGCTATCTCGACTTCTGAAATCAGGCCACGACAGCAAATCGAGAGAATGTATCATTCCATTTTATCGCGTTGTAGATGCTGTCAGTATCAGGAACACATTCCATGTTTCTTTTCAAATCGAAGTTCAACCCAATTCACTCACTCACTCACCCACTCACCCACTCACCCACTAACTCACTCACTTTTATTCAGCCTGATATCCGGGATCACCGTGTTCTCCACCGTGTTCTCCGCCATCATCGTCACCCAGCCGTCCCTGACGCAGTCCCAGATAGTGGCCATCATCAAGGACAGTGGACCCGGAAGTACTGGGCTCACCTTTATCTGGTTAGTGAGCAACAGTCATGACAGTCAATGTGTTTTAGTCGACGCATTCTCCCATTTTCGATTACCCCATGTATCAGATCTCCTTTATATTAAGAGGCCCATTCGATCCCCAATAAAGTGGTCTTAGGTTGGTTGTATGTGGCTCATAGCCTTGTTATATTGATAAGTCTTGATATATGGAATTATTATGTCTTCTTATTTTTGCCATGGTTTGTTTTTCCCCAAATATGTGATAGTTACATTACTAGTTTACTGTCCCTTGTCGACGGATATTTGTATAATGATTAATTTGTCTCATCGGCTGAAATATTACCGATGCGACGTATAATTTTCACTCTCACTCACTCACTCACTCACTCACTCATTCACCCAGACCCATTCGCTGCCATAACTTCCGTTTGCGTAGTTACGTCATCATCTCCATCTGTCATAGTCTTGCGAGGGACTTTTTTCGCACATGAGAGCAATTTCATTGGTCAGCTATTTTTAGCTGTATATCATTCTACTCATAAAGAAGCTCTGGAAACGAATGGGTCCAGGGTACTTATATCATAATATATTTGAGATAAACTACAGTCTGCTTTTCATTCAGTTGTCTGAAAAGTCCATACCACAGCAATTTTATCAGATATAATATCATCTGATTCGTAATGATATATCACTGACTTTTTTTTTTAAATCTGATGATTGTTACTTATTTATTCACTGATGTGTATGTACTGAGTTGATTTCTTCTCATCCGGGTGTTTTGTGTATCTGCAGGATCCCAGTTTTGTTCTCCTCGGTGGGAATATTTGGCAGAGTATTGTCCATCCTCTTTTTCCTGACTCTCTCCTTCGCTGGAGTTACATCGCTTATATCGAACATCGAGCTGTTCACACATACTCTGCAAGACTTTGGATGTAAGTTCCAGCATGGGCTTATATCCCGACATATCAGTTATATATCCCAACGTATCAGTTCTATATCCAGACATATGTTATACATCCCGACATATCAGTTATATATCCAATATATCAGTCATATATGTCCCGACATATCAGTTTTTATATCCCGACATATGAGTTATATATATATCTCGACATTTGAGACAAATATATCCCGACATATGAGTTATATATCCAGATGTATGAGCTATGTATATCCCGACATATTAGTTTTTATATCCCGACATATCAGTTATATATATATCCCCACATATCAGTTTTTATATCCCAACATATCAGTTAAACTATCCCGCCATTTGAGTTCAATATATCCCGACATATCAGTTATATATCCCGACATATGTTATACGACAGCGCCATACGACGTCGGCCAGTAAACAATCGAGGTTGGCCAGACATCAAGTAATAGTAGACCAGACAATATAAAGACGCGATAGCACTTCACTGATCCTGATGAAACCAAAGCGACATGTCACTATTGAACCACGTGCTCGGCGCACAAGGGCTGAGACTCTGCCGCTTACAAACACAATGTGAGTGAGTGAGTTGGGTTTAACTCCGCTTTTAACAATATTCCGAAGGCTTAATGTGGTAGGAAAGCCCGAAGTGATGCAGGTCTCGGACGTTTACCACTTCGGTGAAACCCACGAGCACGGGCATGGTGCTGACAAACCTAGAAACATTATTTGGGCGAACCGGGATTCGAACCAACAATCATAGGTTTCTGGCGTGCCCAAGGGACGCAACTCTGCACAGCGAATCGCGGCGCCTTAGACGACTGGGCCACCCGTGCCGCTTACAAACACAGAGAAACAACCAAGACATGTGCTCGTTTTGCAACACACTGGAGGCAGTTTTAATGTGTCGACCGATGCTTTCCTTATGACACTACAGATGCTATTCTGGCTGTGTGTTTCTAGTAAAGAGGCGATACGGCACCCCGTTAACAGTGGCTGTGACGTTCCTCATTGGGCTCATGTCTGCGCTGAACTTGGACATTCTCACAAACCAGGTAACGTCGAGGATTTTCAAAACATTTAAGGGCTTCAACAAGCTTGAACAACAATAAAGGCGACAATATTTCAATAATCATATGAAATTTCTACTGAAAGCTGGGTTGATTGTCCGATTCCGACTTTATCATGAGCGTGTGTTAATGAATCATTATCAAATAGTGGTAATACCAGGCGTTCGCGAATAGTTGAACTTATCCTGACCCTCCTGCACCTGTCACAAACACACGCATAGGGAAGTCAAGTGTTCACCTTAAAAACATGGAATCATATGGTACAAGTCAAAACACTTAATTGCATCGGACATTATGGTCGTTTTGACGCGTCAAATTTGGAATTGACCTCCACATGTCTACTATAGAACGTTTTTAAAGCTTTACGGAGGCCTTGAATGTTGTAACCTTGATCAAACGGATTTTTAGCAAGAGTCGCATGACGCTCCTTGAAATCTTCGCAGAAAGAGCATGCTCGATTGTACCTCCAAAATCGTGTCACCGAAGGCTGAAGCTGCTGCAATATTGCTGGACATAAGGGAGCTTTTCAGGCCGGTGAAGGAGGCTAAACTCAATCCCCGGCTCAAATCACTCTGGAATGACGGGTCAATGCTGAAGTGACTGAGATCACTCCAGAGTGTTTTGAGCCAAGGCTGAGATCAGCCTCAGAGCATTTCACCCTCGTAAGCCCAAGTGCCTCCCCGGGCTCAAATCACTCCCCTTCTTATTAACAAATATCCATATTTGATGTTCGTTAGGGCTGATATGTTTTGCTATAATAATAATTTGAAACTCTTTGTGTACAATATCTAGGAATTGTTTTTACTATGTGTATGGAGAAGGATCTGTGACAATTAGAGCAGACATGCGGTTGTGTAAGTGATCCTTGTGACGTATTAAGAAACATTATGTTTCCCTTGCAGGACTTTGTGTGGGGATTTGCTCTTGTCATCAACGGCCTGATGCTACAAGCGATGGTAATCATATACGGCGTGAAGCGGTTCCGGACAGAGGTCGTCAACAACTTCGGCGTGGGGGACTGGAAACTGCCTTGTGTCTGGGACTGGATAGTCAAGTGAGCCGACGATAGTAGATAGTTTGTATACTTACAGTAGGGTAGGAAACTTCCTTGTCTCTGTGACTGGATAGTCAAATGAGCCGTAGATAGTTTGTATACTTACAGTAGGGTAGGAAACTGCCTTGTCTCTGGGAGTGGATAGTCAAGTGAGCCGTAGATAGTAGATAGTTTCTATACTTACAGTAGGGTAAGAAACTGTCTTGTCTCTGGGACTGGATAGTCAAGTGAACCGAAGATAGTAGATAGTTTGTATACTTACAGTAGGGTAGGAAACTGCCTTGTCTCTGGGACTGGATAGTCAAGTGAGCCGTAGATAGTAGATAGTTTCTATACTTACAGTAGGGTAGGAAACTGCCTTGTCTCTGGGACTGGATAGTCAAGTGAACCGTAGATAGTAGATAGTTTGTATACTTACAGTAGGGTAGGAAACTGCCTTGTCTCTGGGACTGGATAGTCAAGTGAGCCGGAGATAGTAAATAGTGTGAATAGTGTAGTAGATATTTTTGTGTACACTTACAATAGTAGGATACTTCCTTCTACCTTGTCTCTGGGACTGGATAGTCAAGTGGGCCGAAGAAAGTGGATAATTATGAGAGCACAGCAGGGTACTATTATTCGTATGTTCAGTCCATGGGAGCCGTGGGGACACAAGCGTCGGAATTCGCTGTGCGCAGTAGCGTCCCTTAGATGTGCCAGAATCCTATTATCATGGGCTCGAATCCCAGATTCGCCCTCATTGTAGTTTTTCCAGCACCTGTCCGTGCTCGTGGATATCACCAGGGTGGTAAGCGTCCAAGACCTGTCCTCTACATATATTTTAGTTGACCTTTGTTTGTATGGTCGCTTGTTTTTGAAGGTGTGTGGTAGCCTAGTGGTTAACGCGGTGGTTCATCACACTAAAAACCCTGGTTTCAATTCCCCCCACATAGTCCAATAGATTTTGGTTATCACCGCGGTGTTATTTGTTGTAATATTGTTAAAGGCCACGTAAAGTCACGCTCACTGATTCTGTCTTCAGGGTTGTCGCCCCGTTAGAGGGCGTTGTGCTCATCGTGTGGTGGGCTATTGACCTCATCTCCAACTCAAGTGGAGATGGCGAGAAGTGGTATGAGTTCGGAAGAGAAACTTTCATTGTCACAGTAGTGCAGGTAGGTTGTTGGAGACTGTGCGTGGGCGTTGTTGGAGATTCACGTGGTCGTTGTTGGAGATTGTGCGTGGGCGTTGTTGGAGATTGTACGTGGGCGTTGTTGGAGATTGTACGTGGGCGTTGTTGGGGACTGTGCGTGGACGATGTTGGAGACTGTGCGTGGATGTCGTTTTGAGATTGTGCGTGGGCGTTGTTGGTAAGAACACGTCAAAGTTGAGAGTGGCAACCCTCTCCCGAGGCAAGATAGTTAAGTGACTACAAAAGTCCAGTTTCCACCCTTGCCGAACTACCCTGGAATTTCGTGGCTCAATCGTAGCTATTACGAGTTACGTCCCTTCTGTCCCTCCTTTTGACCAATCAGATTCCATCTCTCTTATCACTTGCACAGCTTCAAAATGGCAGCACCCAGTCAAGAAGATCTGATCGATAATCAAGATCTATATTGTAATAAAACGGGTTTTATCTCGCGAAGTGCATCAAATCATTTCAGATCCTTGATTAAAACATGGAAAGATTTGGAAAATATCTGTCCACGCCCTGTTAGCGGTAAACATGCTTTGCAAATCCTGCAGTTGATCGAAATCTGCACGTTGAAAACCATATTGTTTTCGAACCGGATATCTACTTCGTTGCGCCATTCTGATTGGACTATGCATAGACTCGTTAGTCCAGCTAAAATGTAACTCCATAATTCCAGCCCAAGTCGGCAAGGGTGGAAACTGGACTTTTACAGTCAGCTAACTCCCTTGCCCCGGGAAGATGAGTAGTAACACGTAGCCGTTGCTAGGGAAACAACGTGCCAGTTGGTAGAGGTGGCATTTGGGCATTACTAGAGATGGTCGAGGCTTGATAATGTACGGATCGCCTTGAAATATTGTTATAGGTGGGGTTAGTGAACACTCACTGTCTGAAAATGTTCAGTGCCCCACCATTATTCAGAACAAGTGCCCTCAGCACAGTGTAGGATGGTCTGTCGACCACAGGTATACGTGCCAGAAGACCTATCGGAATGTCATTTGGCGGCATTTGTACGATGCGTTTTTAACAGGATATGGGATGGTTTCAGAGAATTTTCACTTATTTTAAGTTATCTTCTCAAACAATTTTCACAGCTATTTTATCTTTTACACCTCCGCGCAAATACTCATTTTACAATAAAGGTCTGCAGAGAAATCACTCATCGTCTTTACGGTTTTGCAAAAAAGTGTAATTAATAATAATTAATTTAAAATAGTTTAACCACATAAAAATTTCATCTACGAGAAAACAATACTAAGTTATATATCATAGTTGTAACGCTCGTTGCGGCACTAGTCTCACTCACTTGTTCCGGAAGAAGGGCGCGAATTGTACAATGGGAATTAATTCTGTATGATACAGAGCTACCTATGACGACGATTTGTCTTTCCGTCTATGATAAGCGCCTGCATCGCGATATATAGAGATTACTAACTGAGTATGTTTCCGTATTAATATCATATATTAGGAATACCAAATTGCATTAAGCGAGCCTTTGCCTTTTGCCTTTCTATTCCTAATATGAGATGTTTATGATACGGAAACACAAGTCCAATAATGTCTTTATCCTATAATGTCATTCTTTAAATATTCGAGGTTCAATTCAGACCTAATGTCGCCCAAAGAAATAACTTTAGAAGCCGCGTAGGAATATTGTGTTTGAGTGAACCGCCCCATATATCATGTAGTGCAAAATACTTTGCAACCACACATGTCCACAGAATCACACACACCAGTAACCCGCATCAAAACGTATTGGGAACATTAGTCAATAATATATTGAACATGCAGAGGTTTCCATTTAAACATAGTTCCTGCCAGGTGGCCTCATTTGCATATTTATCGGATTGGTTTCTAGCATCCATAACACTGTCCAGTATTTGATAAGTTCAGATACGACATGTCGTGAAAGGACCCCCGACATACGACAGTTCGAGCTGCGCAGTGAACACAAACTCATGCCCGCAGCCATTCTTAATGTGAAACGTAATGTTTCCACTTGCATTATTTTCAGTGGTTTGGCTTGATGATGTTGACAATCCTGTGCAATGTGGTGGCCATAGTATGTGTATCGAGATGGTCGAAGAGTTCGACCTACATGGTCTTCCAGGACACGAGTCATCTAGAACCACTCACGGCATCAGAGCCGGAATATGGTTCAGTGAGCAAGAAGGACCTGCATTCCTCACAGACATACCAGGACATCAAGTTGTGATGAACGCTCTTCATAATCTCTTCATACTTAAAGTATATTCGTTCATGTCCATGTATGTTGTGGTAGAGTGACCAGGACCCCGTTCGCAAAGTGATCTTGGCCTGCGACTGTCGTAAGTTATGGTCGCCTTGCGAAACGGGGTCCGGTTTTGTGCAATCGACTCGAATGGGCAGTGCAATCCATCATTGTCTTCGTTATTTGAACTGAATTACGGTATATTGTCCTTTCCGTGTTTGAGCTTTTTAAAAATAATTTTGGATGGGCATTTTATCCCGACCAGATCACCCCAAGCTTCCTTGACGATAAAATCAAACATATTGCAAAGAATCAATCCTTTCAGCTTGATTTATCTTCCCATGCTTTTAATGTAAGTCTATTTTGTAATTGATGTTTCTTGGCAAAGAGAAACTGGTTGAAAAATGAAAACTTCAACTGTGTTTTAACACTTGTGTACATATTGATTATCAATAAACATTTTTCTTTTGCTGTTTTCAATCCTTTAGTCTTCATCTTCATCTGCATCCTGTATCCCGCAGTATGCACTATTTGATGTAAACGTCAGCCATTGTGTATCAGTACGGCGTGGGACGTCAGTCATGCTTCAACCATTGACTCTGTTACCTGGATATTAATCACTGGCAGAAACCGATATTCACCCACTGCGGTACTATATAGGTTCATCAGTCAGTTCATCTGAACAAATAATTTTCAAAACATCCCCAGCCTTTTGAATTATCTGTTTCTCGTAAAAGGAGACTATGCTTGTCGTAAGAGGCGACTAAGGGGATCGGGTGGTCAGGCTCGCTGACTTGGTTGATGCATGTCACTGTATCCCAATTGCGTGGATAGATGCTCATGATGTCAATCACTGGATTGTCTGGTCCAGACTCGATTATTTATAGACCGCCGTCATATAGCTGGAATATTGCTGAGTGCGGCGTTAAACAACACCAAAAAACACACAAAAATTCATGTCATGCTCATAGTATAAGATATATGCGTGAATCGGCGATCCCAGTTACTCCTTGTCATATGTGCACTGGAAGAGCTAAGTAAGATATCTTCTTTATATACTTTACGTCACAAGAAGTAGTCTACCACTGGAATAAAAGCGGCTACTTAACCAACAGAACAATCGCGAATCATAGTAAAATGTTCTTGGATTTGATTACATCTTCAATGTCTGGAAGAAAGAGTCATACAGTGAAACACCGTTCCTCCGAACGCTGCAATTACGCTGCTAATATACCACTGGAACGGGGTGTTTTGCAAGTACCTGGGTCATCGTTTGTTAGTGATTCCTAAACACATGCTTATGATATAGTCGGAATCGGATGCTTATGATTTTGGAGAAGACATTGTCGTTTGTATTCACTTAGAAGTATCAAACAAGATTGTCCTCCAAGCGAGGGTTGAGACGCGGACTAGCGGTCCGTACATGATGTCTGCTGAATGGAAACAGGTAAGAAAAACAAGTTGATAAACGAAAACACAAGGTTTGTTTTAAACTGTTGTGTGCATATGTATATATTGAAAAAATATATTTTTCGAAGCTGTTTTCAATCCTTTAGTATCCGCAGTATGCATAACTTGATGTAAACGTCAAACAATGTGTATCGGATGGTCACAATGATGGTCGACGGCGTGGTATGTTGCTCATGCATTAAACCATTGCTTGACCCAGACTCGGTTACCTGGATATTGAGACTGGCGTAAAACAATACTCTCCAGATGCTAATGTGTATCAGGTATCGGGTATCAGGTATGGTCTTACGTTTGCACAACGTCATGGGATAATTAGGAGTACTAGAAGTAATTTTTTCAGAAAACTAAAACAAACTCTTTTAGTAAGAACCATTAATAGAATTTATTACAAAGAATACTGATTTACATCAATACATTGATCCTATCACAACAGACATGTGAACACTAGTTGGTATGCATATTTTATCATGGGCTGGTAGGGTGTATCCGAGTTTAAATAACACTTTATCCGGTAACTATTTCTTCAAGAGCATTCGTATATTTGGTCTGGGATATTGATTCCTTCCGGTAGTTCCATGTGTGTCACGTTCCGGTCAACCAACATCAACAAACACGTGACTCAAAGACAAATACTCTACTGTCTTTGCTTTCCTCGCCATTGGCATCAGGAACATTGATGTTTTGGGTAAGGCTAATTCCTCATCTGCCTCAAGAGCCTACATAGTTTCTTTGACATACTTTGAAACATTTTCGCGATCTTTCCAAACCTTATTGCACTCATATACGCGATGTTACAGTGTGTGGATGTGCCGTCCTAATGAACAACACTAGTTGCGCTGGTTTCCGTGAACCATGGTGTGTCTGTGCTAGATTCGAACTTAGTAAAATCAAGCGACAATGGTGAGGCAACGTGCTGCAACACGTTAGGGAAACCACCTGTATCTTTTCTTTTGTTTGTTTGTTGTTTAACCCCGCACTCAGCAGTATTCCAGCTATACGACGGCGGTCTGTAAATAATCGAGTCTTACCTGACAATCCAGTGATTGACATCATGAGCATGAACCCTCTTAAACAAAAGTGAGACAAGTATATGCTAATGTTTTCCGGTCATGAGTGAGTGAGTGAATATTGGTCTGCGACACAGTCAGCGATACGCCAGCTCTATCAAGGCGGCCTTACAAGTTTGGGCAAAGCAGGCAAGTGGTTGACAGCATGAGCAGCTTTCACCCTTGGGGTACGATGACACACAATCGGCCAGATTACACCCTGTAACCCCATCTCTATAATTGGGGGTAAGTATAGGGGATGTTTTCAGCCTCGAATCCCAACGGATTTTCCCTATCATGAGAATATGTTTGAGTGAGTGAATGTGGTTTAACGCCGCATGTCATAATATTCCAACAATATGACGGCGGAAGGAAACTGGAAAAAGACGTCATACACTGTACACACGTGGGGAATCAAAACCCCGGCCAGTGATGTGGGGAGTTTAGAAGGGCCTTGAATCGACTACACTTTCTCTTGTACCTCCATATGGTACCTCATCCGTGTGGATGGGTGAGTGAGTATGGTTTTACGCCGCTTTAAGCAATATTCCAGCAATATCACGGCGGGGGACACCAGAAATGGGCTTCACACATTGTACCCATGTCGGGAATCGAACCCGGGTCTTCGGCGTGACGAGCGAACGCTTCAACCACTAGGCTACCCGGCCGCCCCTCATCCGTGTGAACATAAAGTGCATATTACATAGGTGATATATGGAACCTGTTTGAGGGAACGTTTACATTGACACAGTCACGTGACAAAGGCAGCAGGCTCATATCTTGCACGTGCAAAAAGTGCACCTAGGAATAAAGTTTTTCAGCTGCTGCAACAGACTGTCAAGAAGTCGCCACAGTCAGTAGACTGCAAAGAGAAGGCATGTTTCCCGGAAATGGCGTCCCAAACCCTGGCATTCTTTCCCCACCCAGATTGCCAGTCACCCAACCCGAGGCTCGTGAACATACCCATTTACATACACGGATAGACCCACGATACCTTTCTGTAACAGTTGTCTCCCTTTTGGATATATGACATGAAGCCACCTGTAGACTGCTCCCACTGATGTACTTTAGGTTACCTCCTGAGTCACTGACGGGAAAAGTTTGTCCCGAGGCAGAGATGACTTCTCTGATCGAACAGAGATGCGCACACGAAATATGCCGACTGTGCCCGAGGGCTGCCGAGTGTCTTTGGTTTAATAGAAGCATAAAACTGGTGAAAGTCATTATACGACAAGTTGGTTTGTAGAAGCGGTTCTTGAGAGACACAGACATGAATCTTCAGGGATGTACATGGTCGTCGTGGATGTGGGTGATGTTGGTAGCGTTGGTGATGATGACACGGGCACAAGCAGCGCTGCCTGATTTCATGTTTGGATGGAGTGCAAAGGAGACACGAACACAGGTAACTCAACTTTCGGAGATCGCTTTTTCGCATACTGTTTTTACAGTTCTTGTAAGGACGTTGACGGACAACAGCATTTGTATAACTGATATTTATGAGGATCAACCTTCGTCAAGTTTCTTGTTTTTCTATGATTAAAAGCGACTACGCTTGACAATTGAATTATCGCTATTCACTGGCGTGATTCGGGTGGTGCGTTGTGATTTATTGTCGGATTGGAATACATATATTAAATGGTTTTACTTTATAAACAAAAGTTCATACATAACTCTTTCGGTTTGGCATGTGAACAGGATTTGTAAAGCTTCGACATGATATAAAAACAAACAATACAATAAGTAAGGAAGATCGTTTCAATAGTGTTTGGTCACCGCCCTTCGTGTAGCAGAGCGTGGATTCTTTTACAAAAAGGGAAAAATACAATATACACGACGACAACCAGGTTTACATGTAAGTTGTAACGATACAACGGGAACCTTTTTCAAACCTTTTTTTTAAAATTACCCCCTTTAAGATTGAAAACATTTATTATTTATAAGAACCTAAACCCCTAAATATGTATGTTGTAAAGTCAGCACAATTGTCATGGGCGTAATTAATTCATGTTTGTAGTTAACGGAATAATTAGAGAGATGTGCAAGGTGATACTACTTGGTACGTCATTTATTTAGAAGAGGTTGTTGATCATTGCTGTTTTACCACGAGCCGGTACTGAAATTATTAATCAGCTATCTTGATCTGTTTCTTGTTCAGTTGAATACTACGGAGGAGTAATTAACGCTTAGACATTAGTTCCAATGCGCTCCATATGTCAAGGATTCAATTCAATGATTGTGTCCTTAGAAATCCTAAATATCACCAGACAAAGTAAACTGCCGGACAAAAAAAGTATACACTTGTAAATTGTATTTGACCAACAATTACAAACGTTATCAAAAGGTTATTAGGCTGAAAACAGTCGCCGAAACCTAACTATGATACCCGTATCAAACACATCACCACCGAATAACCATTGTTTCAATTTAGCCACCAACAAAGATGGATGTAAATTTTCTTTGGCCCGCAGTTTATGTAATTATGTTCTTTGAACTATTCGTTGTTGCTCCATTAACGCATCCACCGACAATGCTGTTTGTTAATATCAATTTCTGTGTATGTTGCTTCTCTCTTTAACTGTCTATTTTGGGTGAATATATGCAGAAATACTACCTCCAGCAAAGAGCTATATAGTGAACGAACACTGGGGGCATTTGCACTCTTTCTTGTACCAAACCAGATATTCCAGAACAAAAGCCAGTCATCTCTATGCTGGCAGGAGTAGTATGTGTATATGACTAGTCTCGGGCTTCTTGACATTAGACATTGTATGTCAAAAACGCCGATAAACGCTATACAGTAAGTATTGGACAAAACATCCTTCATTGTGTTCGTTAACTTAAACATTTAAATGTTTGACATTTGATTAATATTATCATTGGGTCATACAATAACTGCTTAAAATTACCTTGAAGTCCATGGGCAAAGGTTTGCCTATTGATCCTATCATGCAATTACGCTTCACCTGCTTTGAGTGAAGCAAAGTTCAATGTAATTGTTCATTCATCATATATATAAAATGTGAATGCCAGAAAATAACCAGTCTCGATTATCTGCCGAAACAAATTCCATTGGGTGTAAAAGGCAAAATGATGGTGACAGTAACGTGGATCGGTGAAACTCACTGATGACACCGGGTGTTCGTGGTACCACCGCCACTCACACAAGTCCGAGTTCAATTAAATCTTTCAGTCGGAAATCTGTCTTTAGTCAGGCCATGTTAGGTTGCAAAATCGATGCTATCACTGTCTTCTAGTTGACATAATCGATCCAAGGACAGTTCAATATTAGTGAATGATTTGGCGTGTTGCGGGTGAAGAGGGTTTGTGTGTTTTAGGGGCTCATAAATATGTACACTCGAAATTAACAAGAAGCTGAAATAGGCTGATTCTTTCAACAAGAATTATTTGTAAGTGATGAAGACGAAAATAATTTGTACATCCTGCGTTAAGATTGTAATGCAGCAATTGTTTTTGTTCGGTTGTATTTGATTTATATAATTGAAGCTGTTATTATGTGAAAGCATGCATCGGGGGAAACCAAATCGGTGACATTGACTGCATGAAGCTGAACATGAGGAGGTCCCGTCACTGACTTACATGCTCGTTGCAGTTGATCGTAGATTTTAGAGTAGCTGGAGATCACTTTATTGAATAATTGTATTGTACGTTAATCATAACATTATCAAGTTTCATATACCAATTTTATTTAAAATGACATTATCAAGTTTCATATACCAATTATATTTAATAATGATATATCAAGTTTCATATACCAGTTTTATTTGATAATGACATTATCAAGTTTCATGTACCAATTTTATTTAATAATGACATTATCAAGTTTCATGTACCAATTTTATTTCCTTTCGGAAAGTTTCATTCGCAAATAACAATGATCACAGGCATAATTGTTATTCGGATCCCTGCGTATGGAAGTATATTTTGGCGCATCCAAGATCGGAACAAAAAATTGCTCCAGAAATAGCTCGAAAGAAATATAATGCTTCAGACAGTTGAAAAACAGAAATTGTCAGACACAAAATGTACTTTGTAGCAAGATGTTGTTTTTTAAAAAAACAATATGTCGACTCACAGTTTTTATTACATCCAATTTCTGTTGTTTTTCAGCTGTTCTGAAAACATATCAAGTCTCCATTGAAAATGGTGTGTGTGTGTGTGTGTGTGTGTCTGTGTGTCTGTGTGTCTGTGTCTGTGTCTGTCTGTGTCTGTGTCTGTGTGTGTTCGTGTCAGGACGTATGTTAGGTGACAGCCCTTCTGAGATACCGTGCCACAGTTTAACATGCATAACCCACCTAGACACAGTAGACTGACTCTTAGCCGACCGGTCCTTGTCTTATCATCTTAATGACAGGCATAGAAACAACAAGTACCATCTTTTGAACCCTGTTGATATAACGCGGCCAGTGATCAAACCATCGACCGTCCACTCTTCGTGCAGACGCTCGACACATTATGACCTCAGAGGTGGTCCAGTGTTAAAGGAAATTGTAAAGCAGGGAACAAAGAAGTCTTTTAACTCCAGCAGTACTCGGGGATCGTTGGTGACAATAAATACTACCAAACCTACTCAAAATACACGAAAGAAGACTGAATAGATAACAAGAAAAAATTGTTGCTGCCAACCTTATCTGGTCTTTGAGCGCATAGACATATATGATCGAAAAGTCGGAACAGACACGTCCTCGTTGCTGTCGCTATATGGTTGTTATGCTTTCGTAGCTTTTGTTTATTATTGATATTATTATATTACACATTTATATCCCGCACTTATCCAGGTACTAGTATCTGTTTATTCAGTTAATACAGTTTTTTTTGTTCCCCAACAAGTGGATTCGTGAAAATCCATGATCCTCCCAACTGAATCATTTAACACCCCGATAGTTCTTTGGTTTTCACAAAAACAAGTCCCGCTCACTAAGCATAAGTTAATGACTTAATATCATGCAGTTTGCAATCGCATGCGGGTTTTAAGGTATCAGCAAAACAAAGAATTGGAAGTATGACATCATGACTACTGTATTGCACTCATTGGAATTGGGTCTCAACCTATGTTTATCTCATTTTTACCAATGGCGTTTTATGACTTCTCAGAAAGTCGGATAAAACATTCAGGCCAGCGTCGTGTAAAATTCAATTTGCTTGCTGGTGTGAAGACAATCGGTTTCAGAACACAGAAAATCCCATCATTTTATCTTTTTACGGTAATCCCCACTAAGCTGTCTCTCTCGACATCAAAGAACAACATATTATTGATATCAATAAACACAAAATGGTGCATTTTGCTCCAGTTAAATACGCAGCAATATATTTAAAATAGGTAAATAAACTTTGGCATTAATAGGAATCCCTTCCTTCGTATGTCAGTTTGTGCAGAATTAAATGACATCTGAGTTTCACTTCTTCTTGAATGATCTGGCTGTGAGGAGAAAACTCCATATTTTTAAGGTTTTATAAGGCTTCTTGTTGAAACTTTCTGATTTGGAAATAATAGGTGATTCAGTTAGTTGAACTTTGAACGTTGAACTCTAGCTTGTATTAATCACAGCTTAATGATAGATATTCCAAAGTGCGCAGATTGTAGAAGATTATAACTTTGGTGAATCTCAGGAGACAGATAGGGTACAGATAGACCAGGGCCATAGTTGGATGGAATCGAGGATTCGAACCTAGGAAAATGAGCTCCTGGCACGACCAGAAGGACACACGTTGCACCTATGGGCCTCCTGTGATCCAGGATAAGTATTTAGCCTGGTGCTGACGTGTGCGATAATTTCTCTCACCACTTATTGCAAATGTTATTTGTATGAAGGTTGCAGTAAATTAGAATATATCTGAGAATGGTTTTAAGACTTACTTAATCAACAATACTGTATATAATTCTACAGAAATACAAAAGGAAACGTCCTTTGAGAGAAGGACAAAATAGCATACATTATGCCTGATAAAACTCGCATAGTCATGACATTTAACAATTATTTACATTTTCACATGTAAATAGCACAAACAATAATTTTATTCTTTTCATTTCAACTGCAACTGCGAAAAACATGTCGCCGAAAAGGATGTGCTGTCAAACGAGTGAACTCTCTCACTTATCTGCGAGATGTAAATTCCATCAAGGAGGAAATGTTTCAGCAATGTCATGTTACATAGCACGTGTTGGGACTGCCGGAGGACATTGACTTCAATGTCCTTCATGTCCTCTACAACTCTAGGCTTGTAGTCGCAATATCCGGAAACGCCTAATGTCAAAATGCACACACTCAACCTGACGCTCTCATGTCACAATCTGCCTACCTAAGACAGATCGAGGGAACCTAGTTCAATGTGGAGCGTGTCAGGACTCGGTCATAATGTTTGATAGTACAAGACAAAATATATCTTACAATAGGGAGTGATTTTGTTGTATGTATCACTACCCTGGCCATATCACGTCTGGGTGCAGGCATTGGCTTCTGTCGGTTGGTTTGTTGTTTAACGCCTCACTCAACAATATTACAGCTGTATTGCGGCGGTCTGTAAATAATTGAGCCTGGACCAGGCATTCCAGTGATGAATATCATGAGCATCGATCCACGGAATAGGAGTACAATGACATGCTTCAACGTCTTCATGCTGTCCCAAGTTTGGAAACGTAAAACAGCCTTGCATAGCTGAATGAAAACGTTTTCATGAAATATAATTGTATATTATACATTTTAAAAGTATAAAATGAAACGTCACATATAACTAATCTTAATTGATTCAAACAGCTTGCTTATTTTAAATTTGTGTTGTTGTTATTTAATTATTTATTTTACATGCATATATAGGCTCATTGCAGCGAAGTTTGTTTTGTACCAAAGACAACGTGGACCTTAAATAGTCAAATTTAAAAGAGAACATATAAAAAAGTCAAAATTAAAAGAGTTGCCACCATGTCCTTTTGCCTGTTCCATTCCAACCGTAAACGCAGTTTAACACAATGTAGCTGTTGGGATTGATGTATTGTTGATGTATTATGTATTGGAGCTTTGATAGAGTTGAAAGTATATTCAGTAATTCTCACCGAGCATTTTTGCTTCATAGTGATTGGCTAGTGTGTTCCATCTTTTGCATTGTTTTCGTTGTTTTCGAAGACAATCGTCGTAACATGGCGTCATAAAAGCGCTGTCACAAATAATTGAAGATGACGTCATCCACTGTATATGACGTCGCAAACGATATGATGTAACGTTGATCTAATAATAGGGAAACAGCTGATATTTCCACATAAGATGTTGCATTCCACTTTTTTCTAAATGTTCACTGAAAAAAGGGACTATGGGTGATAACATAAGGTGTGGTGACATTGGGTTTAACGTCGCGTCAAAGATTATTGCATGCACGCGCGTGTGTGGGGCTGCTTGTACTAGTCCGGACTGATGCCGATTTATAGTGCTAGAGATAGAGATAGTTTATAGAGATACCATGCCGCACTAAGACACAGGATACTGACCCCGAGCTGACCAGTCCTTCTTTTAGCCTCTTAATGCCGAGCGCCAGACAGGGTAAGAACAACAACCATATTTTTGGTATGACGCGGGCGGGCATCGAACCCCGGACCTTCCGCTCTCCAGGCGGACGCTCTACCACTAGACCAGGCGGTTTCTTGAACAGAGAACTTATAGAAAGGTTTTCGTTTTGATCCAACTGCCAACGATACGTTCAATCATTTCCGATTTGTTCAGTAAATATATGTATTAGCCCAAGACAATCGAATAATTAACAATTTGTACGAACTCTTTCGCTTTATTAACGTAATGTGATATGACGTCAGAGACTAAGGTGGGTATCATGTTGACCTGGTTGCTTATCGACACAGGTTTCAATATTGTCAACACTACTCATCCCTACACCAAATTATAAAGTTATTATGACATACAACAACAAAATCATATGTGTGTGATTTTGCAAACACATGTTGGGGTGCTTGTGTAATTCAATAATTTGCTTTTGTAAGTATCAGTTATGCTTGCTTATTTGCATAATATATATGTGTGAATGAGAATGTAACATTGCAACATTTTGACAATCGTAACGTCAGTATTAGAGTATATGCCCTTGGATGTGTGTTTCCATGTGAACACTTGACTTGCCTTTGCATGTGTTTATGCCATCGGTCGGGCAAGATGTGCGCACTTTTTCGTGAACACCTGGTATCATCTCTATTTGATACTGTTTCATCAACACAAGCTTATGATATAGTCGGAATCGTACAATGGACTCTGCTTTTAGTAGCGATTTCTTCAGATTCTGGAAATGGTTTTGTCGGTCCTATTCACTCTATTCATCTCTTTATATGAATATACAGTTCAATAAACATTATCATTAGCTGCTGGGCACGGAAAACCTCATGAAATGATTTATTTGTTTGTAAATAATATGCACGTTTTAATCAGAAAATAATCTTCAACCACTTTTATGAGTATCCCTTAGATTTGAATACATATTATCCCTCCATCTTTATACATTCGTAAATAGTATCTGTGGCGCCATTGTGATCTCAAGATATAGTTGCCAATAACTTTCCCACACACACACGCCTTCTCATACGCAATGTTTGTAGCCGTCACGTGTGCATGTCCCACGATTTATATTGTGATTAAATGATAGTATAGCTATATAGTTCAAGGGTTGTAATGTCATTTTCCAAAGAGTGCATTAACGTTAGTCATATAGATATGATCAATTGCACTATGATTTAGTTTCTCCAGCGCGAAGATTTAGCTTTCTTACATTCTTTATCATCATAACGTAGTTTTCGTTCTATGGATTTGTTTACATGACTCTTTTTGATGGATTTTCTTTGTACGACGTTTCACAGCTACTTCTTGCTCCTTCTTTAGCTGAATGCTTTGTAAGTGCATAAGGTGAATGCTTAGTAAGTGCTTAGAGTGCATAAGGTGAATGCTTATTAAGTGCTTAGAGTGCATAAGGTGAATGCTTAGTAAGTGCTTAGAGTGCATAAGGTGAATGCTTAGTAAGTGCATAGAGTGCATAATATGGATGCTTAATATGTGCATAGAGTGCATAAGGTGAATGCTTAGTAACTGCATAGAATGCATAAGGTGAATGCTTAATAAGTGCATTGAGTGCATAAGGTGAATGCTTAATAAGTGCATCGAGTGCATAATGTGAATACTTAATAAGTGCATAGAGTGCATAAGGTGAATGCCTAATAAGTGCATAGAGTGCATAAGGTGAATGCTTAATAAGTGTATAGAGTGCATTAGGTGAATGCTTAATAAGTGCATCGAGTGCATAATGTGAATACTTAATAAGTGCATAGAGTGCATAAGGTGAATGCTTAATAAGTACATTGAGTGTACAAGATGAATGCTTAGTACGAGCATGGACTGCATAAGGTGAATGCTTAATGAGTGCATAAGGCGAATGTTTAATAAGTGTATAGAGCGCATAAGATGAATGCTTGGTACGAGCATGTACTGCATAAGGTGAATGCTTAATGAGTGCATAAGGTGAATGCTTAATAAGTGCATAGAGTGAATAAGCATTCACCTGCTGAAGGAGCAAGAAGTAGCTCTGAAACATCGTACAAAGAATAGAAGAAGTTGCTATCCATGAAAAAGGTGCCATGTGCCCATGTTCTCCCAACTTCTAAATGCATGTCGAAGACTTCAATGAATGTGTTAACCATACATTAGTTTCTTCATCCTGATGAGTTTGTTACTCATATGTAACACTCTTTGTCACCATGTACTTCAGTGAAATTCTGCATCATTATACTACATATTTGCTACAATCTTTATTGCCCCAATGTATATTTTATAAACTATTTTTAAAAGTGCCCTTTAGATTTGAATAAATATTATCCCTCCATCTTTGTGTAGCCGTAAATCTTATCTGTGGCGCCACTGTGCTTTTGTGGTGTAGTTGCTAATAGCTTTCCCACACACACTCCGCCCACGCCATCGCTTACGTCATGGTTGATGCCCTCACGTGTGCATATCGAACGAATATATTTTTGGGGGGAATGGGATTAATTAAAAGTAAAACTAAATATTCCAATCAGTTGTTATGATATTTTACAAATAGTGCAGTGACGATAGTGATTCAGATATCATCCTTTTCACCATAATTTAGTTTCTTCAGCGCGAAGTTTTCGTTTTCTTACTTTCATCATTAGTAGTGTTCGTTCAATGAATCTGGTCACCATAATTCTTCATCCCGAGCTGTTCGTTATGTAACATTCTTTATCATTAGGGTAAAGTTTTGTTAAATTCTATATCAATGTAATACACATTTGCTACAATATTTATTATCCAAACGGAGATTTGTTTTCAATCTGACAGTCATTAAAGACATAATGTTGAGATGATATATAGCTCAAAATGTTGTGACAGTGTTTTATTAACACCCGTTGGCATCATCCTTCAAGACATCGTGTACAATCCATTGAAGAAAGCAGTAGCCCTGAGGCCCTGTGGCCCTGACACAAGCACTTCTACAGTGACTGACTGCCAGAAAGCCTATACATTTACATATCGCTTGTGGTAACAGTAGAACTATTGAAGTGAGTCATAATATTTTTTATTATCAATTTCTTGACATTTGCCTGAGGATTTCCAGAGATAATTCCACGAAGTAACCGTTGTATGGAGTTACAGATATCAGTGATTTGCAAACTGAGGAAGGAAAACACATGAACGTGAAACTATTGTCTCGAAATGTTGTACCCCAGTTATGTTCCAGACACTCTTGCATTCTCCCTATTTGAATATGTTGAAAAATCTCTCCTTTGATTTAAACATTTCAAACGAAATGTGGCTCCATAAGCTTTAAATACATTATAAATGTCACCAAGTTTTTGTTTTATTTTATTATACTAGCTGGGAGAAATATAAGGTTCTTTATTTCAGAGTTACAGGAGTTTTAATTGGAAGAATAGTTCCGATACGACTTTCTCTTTGACAGCAGTATGTATGTGACTGACATCAGCTACCCTAGTAGTCTACATCTATAGTAGCTACATCTATAGCTACATGGCCCACAGCATCAGCATAATACATTTCCTGCAACATATATCAATACATCTTTATATCAGCGTTACGTTTACCTCTGAATATACTTTAAAGTGGCTCTCACTTAAATTTTAGACAACAGCGTGTGGAAGTGAGCGTCCATTAGAAGCACAACCCGGGACTGACCACTTATGTCCTGTCATTGTATAAGGCTACGTAAAGAAATGGATGATTGTGTATACCAGTATAGGGTTACCTAACACAGCGTTTCATTGACAAGACTCACTCCATCTGATATTGAACACCCTCAAGACAATCTCACAAACCATCTTCATCACAAATTATTATCGTCGTGTCATCACAGGGTGCACTTTGTCCGCATAATAACAGATAGCCGTAAGGAAATGAGTCCACGCACAAAGACCATATTTTCAATGGGCACCTTCGCCGTTCTCCCACTAACAGGCTTGGCTTAATTATTTACGGCGATTATGAAATATCCTCTATTGAGTAGGTGGATGTTGCCATTAGCATAGCATGTAATGACAGCCTTGGGGAGACACTGAGTCGTGTTGGAATGTCTCGAGCATTCTTCGTGTATTGCATGTTCCAGGTGTAATCTGTATTTCTCCATTTTCCAAGGGTACTGTGTCGAGGTTTAGCAAGTTACTAGCCAAATAGTCCTACATCTGTGACGTCCCGAGGTCCGTTAATGTATAGCAAGTGCCTAATGGGTGAATCAAATCCAATTATTTTTATTTGTACTATAACAACAATACTTTAAACATTAAATGATCTTTATTTTCAAAAGTGGACAACATCAGTAACGATTTCTAGGATCCCACTTTCAATTCAAGTATAAGTCTCACGTATGTGTGTGTGTGTGTGTGTGTGTGTGTGTGTGTGTGTGTGTGTGTGTGTGTGTGTGTGTGTGTGTGTGTGTGTGTGTGATCAGTGACGATTTCTAGGATTCCACTTCCAATTCCTGTATAAGTCGCATGAGTGTGTGTTCGTGTGTGTGTTTGAGTGTGTGTGAAAAATAGAGTGTATTCATTTTCTATTGCCATAAGCAAGTTTACATGTAGTTTTCGTAAAATTATTATCGTAACTGACGACATGTGGGAAGGAATAGAGAACAGTGGATCTGCAAAATAGCTATGTTAAGATGGAAAACGAGTATCATTTTCTCTCTGTGCTATAAATACCTTACTTTCGTCGTACATATATCGTTTAATACTGCGATGTAACGCTCACTGTGTGTAATATATGTTATGGTGGCCACAGACTGTAACCGCCACGCAATCTGTCTAAATATGTCCAACATGCAATATTCTACAGAATATTCAATCATGTATGCCAATCACCACCATTGAAATGTAGTTTTATTGCGTATGGCCTTCGGTAAAAGCAAAAAACTATTTGAAATCGTTCAATTCAAAATGTGTTTTGAAATGTTGGATTTGAACGATTTATACTTTCAAGAACGTCTGGCTGCTTTGTTGATGATGTTTATGAAGACATTATATGTGATGCTGTAAAGCAAGAGGAAGTAACATATAGGCATTGCGTCATTAAGATGGGGCTAAATTCCAAATCCAGAGCATGTCATTGATCCCAATTGCGTGGATCGATGCCCATGGTGTTAATCACTGGATTGTCTGGTCCAGACTCGATTATTTACAGACCGCCATCGTATAGCTGGAATATTGCTGAGTGCGGCGTTAAATAACAAACAAGGACAAAGCCAAATCAAGAACAAATTCAGTCAATACAATAACTTTACTTGACCCCCGAGAGAATTTCGGATTAGAATAGGTCCCCAGCAGCCTGTGCTGGTCGTGTAAGGAGACCAAATGGATCGGATAGTTAGGCACGGTGACTTGGTTATCGATGCTCACAATATCGATCACACGATTGTCTGATTCAGATTCGATTGTTGACAGGTGGCCGTCATATAGATGGAATATTGCTATTCTATTTGTGGCATTGACCAACAAGCACAGCTTTACTTTAAGAGCATGTATATAGCATAGGTGTGATGTGCTTCGGACAAATGTTCCTCGAATCCCGGTTCGCCCCGATTATGTTTCTAGTTTTGTCAGCACGCGTGCTTGTGGGTTTCACCGACGTGGTAAACGTCTAAGACCTGCATCACTTGGGGCTTTCCTCCCGCATTAAGCTGACACGCCGTGATATGACTGGAATAATGTTAAAAGCGGCGTTAACCCCAACACACTCACTCACATATGTTCCAGGTATCTTCAGCAACTATTTATATAGTTTCTCTACGTGTATCTTACAATGACCTACTTAAAGTATTTAAATACGAATAAAAAATGTTTTAATCTGGGCGATGAAGAGGGTTCACTTCTCAAACCGTTACCTCCAAGAATGAAAGACAAATAGGTAATTATAAAAGAAATGCGGGATATACAGACATCGCTTCGGTAGGGCAGGTCATGCTAACTATTTTGGCGAACAATTGATGTCACTGCTTTTCGGTGATCCATTCATAAAATAATTTATTTTCATTGCTATTTTGCTTTTTGCCCCCAATGGAATATGTTTTGACAGATAATCAGGAATGTTTTTTTTGTGGCGCTGGCGTTTTATATTGATATTAGAATCGAACACTACTCGTGATAATCGGAGTCGAGTATCCGGGGACACCATACGATCTATGTATCATGTCATGAGGTAGCCTGTTAAAAATGCATGTCTTTTTGCAGATATCTGTTTGTCTTGAAGATATCTGTTTTTTTGTGATTTGGATTTCTCCAATTTTACAGCTCATTTGCCAAGTCATTTTCCCGTTTTGCCTTAGGCAACATTTCATAAATACTTTATTCATTTATAAAGACAAACATTTGTCGTCAACAAGGTGTGTATTGTTAGGATGCGACCACATTTTCAACATATTTGTTCCCATCTCACTTGTGTTATCTTGAAGAGATCAAGTATTCAAATGTGAACCATCCGGATATCTGGCAGTTGTGTTACAGTGTTACTCATTCGATGTCAGAGTGATGTGAAGGAGATAGCCAGATTCCACAAATGTTATATGCGCATTAACCGAAGTATTTCAAAAAACCTATTTTGATATTACCAATGTGAACTGCAAAATATTTTATAATAACCTTCAAAAAAAGTAAAACAGACAAAACTTCACAACCTCATCAGTCCATTTTACTTAAATCAGTAGTATTTTTCGGTAATCGCATTGTTTTATGATATAGTCGAAATTGTTAAATAGACTCAGCATGGATTTCTTATGATTTTGGAATGTTTTTTACGCTTTTATTTCATTTAAATATAAACTTCGATATTATCACGTGGATGACTTGACGCCACGGTGAACAGTATGTCAAGGCTTTTTAGAACAATCACAAAGAACTACCAGTCCTAGACGGTTGCCGCTTAATGTAACCAATGGGTATGGATTCAGACAGATCAAGGAGCATCATCGAGGCGAATTTTGAATCCACATTCAGCGGATCCGGACTACTGACGGACGTACCGTTGTATTTAACCATGTTCTAGCCGGCACACCCACTTCTGGTAGTACATTGCAGTCGTCAGAAAACATATAGTAGACGCCAATGTCACGATCCCTCACATCTGTGGATATTGAGAAACAACAGCGCATTTAAAACATAGACAAGATATCCAGGACACCGGGTGTCCAAGTACATGGGTGAACGGACTGTCACTCCCCTTGAGTACCATCCGCTGATGAAGGGTACATCCACAGATTTATACAGACGCACAACGTTCTGAAGCTGCATATACCAAAATAATAATTCTCTACGTGTGACATCGTGGATGACATTTACCAATGTCTGATACCTTATAAGATTAATATCAAAATTAGAACATTTGGCTCGGCTTTCCATTAAAGTATATTTTCCTATATTTGTTTTGTTTTTCAGGCCGGTCGACCAATCAACCGAACCTTGAATACCTTCCGAGCAGGCATTCTAAGCCAGAATATATTCAACACGACTGTGAGTAGCAATGTTCCCAACTTGCAAATCTGACAAACGGACACATTATTATAAAATTGTGTATTATATTGTTAACAATTGTTGTAATTATAGTGGCATTACTTGAACATGTCATTAGATAGTAGAACTGTTACAGAGATAACGCTAATCACGGAGGCGAACGCCCCTCTTCACACAGTGTGCCCTTGTGTGGATTAAAACCCGGGTCTTCGACACGACGACCGAACGCTTTATCTACAACGCTACCCGTCCTTCCTATACACATAGGAAACCCAATTTCTTCCAACGTGTACGTGAGAGAATGCGCTACTTGATAAACAGGTGACATCAACAAACAAACAAACAAACAAGTGGCCCAGCAAATGTTCTACCAACATACCAATAGGTGTGTTAGCCTTGGGCGGCCCTATGCCATTAAACCGGAAGTACGTGGATGTTATCACAACCTAGGTATGGTCAATATGTGATTGACAGGATGATAGAAGTGTCAGCGCAAAGCATGATGGGAATACGTTTCAATTAGCCCCCAGATGAAGCGAACATCTATGCTGTGGGTTTATTCTCATGTCACTGTCAGCCAGAGGCTGTTCCCTATCTCATTTATATGGGTAATTGGATTTAGGTTAAAGGCTTTTGATGCATGTTTTATTTTATAGTTGTCTGTGTTAATATCCACATCTAAAAACAGGTTAAACACCACATACTATATATGTTATTTTAAATCCTATCAAGTAGTAGTTTTCAGGCGAATTACATTAATTTTATATTTGCTGACAGTGACATCCTCATATTGAGAAAGCGAATTAGATTATTGGATGATATGTTTCCGATTTGTTTCGTGGCAATAGTTAGTTTGACTTTCAAGCATATGCGCCAACCTGGAGAAACATACAATGTTCTGGTACCAGCCTATTAGCAAGTTTGGGCACGTCTGGCCAAGTCGTGTAAGGCGCCACAATTAGCGGTGGAGAGTTGCGTCCCTTGAGCACTCCAGAAACCTATGATCGTGGGAGACCTGCATCACTTCGTGCTTTCCCTCTACATGAAGCTAACACGCATTATCACTGGAATACGTTAAAACAAATTCACTCACTCACGCGGACATTTATTAAAAACAAACCAATGTCATAAGCATATATTTCCTGACGACACAAGTAAGTTAAGGATAGTTAAGAAGGATGGCGCCTTACTTTTTCTGGGTGCATATATACTGACGATGGATAGAGTACATACAATGTCTTATGGTCAATCCACGTGCGTCAACATATTTCATAGTTAAATGCTGCACAGATTGGTCCAATATGTTTTAACTGTGCCCACCGGTCGGTGCAACCACAACCTGTATTTATGCCTTGTACTAATAAAGGCGATAGTAGTCGTAGTAGTAGTAGTAGTAGTAGTAGTAGTAGTAGTAGTGGTAGTAGTAGTAGTAGGCTATTGTTTGGAAAACAATGAGTATGGGAAATACTGGATCTCAGAAGACTATCATCAGGATGTGATATACTCGATCTCATGAGGTTATTATCAACCTGTGATATACTTGATCTCTTGAGTTATTATCAATCTGTGATACACTTGATATCATAAGGCTATTATCAGTCTGTGATATATTTGATCTTAGAAGGTTATTATCTGTCTGTGATATACCTGTTCTCAGAAGGTTATTATCAATCTGTGATATACTTGATCTCAGAAGGCTATTATCAGGATGTGATATATTTGATCTCAGAAGGCTATTATCAGGATGTGATATATTTGATCTTAAAAGTCTTTTATCAGGATGTGATATATTTGATCTTAAAAGGCTATTATCAGTCTGTGATATACTTGATCTCAGAAGGCTATTATCAGTCTGTGATATATTTGATCTACATATCTCAGAAGGCTATTATTAGTCTGTGATATATTTGATCTCAGAAGGTTATTATCAGTTTGCGATATCTTTGTTCTCAGAAGACTATTATCAGGATGTGATATATTTGATCTCAGAAGGTTATTATCAGTCTGTAATATATTTGATCTCAGAAGGCTATTATCAGGATGTGATATATTTGATCATAAAAGGCTATTATCAGTCTGTAATATATTTGATCTTAAAAGGCTATTATCAGTTTGTGATATCTTTGTTCTCAGAAGGCTATTTTCATTATGTGATATACTTGATGACAGAAGGCTAATATCAGAACGTTACATTCTTGAACTGAGAAGGCTATTAACAATCAGTGATATGTTTGATCTCAGAAGACTATTATCAGGCTGTCATATATCGACAATCCATGTTTGTCATGTTGTCAATCTTAAGATTTAAGAATTAAGTGCTACCCACAGATTACCAAGAAGCTTTTAACATTTTCACTATATTCTACAAACACACTCACAAGAGTTCAACTACATTCGACCCAATTGCAGAAAGGCATCAATTACCAATTATGAGAGACACATCTAAAATCAGACACATTAGAATGGTTGTCTTCCTTTAAAACAAATAAAATCGTGATATATTCCTCACTTTAGGACAATAACCAAGATGTCATAATTTTGATCCATTGTCCCCGGGGCCGCTACATCGATTTTAATTGCTGATCTGTTATCGTCTGCCATCAGAAACTCCCGCCAGTATGTCCGCCATCTTACCTTCTGCCTGCGGGCCGCGCGGGCTCCCTTCACCTGTTCCGCACGTGCTAGGCGTGGCCGCGAGACATAGACCTACATATCAAGTGTACGTAAAGATTACATCTCAAACCTGTCATATTTATGTAAAATATCTTCTTTCATTAGCGTAAATCGAATCCTGCTTAAGGAATTATCGTGTTATATTATTCAAATGACGACATGGGATTTAGCCTGATATATGCCTGTATGTGTTCCAGTACGCTGTGTATGAATGCAATGCATTCATTCATATATGTATGTACGTCTGGATTTCTAAACATGTCCGAGCTTCTGGCTGTCTTCATCGACAGTTCTCCATACTAGTATGTGAGCGTTAACCCATACAAATGGACCGCCTCCGTGGTGTAGTGGGTAGAGCGTGTTCGCTGTCGCTTTTCGTCCATACTCGCGTTAATCAGTTATGCTAAGAAATAGTTGGGCCAAAATATTAAAACCCTCGTTGCTATACAACTGAACGCCAGGTTAAACTCAATTTCACTTCACAAATGGAATTTTAAAGGAGACCGTTTAACCTACCTGCTATAGCTTCAGAATACCAAGTATATAGCTTATAAAGAAACGAACACGAAGGGGCTTACCTTTCATAATAAATAATAATAGTTTAAATTGATTTTCTTCTTTAATTTTCGATTAAACCGATTTGTTTGTCTTGCCATTAATATATAATCTAGTTAATCTAAAGTCCTCTTATTTTTTTTCCCATGCCGCGTTTCCATTGGTTGTTTAGACGTAGCACTTGCTACCTGCAGACAAACACAGGTGGGAGGTAATCCATGAGACCTCCCACGACGACTGGGCTGTTAAATCAAATATACGATAACACTACTGTATTACTGATTTTCATCACTATCATAGCTTTAAGGAATGACGTTGCATGATATCTGCAGCTGTTAAAATGCGAGTCTATTTTGAATTATCGAAATATATAAAAATGCGGAATGCTCTGTTAAGTAATGTGTCATATATATATATATATATATATATATATATATATATATATATATATACACACACACACATACATACACACACACACACACACACACACACACACACACACACACATATATATATATATATATATATATATATATATATATATATATATATATATATATATATACTGGGGCCGGGCAAATGTTAAGTCATGAGGTCGTCCGTCTGTCTTAAACTTTTACATTTTCGACATCTTATCTGACACTAAAAGGTTGATTGAGCTGAAGCTGTGAATGGATGTATGAATATATTAATGATCCCAGCAATGACGTCTCTAAAATTGTTGCTCACAAAATTCCGATCCGATTTTAAACAGCGTCGGCATTTTTCCTTCAATTCAGGTGAGCTACAGAGCCTAATGGAGCCTTTATAAAATTTTGTTTACATGATCACAAGGAATAATAGATAAATACTGTCCTCAAATTTCCGGTGTCGCCTCTCATCCGCTGATGTCGTCATTTACGTTCAATGCAGTTATGTTTCGTTTTCCCCTTTGGCAAATCACACCGAATGTGCAGCCTCGTCTCGGAAATGTTCTCACAGGATGGTTCTAGAAAAACATAACTTGCGGAAAGAATTGTTTAGATTTCTTGACATCAAGACCAGAGATATATCACATGCCGTCATCAGTGGCCCAACAAAACAAAATCCCATCATAAATGTATATAAATCATTTTATCAAGGACATTCTCACATCTATGGTCTCTGTGCGGATCCGTCCCATATTGTATCAGGATCCGCTGATCGGCGGCTCGAGTCCTATTATGACCTTTTGACCCTCAGCTGTATATCCGTACTCATGGGTTTAACGGTTTATGGTCTACGAACTGCATCACTTTTGACTGTTACGAGATAAACACAAATTGAAACACTAAGATTAACCCGAAATATGTTCGCACATATTGTGAAATCAGAACGACATGATATCAATGAATATGGAATAACGTATATTGAAACACACAATTTTAGGTTTACAATCAAAGAAGACAATACAATGTGTTAAATAAGAGCAGCAAAAAGTAACATGCCCTAGAAATAATGTATAAGTGCACCTACGTATGATCAGAATGATGTCGCTGTCGCATGTTTGAAACAAGTCTCCGTTCTTGAATTCATAAAAAAAGTTATAAGCTGGCAGGAGTTCGGTGTTTCCAGACAGGTATCCCATCCCAAGATGCAGGTCAGATCGAAAAATGCCTCGAACTGCCACTTGTCGATCGTATATAGGTACAGCCGGCCTTCTGGAATCTCTCCCATCCCGAAACTTCTCGAACGATCAAGCCTATGTAATCAACAACCAGGGCAGATAACTCCAAATTCCACTCGTTGCTGCCGACAGCAACCAACGTTTTACTAGCACTCCAATTATTTGCTGCCACTAAAAAATACTACAAATAAATGTACAAATCTCATATTTGAGATGACATATTTGAGCTGCTATTCTAAGCGTTATTAAGCCCAGTTCACTCACTCTTCTTTATTGTGTATAGTTCATAATAATGGGTGGAGCAGCATTTGTTCACCTTGTTTAACCATTACCCTAAGGCTTGTGGTAGTGTACGATTGATATCAACCGGCGAACGGCCGACGTCTCTATTTCCAGGGTTTGTTCATCTCGCCGAAGACCCTTGTTCGACTCCCCACATGGGTACAATGTGTGAAGCTCATTTCTGGTGTCCTCCGCCGTGATATTCCTGGAACATTGCTAAAAGCGGCGTAAAACCATACTCACTCACTTACTCTATTTCCAGGAGGGTGTGTTGTTAAAAGAGGTTCTGTTTCAAGGCGACATCAAACTGAGGATGGAGGAAGCCAGAGAGATCCTCGACTCCATCTCGAAACGAAGACGCAAACGGAAGATCACAGCCAACCAGGACAAGTGGTGGACGCTCCCGATACCCTATCGATTTGATGAGGAATTAAGCTTTAGTGAGTAGGTGCTACATACGTCATATATGCGTGGATGTGTTTCCCACGATGCCAGTGCCTGTTGTGAATACATTCATATTCACTGCGAATACAAACCATTGGTATTTTGGTATACAAGGTCGAGCTCTTGGAGCTAGTTGAGTTCAAGTCTTAAATGCGCAAGTCACGCAATGTGCTTACATGTTACGAAATTAGATTGCAAACCACACCGATAAACTTCGACTAAGGGCCCTTAAAATGTATATCGGTTAATGCACTAGTATATCGTAGTTCGATATAAGCGGGTATAAGACCGTAGTCCGTGTCGGGATAAAACCACGATATTCTAATATATAGTCATAACGATATATCATCGGGTTGGAATTATTTAGCTATGCAGAACAGTTGAATAACGGAACCACCACCATTATGTTCTAGAAGGGTACCCACAAGCTTCTGTGTGAGAAAACACGCACTCCATTGCTTTCTAATTTGAATGTCGTTGAAGGTTATGCGAGATAAGGGATGGAGTGTGTCAGATGGTATTTCGTGATGGTAAGTCGTGGACATTTAATGTTCGATATTTAATGTCTGAGGGCCGTCCAGGGAAGACGACTAAGATGTGTCCACAAAGATAGAAATGTGCAAGATAGAAAAGTATGCATTGCACACTAAAACAGTTTTCTGCTATGGTTTTGAGACGATCAAGCGCCGGGACAACATAGCAAGGATTGCGTGTCTTCAGATTTAGTTTAAGTTTTAGTGTGCGATGGGTATATGGTTACCAGTGTTGGTTGGCGATGTAGTGACGGCTGTGGGTGTTGCAGACAAGACGGAGAAGGCTCAGATCCTGGAGGGCGTGCGACATTGGGAGGAACACACATGCATCCGGTTCCAGGAAGTTCCGATAGACACCCCTCTCCGGCCCGTGCTGTTGTTCAAGAAACACACAGGGTAGGTGCCAGCTTAATATATGTTTACAATACATGAGATAAACATCTGATTTTAATTAGGGTGACGAGTTTACTAACGTGGATGTGAGTGTGTGAATGTTGTATCACGACGCATTCAGCAATATTCTGGTTTCTGAAAGCATGGACAACGATCTAATATATCCGGGAACGATGACACGCAATCAGCCAGTCACCGAGCCTGACTAATTGATCGCCATTTTTGTTACCAATTCTGACCTGGAATCTCTGAAGCTGGTAAAAATGGATGCATACCATAGTCGGTTTGTCTGTTCCTGACTGGATGTCCCAGGCATCCCTGGTAGGTCTGAAATATTTTGACACATCAGATGCGTACGAATCTAAAGCAGGGGAATTACAGCATCTGTAATGACTAAAACCTTTTGAGGTATTCTACCTTCATACAAAGAGCTTTGTTAGGGGAAGGCGTACTGTAGTTAATTATACGTTCGAAATATGTATACGCCATCTTCCTCTCATTAATTGGACTCACTCATACTTTAATGCTTCATTGATGTTTGTTACTAGATGCTGGTCTTATGTGGGCAAGGAAAATGCATTTAAACTACAGGAAATATCCGTGGGAGAAGGCTGTTTCTCTGTAAGTCAAATGTTCATTATTAAATAAACAATATGATTCTTTGATGAAATTTAATGCATATAGCGTCTTGTCGGAAGGTCGGTGATACGATCCCCTGGCCGCGTCATACCAATAAAGGCACACACACACACACACACACACACACACACACACACACACACACACACACACACACACACACACTAACACTAACACACACTAACACACACACTAACTCTAACACTAACCAGAGACCATATAACGATATGGTCTCTGCACTAACTAAAATACACTAACACACAAACACTAACACACTAACACTAACACTAACACACACTGATACACACTAACACTATAGAAATGGAACGCGACGTTAAACCCTATTTCAAATCACCATAACGACAGATATGCCCCAGTGTATCGCGCGCCTCTCCTTCGATAATCTGGGTGCTCTATATCTATTTCTATTTTGATAAATATCCGGGACGATTAACTGCCATAACTTCGTTTTGACTCGAATGACATGACGCCATCCAATCAAAAGTGGGTCTTGGGTTTTTATCGAAATGTAATGGCGAAATACAGTGGATAATCGACGATGGAGACGCCCGATATAATTATGTCTTCTGCCAACAGTTGGGGGTCGTGGTGCACGAACTGGGACACGCCATAGGGTTTTGGCACGAGCACTCTCGCCCTGACCGTGACGACCACATCAGGGTCAAGTACGAGAACGTCCGCGTCGGCGAGGACTTCAACTTCTTAAAGGAATCGTGGCGTTACCTTGACAACCTGGATGTGCCGTATGACATAGGATCCGTCATGCACTATGGCTCCACGGTAAGAATCCATTCAAGCCGAGGAGAGGCAGCGGCTGGAGAATGACGAGATGACGTTTCAGACATTCCATACAACTAAACGTTAACATGATGAAATTTGATTAAGTTTAGTTCAATGTAATTGACTATTAGTTGGTCTGTTGTTTAACGGCGCACTCAGTAATATTCTCTCGATATGACGGCAGTCTGTAAATAATCGAGTCTGGACCAGACAATCCAGTGATTAATATCATGCGCATCGATCCGAACAAATTGGGATCGATGACATGCATCAACCAAGTCAGCGAGCCTGACCACCCAATCCCGCTAGTCGCCTCTTACAACAAGCATAGTCGCCTTTTACGGCAAGCTTGGGTTGCTGAAAACCCATTCTACCCCGGATCTTCAAGGGTCAAATTGACTATTGAAAGATACTGAGTAATGTTAAACATAATTGTCTTTTAAAGCGGTATGTGGGACTTATTATTTTTCGGACCGCCTCCGTGGTCTTGTGGTAGAGCGTCCGCCCGGTAAAGCGGAAGGTTCGATCCCTGGCCGCGTCATACCAAAAGACGTTTAAAGGTGGTACTATTTGTCACCATGCCTGGCGCTCGGCATCAAGGCGCTAACACAAGGACTTGTCGGCTCGGAGTCAGTATACTGTGTCTGAGTGACATCTTCATGTTAAACTATCACGGTATCTCATTGGCCTAGCACTATAAAATCGGCATTAGTCAGGACTAGAACAAGCAGCCACACAAACACACACACACACGTACATGCACGTCGCTATATAAGTGCAATAATTTTGATTGCGACGTTAAACCCCATTTCACATCACCAGTTATCATTCGCCTGATGGGATTCCGGGTTACATTATGTCTCCAACAGCCCATGCTGCTCGTAAGAGGCGACCAAATGCATCGGTGGTCAGACTCGAGGACTTGATTGAGCCCGACGGCGTAGATCGTTGATCACAATATCAATCACTAGATTGTCTGGGCCAGATTCGATTATTTACAGGCCGATGTCATGTACTGAGTGTTGCATTGAACAACAAACAAACATATACTATTATCTATATTTCAAGACAAGAAGGTTTCCATATTTAACCAGATGATGGATAACTGAAGTGTCATCATGATACGTGTATTTTGTAGGTTTCTGTTTAAAGTGTCATTTCCTGCTTTACCCAGATTATTCATTAACACTTTGAAAACATAATTTTGCATCAGAAGATAAGGAGCCCATCGTTTTAATTCTATCTATTGTCCTGGCGACCAACAAATGTTGTATATTTATCCTGGCGATCAACAAATTATGTATCTATTTTCCTGGCGACCAACAAATGTTGTATCTATTGTCCTGGCGAACAACAAATGTTATATCTTTATCCTGGTGACCAACATATATTGTATCCATTGTCCTGGCAACCAACAAATGTTGTATCTTTATCCTGGCGATCAACAAATGTTGTATTTATTGTCCTGGCGACCAACAAATGTTGTATCTTTATCCTGGCGACCACCAAATGTTGTATCCACTGTCCTGGCGACCAACAAATGTTGTATCTATTGTCCTGGCGACCAACAAATATTGTATCTTTATCCTGGCGACCAACAAATGTTGTATCTATTGTCCTGGCAACCAACAAATGTTGTATCTTTATCCTGGCGACAGAACAAATGTTGTATCTATTGTCCTGGCGACCAGCACGTTTTGTGTCTTTATCCTGTCGACCAACACGTTTTGTATCTGTTGTCTTGGCGACCAACAAATTTTGTATCTATTGTCCTGGCGACCAACAACTAGTGTATCTTTATCCTGGCGACTAACACGTTTGTATCTGTCATATGCAGGCGTTTTCAACAGGAAGCAAAGCTACGATCGAAACTCTGGAACCTTTAGAGCAGAATGTGCTGGGTCAACGTCAGATGCTGTCTTTCTATGACGCCAAGCAGGCCAACCTCGCCTACTGTAAAGGTGAGTGTTTGGTGCCTCGTCCTGGCTCTTTCAACATACCCGGGCTAAAACTTGCGTATGGTCAAACATGGTAGCACTAGCATAGCTTTGTGGAACGAGGCCCTTTAATTTATATGCAGAAAGCTTTTTACGTCGCCTACAGTGTCTTCCCCGCCTCGTTGTCCCTGTTATCTTTATATCTCTGTGCAGAGTCATAGCACGCGTGACTATAACCTGTATATAACTCTACATGTACCAGTTGAGTCATTTATCTTGTGAAGAGGCAAAACGTAGTCCGGAATCGTTCTGACAAACAATAAAGAAGCTGTTACCATAACCGTTTGGTGTCTTCATGTTCGAACTTCTAAATGTCAATCAAAGCCAAGGATGCTAGTTAACCAAAATTTAGCAGGAATACCTTAGGCGCATTTGTTTGACACTATACAAATGATTCTCAAATTCTTGGAATGTGGTTGAATATGTATGGAAATAACGGTTCTCAGGTCTGTTAAATGCGTATTAAGCAACACTGTGTGGATTGAATGTCACTATTTGACATAATATGTTTCATGGAATTTCATTTCTAGACAAATGTGCATCTTCGCCAGTCAAGGGAATGTGCCAGTATGAGGGTTATCCAGACCCTAATGAGTGCTCCCGGTGTAAATGCCCGGATGGCCTTACAGGAACCACGTGCCAGTTGGTAGCGCCATCTGTAGGTAGTGCGTATCAACCAACTCTATAATTCATTGATATACAATACTGCCACTGAAGAATATTATCAACCAACTCTATAAGTCATTGATATACAATACTGCCACTGAAGAATATTACATACCAAGGATGACAGAAATATTATTCTTATAAGAAACTAATGCGTTACTAAACAAACAACGGGACTACTAATTTGAGTTCGTTATAACCGTAGTTCGTTATAAGCATATATACAGCAAATGATCGAGACCAAAAAAGTAAGATCGTTATATCCGTCAGTTTGTTAAAAGCGTGTTCGTTATGACCGTCGTTTACTGTACATTATATTTTGTATGCGGATTTGTATCTTGTCCTCACATTGACGTATTCTCATATAAGGGATCAGTTAAAAATGAAGCTTAACTATGGCTGTTTGCAGCGTCGTGTGGTGGGGTCGTGCAGATACAGGGCCGGGAAACGTACACCATCCAAACTCCCGGGTATCCGTTTCACTACCAGCCTAACGTGCAGTGCAACTGGATCATCAAGGTGAGTCATGCTGGAGTCATAGTCCTTCTCTCCAGGTTGAAATGAACAGTTGATCATGCCGACTGTACGCAGCGCCGATGTCCTTTTTGCTTCGTATTGTTATCTCAAGGTCCATTACAGAGTTTTCGGGGGCACGGGTGATCCAGTGATCAGAGTCCCAGTCATTCGCGGTGCAAATATGAATCTGTCAATCTTGTCAGCACCAGAAGGTCATGGATCCGGGTAAACGCTTTGCCCTGATATTGAATATCGGACCATTCCCAAACTTGTAAACAACTCAGACCTTCATGAGTACGAGGGGTCACGGGTGGCCCAGTCGTCTAAGGCGCCGCGATTCGCTGTGCAGAGATGCGTCCCTTGGGCACGCCAGAAACCTATGAAAGTGGGTTCGAATCCCGGTTCGTCCCGATGATGTTTCTAGGTATGCCAGCACCGTACCCGTGCTCGTGGGTTTCACCAAAGTGGTAAATGTCTGAGACCTCCATCACTTCGGGCTTTCTTCCCACATGAATCTGACACACCGTGATATAACTGGAATACTGTTAAAAGCGGCGTTAAACCCAACCTCACTCACTCATGAGTACGGGGTTTCCTCCACGCTTTCACACCACGATGCAAACAAAATAGTTTCTATGTAAAACAGTACGAGGTCGCTTTAAATATTTCCAGGCCGCCAAGGACAAGGTTGTCAACCTGATGCCAATCCAAGATGGCTTCCTGTCACCACAACCATCCTGCGACAGCTTTGGTGGCAATGTTTGTGATGAAGAATACACTGAAATAAAGTACAGAGTCAGTATGGCCAAGACTGGAGCCAGGTAAAACTTAGATAAAGGTTGAGGTAATCAAATTAACACAATTTGAACCTCACCATAAGCCACGTTACTATGCAGTTAATGACACGCAGGCGCTGATTGAGTATCTTTTTTTAACCTCTTTAGTGAATATGAACTAGATCAACTTTTTTGAAGAATGCAAACAATTATTTTCATATAAATCCACCCCCCCCCCCCCACCCCCCCCCCCCCCACCCCCCCCCCCCCCCCCCCACCCCCCACACACACCCCCGAGCAGCGTGTGTCATTCCAGTTTGTACTTACAAAGGTTATGTTTTCTGTATGATTTCCTTTGTGTGTAGATTCTGCTGTGGCGAAGCACCCACCTCTGCCATACAGTCGGAGAACAACACAATGATGGTACTCTTCAGAACCAAACACGGCGGTGTCGGTGGCTTTAAGTTTATCGTGTCTTCAAGTAAGTGGACACATACCGTTTTAGGTCAGATTTTTACAATAACGTAATAATGTTTTGTTTGTTTGTTTATTGTTTAACGCCTTACTCAGCAATATTCCAGCTACATGACGGTGGTCTGTAAATAATGGAGTCTGGACCAGACAATCCAGTGATTGACATCATAAGCATCGATCCACGCAATTGGGATACGATGGCATGCATCAACCAAGCAACCGATCCCGTTAGTCGCCTCTTACGACAAGCAAACGGAATAATGTAACGTCATTAGCATTCCCTTGGTGAATACAATTTATTACATGGGCTCTTCAATCTTCTGTAGTCGTAGTTTGTTACTCAAAGACCACCTGCGTGATCTAGTGGATAGTGGATAGAGCTTCTGACAGTGAAAATAAGTAAACGCGTTAAAAGATGGTACTTGTTGTTGCTCTGCCTGGCGTTCGGACCAAACAAGGACTGGTCGGCTCGAAGACAGTATAATGTGTCTGGTGTATTAAGTCCATACTTCTTTAAGCAGCCACACATATACACTAAACTAGTCTCTGAAATGAATATATTTTACAGTTGTGAAATTATAGTTATAAAATATAATAAAAAGGAGCCCAGAGACTTTCTTCATTTTCAGATACTGCAGTAATCTAGACTTGCATGGGCTGTAGTTGATATATTTGTTTCAGTGTCTGTAGGACCGACTTACACACACAGTGGTACATGCAAGTCGCTATGTAACTGCATTAATCTTGAACGGGACGTTAAACCATTTCGCCTAACCCACCTGGTGATTTAAAGAGCTGGCCGCAGTGTTACTAACACTGTTCTGCCATTTTCAGTCACGATCCCTCGCTTTGTTACTCAACAGATACATGCGGGGCCCAGTGGTCTAAGAGTTATGTCCCTTGGACGTGCCAGATTCCGTGATCGTTGGTTCGAATTCCTGATTCGTCCCGTTTTTTACCTTGCTTTGTCCGTGCGTGGTAAAGGTCTATGACCTGTGTCGGTTTGTCCTTTTCTCCAAGATACGGGGGTACAGCTGTTCAAAGCGGAGACAACCGATCCCCCCTCACATTGCAATGATAATAGCCAGTGTGCCCTTGCTTGCTGTGATACAACAGGGAAATAACGTCACGTCAACCTTTCAGCGTCTTGCGGCGGCTGCTTGGAGCAGACGACCACCGACCAGCCGGCGTGCATGGTCCAGGAGACGAGGTGGTGTCCGAAGATGTGGACATTGAAGGAGTGGGTGCCGTGTCCATCCTTCTTCAGACCCGTGGGATGGAGATGCGGGTACTACGCGTGAGTGAACTATTCATTTCTTAAACCTTGATTAATTCCAGGACTGACTCGATTGAAAAAACAGTATATCAAAAACAGCTGACGCTGCAATATGTCTTTTCCCATAATGTCAACGACATGCGGCTGGAACACTTAATAAGCTTCGTGCATATCGACGTTTTATTCAAACAAATCCAAATGTCCTAATAGACATGCTTGTGTTCCAAAATGTAAAAAAAATGCGTACATTGGGTGCTTAAAATATCATCCGAGGTAACAGAATATTTTAACAATAGGTGCATGTCATTTTATAATCTCTTCTAAGTAGTCGAGGGGCGATGGGGTAGCCTAGTTGTTCAAGTGTTCGCTCGTCGCACCGAAAACCTGGGTTCGATTCCCCACATTGGTACAATGTGTGAATCCCATTTCTGGTGTCCCCCGCCGTGATATTTCTGGAATGTTGCAAAAAGCGGCGTAAAACAATATCTACACACTCTAATTAGTCAAAATGTGCATGCTTCTTAGATAGGTGTTGCATACTTTGTAAACAAAAATTGTCAACCAAGAACAGTTTTGTTGTTGGGACGAGAGTGGATATGTTGTGCACCCAAAGGATCGAGCGTTCAAATTCAATTTTCCTCCCACATCATGTGCTCATGAGATTCACACAAGTGGTAACAGTTATTACTGGACACACACAGTGTTGAAACTGAACTATTGTTCAACGCGGATTTAAATCAACCTCACTCAATCCATTGTGCTTCAGAATAAAAACAGCGTATCGACGTGGCGAGTGTCTCCGTGAAGTAGGCCAATGCTGTGGTGACTTCAAGCTTTCTGGTAACAGGTGCACATGTAAGTATATATGTCATATGAAGCAAACTTATCCAAACTTGACAACGGACATTGTTTAGATAAGCCAAGTTCAGTGTGTGCCCAGTTGTGTTTGGGGGTATTCTTGGATGGGGGGGGGGGGGGGGGAATAAAAAATGTCCCTCCATCATCAGCGTTATTTTCAATAACTAATCTATAAAAGGCCCTACCGCCCTCCTCACTACAATATCCCGTGCCATGGGTAGCCTAGTGTTTAAAGCGTTCGTTCGTCACAACGAAGACCGAGGTTCGATTCCCCAAATGGGTACAATGTGTGAAGCCCATTTCTGGGTCCCTCGCCGCACTATTGCCGGAATATTGGTAAAGCGGCGTAAAACCACACTCATTCACTCACTCGGTATTAATGAGTCGGTATCCTTTGTCTTAGAGTACCCATGTTGAAACTGGTATCTCAATGGGCTAGCAATATAAAATCGGCATACGTCCAGACAAGTACATTTCACCTCACCTCTTTCAGTGACGTTAGCCGAACCCCATGTAGTGACGACACACTCCACAATCACTGATATTGTAGAGGGGGGTGCGCGGGCCATCAGCAACGACGTCATCGACACCGGTTGGTCCACGTGGTCTTCGTGGTCGGCGTGCTCACGGTCATGCGGTGGATGCGGGACACGAACCAGAACACGTGCTTGTGATAAACAGAAGAGATCCTGCAGGTAAACAACGGGATGCACTTCTTTGGCTTTCAGTGCTCATGCTGTGAAATATTGGCAATTTGAAGTCCACGAAATTATCATTGACAGAATAACCAACGAGCTACGGGTTGTCTGCTCCGAGGAATGGTGTTAATCCCTTTTACAATAGATAATCCGTAATCCCGAGTTTGAGTAGGTTATTCTACATTACTAATTCACGTTTCAAAGAGAAAATGAAGAAAAAACGTAAAAAAATTCAACCCTATGGATAAACTTCACATATCGCATTCTGTTGTTCAGATGACGTAATGTAATAAATTTGTGACGTAGTAAACAATGGTTGACGTCATGGTGTTTTTTCTCAACAATGATGTAATATGATGTCATTTTGCTTCAACTGACCAATTAACATGGGGAAAATTCACATGTACAAATATAGGAACGTTTTTAACACGATGATTCTTAACTTATGGGTAATATCAAGCGATACCTCTGCAATGAAATAGTGACGTCAATGCTTACCTCACAATCAAATGACATCCCTAATCTGTCTGCAACTAAGACTGAATTGATTACATTCAAGATACTGGTTAATTAGTACTGTTTACAGGGGGCACGGGTGGCCCAGTCGTCTAACGCGCCGCGATTCGCTGTGCAGAGTTGCGTCCCTTGGGCACGCCAGAAACCTATGAAAGTGGGTTCGAATCCCGATTCGCCCCGATTATGTTTCTAGGTTTGTCAGCACCATACCAGTGCTCGTGGGTTTCACCGAAGTGGTAAATATCTGAGACCTGCATCACTTCGGGCTTTCCTCCCACGTTAAGCTGAAACGCCGTGATATAACTGGAATACTGATAAAAGCGGCGTTAAACACAACTCACTCACTCACTATTACTGTTTACAAACTAAACTAGTTGGAAGAATGATTTTGGATGATAAATATAATCTCACCCTCGTGTCTTTTGATATCAAATATATACACAATCGTCGATACATTTTTATCGATTATATTTGATATCCAAAGACACTTAATATACTTTGAGATGCTTGACAAGTGGATTTCGCTATTTGGCTACAGCGTGGACATGGGGCCATATACAGATACGTGATTCTTAACTATAATGAAGTTAGAGTTGGTGAGGTCCTCGCGTATCTACACCTTTGTATTGATAATGAACTAATACACTCAACTCATAGTATCTATTGTGCTGGTTCAAAACAATGTATGCGCCATGTTTGATGGTGGCTAAAATAAAACAAACAAGTACTGGTTATAACGATGCTGAAGTAATTGATACGGGTATCACAGTTGTGTTTTAACCTTCCGTTTTCAGTATTTTCAGCCTAGTAACTTTTTGATAACTTTTGTAATTTTGTTGTAAAATCCAACTTTTAAGTGTATACTTCCTTTTGCCCGCCAGTTCACATATAAATGTAAATAGTTTCACTTGTCTCGGACTAGGGTACTAATAGCCTTTTCCAAGGCACCCACCACGTAATATTCCGATGGGCTGAGTTTTGTTAGAAACAGAATATTTGTCTACTATTGAGTCTTTTCTCTGAAAGGAGGCAACCGATACTTATTTGTCCCGTGACATGCTTTGGCAGGACATAAGCGGAGACAATATTATTTTTTTCTGGAATAATTTCATATATGTCCCAGCCTAACGCCATAGCAGGGTTTTAGATTCGTTGCGAGTCACAAATGGGTTTCTACGTATAGGACCGCCTCCGTGGTCTAGTGGTAGAGCGGAAGGTCCGGGGTTCGATCCCCGGCCGCGTCATACCAAAAGACCTTAAAAGATGGTACTTTTTGTTACCCTGTCTGGCGCTCGGCATTAATGGGCTAAAACAAGGACTGGTCGGCTCGGAGTCAGTATACTGTGTCTGAGTGGGGTATTGCGGCGTGGTATCTAAGTGTGCTAGCAGTATATATCGACATCAGTCCGGACTAGTACAAGCACACACACACACACACACACACACACACACACGTGCATGCACGTCGCTATATAAGTGCAATAATCTCACCTCATCTCACCTTTTACGTATTGAACACAGTTTTCGTGTGACGGACCAGCGCTTAAACCACTAGGCTACCCAATCGTCCCCAATAAAGACATTAAACAGTCACAGAGGACGACTGTGCAGTGGACCTGTCCTCTTCCTAGGGTGTTCCGTGTTTCAGCAACCAGACGGAGGACAAGCAGACGACGAACTGCCAGGACAACCCGTGTCCCTCCGCCAGGGTCCTGTGTCCCAAGAAGAGAAGCTACCAGCAGCAGTGCATGATCTGGTCCTCCAAGATGTGCACAAGGTGATGCAACATTCCACAACATCGTCCATCAGATGCACGCCATAAAAACCTAACACCCTTTACTGCCACAAAGCTAGAGAACAGGGCCCACTTGCACAAAGCGATCTTAGAGCTAAGACTATCGTAAGCCTATGTTAAAGTATGGGAGTTACGATCATCTTAACGCTAAGATCGCTTTGTGCAAGTGGGCCTAGGTCTTCAGCAACTAATGCTTGCCGTAAACGGAGACTGTGCTTGTCGTAAGGGGCGACTAACACGATTATTTACAGACCTGTCATATAGCTAGAATATTGCTGAGTGCGGCGTTAAACAACAAACAAACAAACAAGCAAAATTGCTGCCAAGCATCACATTCTTTAGACACACAAAACAGGCTTCAATAATTGAAGGACATGCTTACCCCTTATCGCGAACACGTTTTTATCATTGACTTTCAGTGATCCGTTCACATAATATTCACCGCTATTTTGCCTCTTCCGTCGGATAATCGAGTATGGTTATTCTCTGGCGTTGACGTTATATGACGACAGCTGACCATGTGTTTTGACTGTGTAAACGTTTCTGGTAAAATAACTTTAATAATCAGAATACCCTTCCTTTGGTGTCTATCATTCTAAACATGGGTGGTTTCATTGCCAGAAAAGTCGCTCTCGGTAGTTTTTACTGTTCATATGCGAGCGATGCAACTTAGTTCGTTGTTTTGAGACATCCTTACAGATAATCTATATCTTAATACACAGCGTGTTATCTCCCCTTGATTTGATTCATTAACACTAAGCGTGCACTCCGACTTTTACGTCTATAACTCCATGAACGCAAACACACTTTGAAGTTTATTCTTACAAATAAATACGTTAACAATAATAACCTCACGCACTGCTTATTTAATTATTAACGCAAAAGACTGCAGACAATACATAAGTGACATCGTTCAGGCAGTAATGCAACACAAGCCCCGTCCATTCTATTCACGAAACAGTAGTCCGTTATTGGGCGTGGTCGAATCATTTTTCGGTTTATGGAAACATAAATGCTACAGGAATTGCTTGTCAGTCAATCAAATGTCAAGGAATCACTTACAACGTATTTATTGCACCGTAAACGTAATGTTTCAGGTACCAGACCTACATGGCCGTGTGCAGCACTCAGTGTTGCACGGGATATTCCCTGGAGAATGGGAAATGTGTCGAAAACCCAAGCTAGTTCTCCAACTACCACCAACCAATTCTATCTGTGATATTACTGGCTGACCAGCAAGCTAGAAACACTGTGTCCAAGCAGGCTGACCATGTTGATGTCAGCTCTTCCACATACATCAGAGCCTTCGATTCTCCCCTTCTGTTGGCATAGCAACATGTTGATGATGCCAGTGGCCTCAAATGACCACAAAAGGATCACCAATCAGTTGGTCCAAGTCTCCAAGAAGTGCTTCTATCTCTCTCTCTTACCGTTTTGTAACAGTGGGCGTCCATTGCTGTAGTGATGGAGGAATGATGTGCTTCGTGTATGGTCATAGTTCATTGTTATATTTCATGTCAGACATCACCATCAGTTTTGTTATATTATGTTTTCTTGTCTTGTTTTGTATACATGCTTGGCAGGAATTATGCCCTCCGTATGCTTTCTCTCCCTGCTTGTACATATTAGACTAGACACGTACAATTCAAGTTAAGTGTTTCATACTAGTGTTTCATTGCATGATGAACAAACATCGGTAACTTTTGTAAAAGTTAGCACTTCGAATTGTTTAACAGGAATGTGAGTTTAAAGAAATTGGGATTAACATAGTAATATTCAGGTGTGTACTTAGCCCTTAATGTTACATAAAATGGGGATATAAAAAGGAACTTATATTCATCTTCAATGTCATACAGGGTGTACACTTGACAAATGCGTTCTTCTCTTTTAATACCTGTGTACGCCTACTTTCAAGGTCATGTGAACAACTTTGAAATCTTGCTAAGAAAACCCTGATTTTGTTTACATTTAAACATTATAAATACTGTTCGGGATATAAATAAATCCATTTGTTTGACAAACAATATCACTCCAGTAACGCCTTGAAAGCAGGCATCTTTTTTCCATGAAACATTTAGGAGTTGTTACAGGAAACTTATTTTCCTGTAAACAATGCGTATAAAAATACACAGACTTCTAAAGTAGAAAAACAATCTGATCTGTAGAACAATAAAGTGACTGCAGAGTAGTGATATCCTCAGTCAATATTCTGGACACTATAGTGCACAAATATTCAAAACTAATTGTAAGTTTCTGAAATACATGATGTAAATAACTGTGACAAGAAATCTTTGTATTAAATTGTCAACTATTATTATTGTTATTTTTGGATCTTACATTTTAACATGAAACAGGTGCTGATTTTTTATTTAACTTAAGTGTTGTTTATGTTTGTTAAAGAGTGTTGTACATATATGTTGTATAAGCAGCTACAGTGGGTAGTCATCACCTTCACACCGTGTGTTCCACACACACACACACACACACACACACACAAAGCCTACATCTATCTGAAGGTTGACAGCTTACAATGTTCAACGCTTTAACATATCAGTAGGAGTTTGTATGGAATAAAACATTCAAACCACTTATCAACACTGATTTTGTTTTTTCACAATCCCGGGACCCATTCCACAAAGCGATCTTAGCGCTATTATCTTAAGACAATGTCAAACATGTTAAAGTATGCGAGTTGTGACCACCTTAGCGCAAATTCAATCACTGAAGGGCATTTGTCCTAACAAGCACACACAACCAGACTGCCTGGAACAATGCATGTGGAAGTGTGGCGCTGAAGCCAGTGAAGGTTTGGACATGACAGGCACTGCATGGTCAGTAGAAATTAACTGCATCCAAATCTTATAAGCATGTGTGCGGGAACAGTTACTTACCTCCTTGACTGATTGTTGGTTTACATTGCAGTCAGCAATAGTCAAGCCTTGTCACAGCGGCCTGTAAATAACGGATCAGGACCAGTGGTTGGTATTATGAGCAGCATCCAGAGAACCATTTTCTCGCTTCTGGAGACAAGCAAAGGTTACCATTTCTAACCCAGCTTGAGATATGAAGCTCACATGAGAGTATATAGATGACAGAACAGCTTCCTAAGAGTATTAAGAATACCACCCGTGAAGATCTTGGGTACAATCGGTCTTCAGCAACACATGCTTGTCGTAAGAGGTGACTCACGGGATCAGGTGGTCAGTCGCTGACTTGGTTGATGCATGTCATCATATCCTAATTGCATAGATCGATTGCACTGTCTGGCCCAGAGTTGATTATTTACAGAACGCCGTCACATAGCTGGAATATTGCTGAGAGCAGTGTTAAAAAAATATACAAACAAACAATAAAGAATACAGAAAACCACTGTATAAAATAACTGTTTAATAAATAGACATGCATGAGTTCACACAACAATCTTAGCTTTTATGTTGACTTCAAACACGTTGTATCAGAAGTTACAGCAAATCTTCTCATCCAAGAGAAGACTTAAAGAGACACTATTATTGCCTATAACCATGATTACAGCTCCAGACACTTCCATTCGGCAGAGGTGACCCGCCAGTCTAAGAGAGTTGCATATCTTTGGTGTACCAGGTTCCTATGATCATGGTTCGAATCCCAGATTCTGCTAATTGTTTCTGGACTTGTCAGAATCACACCCATGCTTGTTGGTTTCACAGGTATCACACATCTGAGATATGCATCACTTTCCTCCCACATTACATTTTGGGTTGATTTTTAAAGCGTGTACAGGGGGGTCGTCTTATACGTGGGGTCGCCTTATACACAGCGATATACGGTAAGCTGACACACTGTGATGTTACTGTTCAAAGCGGCACTAAGCAATCTCACCCACTCACTTCCACCATTAGGCTCTTAAGACATCCAGTGCCTCCTTCCACCTCGAACCATATCCTCCTTGTTATTTTGAACATCACAAATGCATTCAACCTCACCACAGCCTCATAAAGAGTTTCAAGAACCCTAAGTGTATGAACCCTAAGATTGATGATGGGTCATATCCCTAAGGTACTGCTTTGTGGACAGGGCACATGAGGTGGGCGTCATGATTTGAAGAAGTCAGGGTCAGACTATACAATGACAAGCTCCTCTCTGGGAACAGTGCCACTGAACTCAGTGTCATGTTTTGAAGAGGCGTTGGTCGGGGTTGGACTGTACAATGACAAGCTCCTCTCAGGGAATAGTGCCATTGAAATCAGCGTCATGATTTGAAAAGGTGTTGGTCGGGGTGTGACTGTACAATGGCAAGCTCATCTCAGGGAACAGTGCCACTGAACTCAGTGTCATAATTTGAAGAGTTGTTGGTCGGGGTCAGACTGTACAATCACAAGCTTCTCTCAGGGAACAGTGCCATTGAAATCAGTGTCATAATTTGAAGAGGTGTTGGTCGGGGTCAGACTGTACAATCACAAGCTCCTCACAGGGAATCGGATGTTCCTCCTGCCAACAACTGCTGCTGCAGGTGTACACCAGCACTGTCCCAAACTCCACTACAGGGCCTGAAACAGAAGCACATACATATTCACATTTCTACCTCAGTGGTTTGTGATGTCATTGACATGAAAGTTAAAATGCAACCATACAACTGTTCAATACAACAGATAACCAGGTGCAGGAACCACCATGACACAAAATACCCGCCTGCCCAACAGTCCAAGACGGTCTGTTTTGCAGAAGGTCAGTTTTGTGGTCGGGAGTTACTAAGTTGACAATCCACCACTTTATTGTTATACATGTTTTATGAGAACTAATTTAAACATTTCATTTACTTTTACCTTTGTGTTGCCTTTTCTCTGTTCGTCTAGAAAATTCTGGACTGGCAACATATTTCTGGTCTGGTAACTTTGCAATGTTACTATTTGGGAGAATTTTATACACTGGTAAATGTTGATTTGATGCCAATGCCCACAGTGGGCCAAGCAAAGCATTAAATCAAGTATCTAATAAACACAGTAACATAAATTCAGCAGTAAAGAGTTGAACATAACTGCAGGCCCCACCTTGTTCCTTGTTCTGACACAGGAAGGACACCAGTGACGGCACCAGCTGCAGCTCGAACACCCTAGCAGCACCGCACGCGGGACAGGGGCGTGGAGCTAGCGGGGAGGCAGAGATAGGAAGTGGGCTTCCTCCATGGTGATACCTGGCACAGACAAGAGACACCAACATCAAGGGCATTGCAGACATTTATGACACAGATAACATCCTGCCTGATGAAAGATTGACAGAAACCCAATGGACTTGTTGCCCCCTCTGCAGTGTTTCCAGTGGCATTTTTATCTGCCAGTCATGCGGACATATTGTTATTGGCTGATATTGTGCCCCATTTCGAATTTCAGACAGAGTGAGTGAGTGAGTTGGGTTAAACGCCACTTTTAACATTATTCCAGTTATATCGCGGCGTGTCAGCTTAATGTGGGAGGAAAGCCCGAAGTGATGCAGGTCTCGGTACGTTTACCACTTCGGTGAAACCAACGAGCACGGGTATGGTGCTGACAAACCTAGAAACATAATCGGGGCGAACCGGGATTTGAACCCACAATCATAGGTTTCTGGCGTGCCCAAGGGACGCAACTCTGCATAGCAAATCGCGGCGCCTTAGACGACTCTGCCACCCATGCCCCCAATTTCAGACAGAATGTTAGAGAAAATTGACACAACAGCTTTGGAAACAGTGAATTAATGTTTACAGCTATACACAAAATATAATATGCACAACAGAAATTTCTGCCGGACACGAGAACAGTCAACCCTCAAATTTACCGGTGCCAGTCATATTTTACTGGTCAATACCTGTGCAATGAAACAAAAAATAATACTTTGAGTTGGGAAATTAACCCTCTAAGTTAATGATATTAGGATATGTGCAAAAATGGTTCACAATTTGAATTTACACCTGGTTATGATGTTTGAACATGTTCCTGAAGTGCCTATCTGTTCAAAGAGCATGTTTCTTGTATCATGTTATGGAGATTACCCAAAAATACATGCTTGATTCAAAAAGGCTATAGGCCAAAACACAAAATTCACTTCTCTTATGAATATCCTCCTAAAAAAGTACAACGAAGATTAATCTCATTAGATCCATATCTTAACAGCATATCTGATTTCTGTATCTCCTAAAGAAACAAACAGCCAGTTCTGAAGGCAAACAATAAAGGCCATACCATTAAATTATTGGAAAACATTTGATAAAACCTGTTATTAAGCACTGTGGCATATCTACCCAAGAGATGTACAATCAAAGAAATATTTTTGTTGTGAGCATGCCAACACATGTGTCTACATATGTACCTGATAACTTGTTCTGGGCACCGCTTTATACGCTTCATGAACTTGTGGAAGCACTTGTCTCCATGTTTCAGCTCAGTCTTTTCATACTTTTCGGCTGATGTACTTTTCTTGCCACCCTTAGGTTCCCTGATCATAAGATAAACATTTATTGAACTAATACAGACAGTTACATAAACAGTTGCCATGGTTACACAGTCACACAAACATTCGCAAACATGCTTACCTGACTACATCAGTGGTAAGAAAACAATTAAAGTCTCACTTGAACGCCCCTTGCATACTGCTGAGAACGCCTACACATACAAAGGGACATAACTCCTTGCCCATTATCCATAGTCTGGAAGTGGCAACCTTGTAGCCCTAACGATTTCACAGGACACGCTTTTCAAAATTAACTGGGTTCACTCTACTCTAGAAATGAAGTGAACAGTGATAACGGAGATTTACTGTATTCGCTGTATTATGCACCCAGCTCCAATAAGCTCCTCTTGACCAACTTCTACATCAATTCCTCAAAAACTGACATGACAATCTGTATAGTCTTGTGTATATTACATATCGTTTTATATTAAACAAACTAGGGGTTAATTGATAAACTGGTTCATCGTGAGTTTTGAAGCAACGATACATTTCTTACTATATCGATACAAGAGGATACACTGGCTAAAGTAAATTATTTACTACTCATGTAATGACACCCAAGCACTTGTGTCAGTCAAATTCCACAAAATGGGTTGTAATTATTATTTTAAGTTCAATACAAAAAATAGCTACCACGATACCTGGTCAACAACGAACCCTTTCCTTTTGAACCAACACCGAAATGTTAATAATCAAGAAGTTTCCAAGCAATTTGATGAAAATATTCGTATCTCGATACTTATGGTTTCAAGGCCCAATCATCGTCATACGTATACCTTCCTGTATCGTTTCCCCCTTAAAACACATTAGTGAAGAAAGGGGATGTAGCTGCCTCGTCCCAATTCAGAGATGTTGAACTAAGTGTGTTCTCCATCACTTGATCACTGACAATAAATATAACAGGTGTAAGGTTTAAATAAGCATCCCCCTTTGTCCATTTTCTAAGCACCCAGGACGCTTATAACAGCGAATAAAGTATTGCTAATAGTCTACCTCTGTGTTATATTGCCAAGCGCGGCGTTAAACAACAAACAAACAATGTCATAAATGTTGAGAAGTTTGGCTGTAATATATTAACTTGACCAGCACAGCTCACCTATCCTCATCTGCCAGTGACCTGACGTCAACACGCTCTGCTCTCTCGTAAGCTTTCAACAGTTTGGCCACATGGGCCTCGTCAGTGACATCAGCGGACGGTTCATCAAACACGTTTAGATGGTACGACAGTAGGGGGGTAGACTGGGAAGCTGCAGACTTCAGCAGGGTCACATCATCATGACCTGCATCATCTGGCTGGTCCGTTGCCAAGTAACTAAGCGCATTTGCCAATGTTTTCTCATTTGGGAGGAGAGAGTCATCTCCCTTGACATTGTCTGATGCTGCACCATCCTCCACATTTAACTCGTCCAGTCCTGAGACAAGGGCATCCTCCGTTTCATCTAGCTCTGACTGACCGCTGGTGGACGTAGCTGGAGATGCTGGGGTATCATCTCTAGCACCAGCTGTACTCTCAGTGCCAGCTGCATTGGAATTGTCCGTTACCATGGCAACCAAATCTTGAGCATCATCATCGCAGCCCCAGTCATCTGCGTCATCACACCAATCGCTGGTTTCCATAGCAACCTTACTACCACTGGAGGAGCAAACACTGGCGGACTTCTCCTGGCAACTGGTGGCATCTCTCAGCTGAGATCGGAATACCCTCCACCTACACACAATGAAGGAAGCAGGCTTATAGCAATGGCTGTGGATCATCACTGACTTTGTATAAACCCTCCACCTACACACAATGAAGGAAGCAGGCTTATAGCAATGGCTGTGGATCATCACTGACTTTGTATAAACCCTCCACCTACACACAATGAAGGAAGCAGGCTTATAGCAATGGCTGTGGATCATCACTGACTTTGTATAAACCCTCCACCTACACACAATGAAGGAAGCAGGCTTATAGCAATGGCTGTGGATCATCACTGACTTTGTATAAACCCTCCACCTACACACAATGAAGGAAGCAGGCTTATAGCAATGGCTGTGGATCATCACTGACTTTGTATAAACCCTCCACCTACAAACAATGAAGGAAGCAGGCTTATAGCAATGGCTGTGGATCATCACTGACTTTGTATAAACCCTCCACCTACAAACAATGAAGGAAGCAGGCTTATAGAAATGGCTTTGGATCATCACTGACTTTGTATAAACAAGCCTTCAAGTATCTAAAACAGTGTTTGAAAGTAAAATCGCTGCCCCACAGACTTTAGAAGCAGCAGGCCACGACTAAACTACGGGCCCGACACGAGATGTGCCTGCCACAGGCCTACAGGTGCTTATTTCGAACACTGATAAGTGTATAAGTGGATAAATATGCTCATGTTTTGCTGAATAATCCAGTGCTCTAACAACAAAGGGATTTACCTTGGTCTATTTTCAAGTCTGGAGGACGCTCAGTAAAGATTTTGGGGGTGTCCATGGCATGAAAATGCCAGGCTAACAACTTGTGGCATGCTTCAGCTGATTTTAAATAAAAGAATTTTACTGATATCATCACTGCACATGCTTCGACGTCTATCATAGATTGGGCTTGAATAAACCCTGAATATATCATCAATCTGCATCACTTAACCATGTTAATTAACTCAAACATAAACTTTTTTAATCAACATGAGTCAATGATGTGAATTAAGTAATAATGGTTTAAGAAACCCTACAAATATCACTCAACATGTGGTCCATATCATGCACATGTAACCGGGAGAGTGAGTGTGTAATTGATCCAGCTCAGGCCGTTGGAGAACAGAGACTCAGGCAGATGATGATTATGCATTTATTAAATGATGGGGGTGGCTGCTGTTGAAGAAATAACCTGAAGAAAAGAACATACCATTCCTCCTCAACAGCAGCACATGAAGTGAGGAGGAAGTCAGGTATGGAAGGAAGCTACCTGTAGAGGACCAGGGTGGACAATTAGAAGACAGATTACATTAAGCATCAAAGGAAGTGCTTAATGCAAGATATAAATAGACTGAGGGAAACCCTACAGGCGTGAAAAAATGTCTAAAAATAGACAGAAGTTTAAAGGGGAAGATCTGGTGAGAGATTCCCAGAGACTGAAAATGAGGGAGTTAAGTACTTTAAAGAGTTATTTACTGACATGCAACTGTAGACAAGACAAACAATGAACATGATGATGATGATGATGATGATGACACATTGTGATGCACACCAACAACCAGATGGAGTTTCAGCCTAACGGGCAGACTTATGAACTATACCCATGTTCCTTGTTCCAGCATGATCTTGTTACGCAGGCGAACACATGGAGACTACGATGGAAGGGAGACAACTCCAATGGACAATAAATCTGTAGTATATGCATCATCAGAGCTGAGCATCCCTCACACTTGGGCGTAGATAGATGGATCATTAGGTCCTTAAAAAGAAAAGAGCATTTACAAATTAGGTTTCATGACACCTTTTTAGTCATGCAACATATGGCCCACTTTCCAGACATTAGACTGATATGTAAACACAGCCTCTATGCAGCAGTGATCTCATGCTCCATAGCTAGTCTGATGCCGATGTAAGCGATTTCTCTAGGACTCCAAACTACACCAACTATAAGCGCTCTTGGCAGGCAAATTGGGAAAATCGTTATTTTCTCAACCTTTGGCATATTTTTTAAACATGTTAAATCAGGGCCCAGATCCATTCTCGCCACTACTGGGGATAAACAACAACTGCTAGCAAAATGTTTGTTTGTCAGCGTGGTCAGTAAATAATCAAGTTGGGACCAGATAATCCAGTGAATTATAATGTGTGCATCGATCCACACAATTGGGATGCGATGACATGCATCAAACAAGTCAGCAAGACTGACCACCCGATCCCGTCAGTCGCCTCTTACGACAAGCATGGGTTGCTGAAGACTTATTCTAACCTGGATCTTCAAGGGGGGCTAGCACAACAGCTAAAAAAACACTTTTTTAAGCAGGAAAGTTAGGGGATCATTGTCACTAAATTCTAAAACTTGATGCAGATTGAAGTACAGGAGTAACCTGCTGTAGATTATAAACACATGGAGTCTGTCTATCTATACTTATCACGTACACACAAGAACTCGTTATTGGTCAGTAGTTAGATAGATAGATAGATAGATAGATAGATCGTTATTGGTCAGTAGATAGATAGATTGCTCAGTATAGATAGATAGATAGATATTGGTCAGTAGATAGATAGATTGGTCAGTATAGATAGATAGATAGATGGATAGATAGATCGTTATTGGTCAGTAGATAGATAGATAGACAGATAGATAGATTTGTTTTGATTTTTACTGACCAATACATAACGAGTTCCTGTGCACGTACATCTCCAATACGTTCCTTTATTTCTAAAATTCTGAAGGTGCTACCCCACTTTGATTGCAGCTTCAACGTAATAATTAACTGATACATTTCGATCTACTTCAGAGCTTAGCGTTACTCACAGGAAGCCCTCCTATCTTGTTGACGTCCCATGAGGTCGGTGACGCGACTTGTGTATCGGGTACACCGAGCAGTACAGTCGACATTGTTCTTTTCAGTCTGTTGACATTAATGATAAATCGAATTTGTTGTTTATTTATATAAAAAAAAGAAGTTTATAAATATCTCTTTCTTAAAACAGTTCTGGGTTTTGGTTGTCTGATACCAGCCTCACAGATATAACGGTACTATACACATTCCAATGTAAAAACCCACGTGGGTATCAAACCGGAAACGGGAAAGCAATAACAGAAGGGAGAGAACTCTGAAAGATTAATGATATGTAATAATTCATGGTTGTGAACGGGTATTGTGAGTTCAAATCCATGTTGCAATTATGACCGTCTCGGTAGGAAACTGATCAGTGTTTTCCACACATCGTGTAAATCGTGCAGAAACAGGCTAGAACCACTGTTACCAACGATAAGGTTGAAATGTGAGTGAACATATATAATATCTATATCTTGTCTTATAATAAGAAATGTTTGTTCAATGTTGAATCTTGATCTGATGGTAAAATGACAAATACATTGATATCTTTATTGCACATAGTGGTTTTCACTCTAACAAAACAATGTTTAACATTGACTGCTACATTCCTTGACAGTTAGATCCAGGGTATCTTTCCCATAATTACTGTTCACTTTGATTTGCCGAAACCTACACATGACGATCTTCCACACAAAACCCTAATAGACTAAAATAAAAGATTTGTTGATAGAATAGCAAGTTTTATTTCTTGTTTACTGATGAAAGAGGACCTTTTTTGAAAGGTTATACTCCAAAATATACAAAAATATCTGTGGCCACTGATCTTTTTAATTCCTGGTTGGAATGCAGTTAAATGTTATCTGAAAATGTTGCAGTGCTCAAGATGGTCTCGTCAGTTGTGTACAAACAACTTTTTGGTGGTTAACACCTGTTCGTATATTCAGGAAAATAAAAATGATACTGCCTTTTCAAATTTAAATTATTTCTTATTCAAAGAAAATTATTCACACATATGCTTCAATCTTGTTATACTCCTCCACATCCCCCCTCCCCTCTCACTGACAGAGATGAGTGAGTGAGTATGATTTTACGCCAATTTTAGCAATATTCCAGCAATATCACAGCTGGGGACACCAGAAGGGCTTCACACATTGTACCCATGTCGGGAATTGAACCCGGGTCTTCGGTGTGACGAGCAAACGCTTTAACCGCTAGGCTACCTGACCACCCCCTGACAGAGATGAACAACATCGGGTTTATATTGCAGGTATATCACAGTGTGTCAGTTTAATGTGTTAGGAAAGCCCAAAGTGATAAATCATTTCAGACAGGACTTTAACATTGCTGTGAAACCCATGAGAACAGATATGGATGGCATCATAATATGGTTGAATCTCTGATTCAAACCTGGGATTATAGGAAAATGGCAACAGAATCCTGGTACACCAAAGGGATGTAACTCTTCACAGCTCATTACCCTTCCTTGGATGACCACGACATCCATGCTTGGTTTATAGTATATAGCAACCTACAACAGGTGTCTGATAAAACATGGATAGTAACATGTTGGTTGGTTGGTGGGTTGGTTTGATGTTTAACACCGCACTCAGCAATATTCCAGCTATATTCCAGCGGTCTGTAAATAATTGAGTCTGGACCAGACAATCTAGTGATTGATATCATGAGCATCGATCCACACAATTGGGATCGATGACATGCACAACATACATGTCAGTCATCAGGTGTTCAGCACATGTAATGCAAGATGGGGTGTTCACCATGTATGTGTCAGTCACCAGGTGTTCAGCACATGAAATGCAAAATGGGGTGTTCACCATGTATGTGTCAGCCACCAGGTGTTCAGCACATGTAATGCAAAATGGGGTGTTCACCATGTATGTGTCAGTCACCAGGTGTTCAGCACATGATATGCAAAATGGGGTGTTCACCATGTATGTGTCAGCCACCAGGTGTTCAGCACATGTAATGCAAAATGGGGTTTTCACCATGTATGTGTCAGTCACCAGGTGTTCAGCACGTGTCAGTCACCAGGTGTTCAGCACATGAAATGCAAGATAGGGTGTTCACCATGTATGTGTCAGCCACCAGGTGTTCAGCACATGTAATGCACAATGGGGTGTTCACCATGTATGTGTCAGTCACCAGGTGTTCAGCACATGTGTCAGCCACCAGGTGTTCAGCGTGTGTCAACCACCAGGTTTTTCACCATGTGTCAGTCACCAGGTGTTCAGCGTGTGTCAGCCACCAGGGGTTCAGCATGTGTCAGCCACCAGGTGTTCAGCACATGTCGGCCACCAGGTGTTCAGCACATGTGTCAGGAAAGAGAACAGGACCCTCAGCAAGGAAACACATTTTATTATACTTGTAATGAATGAATATAATGAATATGCAGTTTTAAATACTTTTCGGCATTGAAACACATGACTTGCATAATAGTCTTAATAAATACATCTTTAGTGAAGAAGGTACTAGTCTGTTATCTATAGCAATCTTTCAAGTATTGCAATGTACAAAATCAGTGCTGCTGATCAATCTAACAAGCTACCCGCATAGAAAAAAATATATTTGTATTGAAACATAACTAAACTATAAGTTAAACATAAGTATTTAATTGTACAATATACTATCAGATACTGAAAATTTAACCATCACAAGGTTACACACAAGATGAGACGTAAGGCCTCATGAGGATAAATTCAGACAGAGCAGCGTTGAAGTTGGCAGTAGTCCTATATTCCTTGACAAACTGCTCAATAGTTAAGGTATCATAAGGACTAGTAGAAATTTACCATTATTAGTGGTTTTGCTGCGTGTTATCATTAGGGGTGCCACGATAAATCAAAATATCGATATATTGCTATTGGTAAGCACTTGAAGACAATAAATCGATTGTTAAATCAGTTTCCGATCAATAGTATCGGATTTCACTTGGGAATTACTCAGGTTTCAGCTTTGAGACATACATAGTAGCACTGAACATAGCACCTCTCAACTACAACTAATAGTATCACGCCACTGCCTTCAGTATCAAGTCATCACACAAAGATGCAGTGCATGTATCAACATGACCACGGCAACAAAATCAGGTTTTCAACATCTTGGATAATTACATTATCATGACTACAGCATACCACTGTAATCCTAAGCTACACAACGCAATCTCTACTGAGCTATCACCCCTAGTAACAGTGTAAGCACTGGAAACAGGGTTGTCCTTGAAGGGGAATTCCAAAAAAAAAACATTCTGTAAAAACTTGAAGAATACTGCCATGTATCATAAGGCCTAACCAATTTATTTTCCTATTTTGAAGATGAAAAATATAAAATTTAAAAAAACAGAACACTTTGTACTATTAAAAACAGCATATATTTTATAACATCGTCTTGCTTTGTACTTTTCATAAAACTTTTATTTCAAAAATGTACATGTATTTCAAGAAACTACCCTCAAATCAACCTAAAAAACAACGGATAATTTTAGTTTGTTATAATCATAGTTTGTTATTAGCATATATACAACATATATACAGCATATATACAGCAAATGGACGGGACCAAAAAGCTGTTTGTTATATCTGTCCGTTGTAAGTGTGTTCATTGAATAGGTCAATAAAACTAAGGCTTGTGAGGGTGTTTTTGATGTTGTTCATTGTATTTCCTCCTGTGATATTAAAGAGGCTTACTATTATACAAATAATTACACTTAACAAGGTCAATATGCGAAAACTAGGATCAGAGGACCTGACCCCTGAGGTGGTCTGTCCAGACTGAGGCCACAGGACAGACTCCCTAAGGGCCCGGTTCCGAGGGTCCTCATTTTCACATATTTACCTGTCAAGAGTAATCATTCATTTTGTTCTACCAAAATTCACTTTAAAGTTCACAAAGTGTTTAAACTGTCCTGTTTCATTAACAGTAACTTAGCTGCGAAAGTGATGAGTTCGTACCAGACGCCATCTTGTTTTCTAGCAGACGAGTCAATATTCATCCCGTGACAGGTCAATACTGATCATGTGATGAGTCAATATTTGAGGTCTCAGTGTCAGTCGTATGATTTCGGGGTCGATATTGAAATGTATTACTTTCATCATGTGGTACGGATTAATCAACTGAATTGCAAGATTCTTAACAGGTATAACAAATACATACATAACTGCAAAAACTTTTTACTGCTAATGACAACATGGACGGTGTTCCACATATTCTGTTTGTCGTGTGTACTGATACAGGACTGGGAGGCAGTAACTAAAATTATGTGGATTCATAAGTCAATGTTTTCCAATGCTTTTCTTTCAGCAGTCATAGCTAGACATTTCATTGTATGTCCAATAATCTCACTTCCATATATATTTCATTATTGCAATCTGAAATAACTCTAACATTATTTCTTAATTCTGATTAAGCAAGAAATATTACCCATTTGGGATGAAAGTGTACCCGTAATAATGTGTCTTCTTTTTCATTAACTTGCATTATAGACCATTAATCTTTCTACAGATGTATAAAGCATGACAGGACCTACTGTTACACATATATCGAAAAAACAATACATTCAATCATCTCAAGGCTACAGAAGCCAGTGTATGGTTTGCTGAATGCTCAAGGGAGACAACCAGTGTAGGACTCGTATCAGTTGAACACAGCATCTCCTAAATTCAATCTGGGGCCAACCATTTGACATTATAGGTAAAGGTAAAATTGGGTTTAACATCGCGTTTAATGCCGAGCGCCAGACAGGGTAACAACAAGTACCATCGTTTCAGTTGAACACAGCATCTCCTAAATTCAATCTGGGGCCAACCATTTGACATTATAGGTAAAGGTAAAATTGGGTTTAACATCGCGTCTAATGCCGAGCGCCAGACAGGGTAACAACAAGTACCATCGTTTCAGTTGAACACAGCATCTCCTAAATTCAATCTGGGGCCAACCATTTGACATTATAGGTAAAGGTAAAATTGGGTTTAACATCGCGTCTAATGCCGAGCGCCAGACAGGGTAACAACAAGTACCATCTTTTAACATCTTTTGGTATGACGCGGCCGGGGATCTAACCCCGGACCTTCCGCTCTCCGGGCGGACGCTCTACCACTAGACCACAGAGGCAGTCTTTGACATTATAGGACCTGGGATTTTTTACAAGAGAATATTTGTTAGACCACTGCCACAGCAAGACATTGGGAATTTAGTTTTTTGGGTTGAAAAATATAAGCTACTAAAAGTACTGAGAAAGTAGTGATGCCTAAGGTGTTACAAAAGAAAATGTTTTTTTCAAGTGGGTCACACACAATAACTGTCTGGCTCCATATTTCATAGAAACAATTGTAAATTTTACAATAAATTGTACACGCATATTCTTATCCTATCTTACACCTTGCATTTCTCCCTTCTCAGCTGATCCTAGAATGGAAACAATCCTTGGACCCGTTTCTAGCTATAAATAAACCCTCACCCAAACACATCCCAGCTGTAACCATTTCGGATTTCGTGTGAGGTGGGCTTTATTAAGCTGGAAAATTGGTTCAAAGTTTGTTTCCACTCTAGGATCGGCTGAGTAGGGAAAAATGCAAAGTGTGAGATGGGATGAAGTTAAAAAATTCTATATTTCTTGAAGCAGCTACACACAAATATAAATCAATTTCTAAGATAGAATATAAAAAGGTCTGTCTGTTATGGTCTTCAGGAGATCTGTGTGTCAAATGTTTACTGCATTTATGCGGTGAGTGAGTGAGTATGGTTTTATGCATCTTCCCAAGGCAAGTGAGTTAACTGACTATAAAAGTCCAGTTTCCACCCTTGCCGAACTAGGCTGGTATTATGGAGTTAAATTTTGGCTGGACTAACGAGTCTATGTATAGTCTAATCAAAATCGCACACTGAAATTGAAATCCGGTTCGTAAAGTGTCATGCAGATTTCGGTCGACTGCAGGATTTGCAAAGCATGTGCACCGCTAACTCGTTGTCAACAGATATTTTCTAAATCTTTTCATGCTTTTAATCAAGGTGCTCACGTGATTTGATGCACTTCGCGATGTAAGATTCGTTTTATCACAATATAGATCTTGATTATCAATCAGATCATCTTGACTGGGCGCCACCGTTTTGTTTGAAACAAATGCAAGTGATACGAGAGGTTGAATCTGATTGGTCAATAGGAGAGGCATAGAAAGGACATAACTCAGTAATAGCCACTGGTGGCGCTACGATCGAGCCCAGGAATTCCAGCCTAGTTCGGCAAGGGTGGAAACTTGACTTTTAAAGTCAGTTAACTCTCTTGCCTTGGGAAGATGGGTTTTATGCCGCTTTTAGCAATATTCCAGCAATATTCCATGTCGAGAATCAAACCCGGGGCTTCAGAGTGACGAGCGAACGCTTTAACTACTAGGCTACCCGACCGCCCCTAATATGATTAAGAAAATTTAAAATAACAAAATATCCACAACAGCAGCTATCAACATGATAAAGTAAAATGAAATCATAAAACGTTACTAATACCAATAAATGGGATGTATCATTACAAACCATGATACACTGGACATAATACACAAGATTCTCTGGGAGAAATAAAATATGTCTTAAAAACATCTAAGAACCAAAATATCAAAACATATGGCACTACTGAAAACATAGGTGACCTGTTTCTCTTTATTCGTATGATCCACTTGGTGCCACATTAAAAGAAGATGTAAAGGCAAAACCAGAGAAGCTCACCTGGCCAGCTGATTGTACAGCTGACAGATTCAGTCTGAGGGTTACACAGACGCATGAACTAAGCTGAGCCCCCCCCAAAGCTTCATCAAAGGACTAAGTAAGATAAGGACCATTTTGGGCCCATGAAATCTGTATACCAAGACAAGGGTCATTAGGGGCCTGCAGAATTTGCATATTTGACAAGGGACATTTTGGGTCCAAAGAATCTACATATCTGGTAACATAAAAAACTCTTAGAAATCATCATAAAATCATCACATGTGATCATGTGAATGACATGTCAAGAAGGCCGACTCTACACTTTTTCCGAAACTGTATATATGATAATGAGAAAGGTGATTTTCTGATGTAGGTGACGACTGTACAAACAGGGAAAAAGAACCATCTGATCATGTTGGATTCTAACTAACAACTAGTGGATCCTGTCTCGACTAAGGGACATAACTCTGCAAAACAAAATGCAGCACTTTAGACCACAAGGCCACAAGAACACACCACAGCTTCACGAGTACACTTTTGCGACTGGCCACTAAATAGCACTGTACAGAGGACCCAATAGCTGGTAACAATAACATTGTGAATTGCACCGACAGGACTTGTGATGTACACTATTTGAACATCTTGACCGTCATGACATGCCCCTGGGCCTTCTTCTTCCCTCCTCTGTTAGCAAGCACCTGCTCGAAGGTTGCTAAGTCAGTGGGCGACAGAGTCTGAAACACAAAATCAAACAAGTAAAATCAGCTTTTATCCTCAAAACCAAAACAAATGCAAAGATGTTCAGTGGGCATTATCATAACAAAAGTGATGTAAAATTATAAATATCTATTTCCATTTTATTACACATGATAACATTCACCAAAACGCAACTTGCAATATTTGCACAAACGTCTCTGGAAAACGTATAAAACGTGGAACACTTTAAGGTTTGAGAAGGTAATTGATTCATCAGATACCTTGCCATCAGGTCTCGAACAATAGCTGTTCATTTTGTAGCTTGATTTTAAGTTTTACACAAAAAACACCAGATCCCATCTAACTCAGACAAAACCAGACGAGGGCAATCAGTATAACTGAAGCTACATGGAGCATGCCATGAGTTGTCAGACACCTTGGTAGCCACCATTCCACAATTTACAGGAGTGAGTGAATGAGTATGGTTTTCAATTCTTTAGCAATATTCCAGCAACATCATGGCAGTACAGGCTTCAGGAACATCATCACCTGACCAACAGCGCAGATTATCGTCCACTTTGTGGCTGACCGATAGACAATATCGGTACATGGTGACATCATATCTACACCATAGATTCCCATGTGCAGCCACAACTCCTCAAATGACATATGGGGCTCAGAATCATGCCAATCAGCAGTCATACCCATGAATGTGATTCAAGAAGACTTTCAAACATCAAAGTGACCTTGAATCCTACATGAAGTTCATGAAATGCTGTCTGAAGTGGGATTAAATATGTTGTTATAACCCTGTCGGTTGTGACTTGTTTCTGTTGGAAACTTTATAGCATAAAACTCTTTCCACTTCAAATTTGGGTTTCTTCGGCAGTTGAGTGTGTATGTTTGTAATGAAACTAATGTGCTTCCTTACTAGAAATTTCATGGGAAATGTTTTTCCAAATTATTCATCACTGTTTAAACAATAAACGGATGTACATGACAAATTCCATCCTTGAAACACCTGAAACACCTGGGTATGTAGTGTACAGTTTAAAATGTCCACAAAGACAGCAACAAATGACCTTCAAATGTTTTCCACATAATATTGATGACTAAAAAGATATTTTCAGAGGAGAGGAATTTTACAGAGTCAAATATCCAGTTATAAGAGAATTTAAAAGAATAGACAAACATAAATGTCTAAACATGGGTTACACCATAAATAGAGAAAAAACGGAACACATATGTTGAGTCCCACTACCATATAACAAATTACAAAACATCTTAACAAAAAAAGTCTGAGTAATGGCTATAAATATTTATTTGTTTAATATGGTTGTGGCCAGGTGAGCTAATAAAAATATTTGCTTTGAGCCTACCCCAGATATTCAAATCAAACCGAAGTATGGTAAAACAGAAAAATGCTCATAAATATTCTGCGAGTCAATATTTATTTACAACACCAAATCTAATAATAAACACAGAACATTAGGCTAGACAAACGGGAGACACATAAACACTTCACAACAATGTGCTTTGCTTTCAACCTTGTTATCTGTGACAATTCAGGGCCCAACCATTATCTAACAGACAACAGATGATGACAGGACATTCCATATTTATCAAATCAATCCAATCCTGTTCATTCTATGTCATCCCCTAAGGATAGTATAGCTGGAATCATATCACACTCATAAAAGGAGTCCAAGTCCTGCTTAATAGAATTAAAGAAATGCTTATCGCGGAGTATGCGTTCCACATGAATGTCATTGGGTGACCAGCAGACAAAGTCGCAGTACTGCACATCACACACTGCCATTTGCCCCTGGACTTGACAGTAATAGGCATGGTCATGTGGCAGGGAGGTGGCACAGAGGGGCGTGGCCTTCTTGTGGGGGTCCAGGAAGTGAAAGGGACACTTGGCGGTTGAGCTTGGGCTTAAGGCAGGAAACGGACATTTCACCTCTACCACGCCAACTCCACAGCACGCACATTCTACCCAGGAATCTGGAGTTGCACCCAAGTGAGGGAACTTGGGACTGATCACAAATCCACAAGGGGTAAGCCTCAGGTTGTCATGGTAACAAGAGATCCTGCTTTTGTAAGCATCCAGCGCTGTTGCCTCATGGTCCAGGCCCCATGTTGAAGTAGGGTAACGGATGTCTTGCAGCAGTTTCTTGACTACTGATACCTTTCTGCACTCAAAATTAACACAGTCAATAACTTTAGCAAAGCTGGATGCAGTAATCCTTCCTCGTCGGTGGTGATACCAGGCCTCACATGCAGACTGCCCCTTGGTGGCAGCCTCCACTGCCCTCGCCTCCCCCCGTGTGACTAAGAGCGATGCAAGGAGTCTCCCAGCCATCAGTTTATGATCTGTCCTGAACGCCCTGTAGATTTCTCTACACTGGACAATGATAGAGGGAGGCAGTGCCGTGTCCTGGAACTGGTGACAGGGGGAGGATTCTGAATGTGGATCAGCATCAGACTCATCTGAACTCAGAGGTTCAAGATTTGTGGTGCATGAGATCTTATCATCTCTATCACATGTTGTATCCAATGACGACACTCTTCTCTGACGCAAGCATTTCTCATCTCCAGTAAATACATCCTCCAGTTCACCAATGGAATCAAGGATGCTGATCCCACTGCCATGTTTCACCGATGTTTGGTCAAGGCATGTCGCAGTCTTCCTCCCAAGGTCATTCATCACCTCAGTTGGGTGTTCTATATCCAAGCCTGCAGACCATCTCATCTTGCTCTGATGTGTAGCCATCTTAAAGCCAAAAGAAGCTGGTGTCAGTAAGGCTACTCATGACTGGTGGATTCTGGAACATGGTGTTCGAGACACAGACAGACAGACAGACATACTATACAAGTCTGTGTCCTGACAATCCAGAAAGATGATCACCCACAGCAAAACAGATTTTCAGTAAGTTTCAATGAGCTGTAACATATCTCCATCATCAGATGACATTTGCTTCACACCAATTGTTTACATTGTTTCCAATCTTTGCACAACAGCCATTCACAGAGTGACGTCATATAAAAGCCCTGTCGCCGATAATTGATCCATCCATTGTTCAAAGAACCCAAACACAGTATTGTTTGTGTTTGTTTGTTGTTTAACGCCACACTCAGCAATATTCCAGCTATATGACGGCGGTCTGTAAATAATCAAGTCTGGATCAGACAATCCAGTGATTGACGTCATGAGCATCGATCCACGCAATTGGGATACAATGAGCATCAACCAAGTCAGCAAGCCTGACCAATCCCAATAGTCGCCTCTTAAGACAAGCATAGTCGCATTTATGTGGTCTGTAAATATTCGAGTCTGGACCAGACAATCTGGTGATTGACATCATGAGCATCAATCCATGCAATTGGGATATGATGACATGCATCAACCAAGTCAGCAAGCCTGACCACCCAATCCTGTTAGTCGCCTCTTACGACAAGCATAGTTGCCATGTACCGCAAGCATGGGTTGCTGAAGACCTATTCTAACCCGGATCTTCACAGGTGACCAAACACAGTAAACCATGCAGACCAAAACAAACCATGTGTGCACACATTCGGTTTGTTGCAGTCTCTAATGAAAATATGGCTGGTTTTAATCATTACAATGCAAACTATTGGGATTACATTGTTTGTAATTTTTTCTCTGCTGCTGTTCATTTGGACTTGGTTATACACATGAGTGGCACCATGCACTTGCAGGTACTGTAAATCCTTGTTCACTGTGATATGCATCTTCCCGAGACAAGAGCATCCACTCCCCTTTTATTAAAGTCTTGTTTCCACCCTTGCCACATCAAGACCACTTTCCTGTGCTAAATATGGCTGATAGTCTAATCAAAGAACGTTTAACAAAATCAACATTCACAACTGGTACACCATTATATGAAAGCGATTTACCGCTGCCTGTCTTTGTTGACACAAACGTTTTTTCATTTTTCAAATCCCCCAAGGATTGCCTTTGTTTTTGTGTCAGGGATGACATCACGAATGTTTTCATTATCTGGTCGACTAGGTTGTCGTCTATGGAGTTTGTGAAGCCCAAGGGGATAAGAACAGCCATCTGATTGGATACCGTGATAAGGGGCACAACTTGTGATCTATGCGAGGTGGCGCCAGGGTCGAGCCAAGAAAAATGGCCTTGATGTGGCAAGGGTAGAAACAAGGCTCTGATAGAGGCCAGTGGACATGCTGCCTCGGGAAGATTAATGATCTACGTGAAAATGATAGAAACCAACTGTTCTTTATTTTCTTGTATCCCTAACTTCCACATGACATTGATCTCATTTTGAAAAATGTCTCAGATACCACCAAAGCCTTGTCAAATTATTACATGAACACTGTAAGTTCCTCCTATTGGGTGCTTGTCAAATCATTTCATTCAAAGAAGCAGAGGAAGCACTAGAAAGGGTAGTCAAATAACTATTGCAATGAAACAGTTGCTAACGTTTCATTAGATAATCAGTGTCAGTCTCTGTATTACCATATGAGAATGTTGCTTCGTAAACAAAAACATATCCGAAAATAACATGTAGAATATGATTTCACAAAATGGCTATTCATATAGAAATATATGGTAAGTGGCGGTTTTGTCGAGGTGCATATGTCAAAGTTACCAATAGTTCCAGACAAGCAGAGTGTCAACTATAAAACCCAGTACTGATAAGTAACAACATATACCGAGTTCCTAGAGTCAGAGTTATTAGTAGAGTTTTACCTTTTTATTCCATTCCTATTTCATACAAGATCTTGTATCTCTGTCTGCTCACCTCTTTAAACTTTTCCACCTCTTTGGTATATTTCTGCATTTTCTTCTTGACCTTGTTGGAGTAGGCCGTCTTCTCCTCCTCAGAAAGCTGTTTCCACCGCTGCCCAATCACCCCCATCCTCTCATTGCTGGGCACATCTGTCAGCTCCGACAGCAGCTTGGTGGAGAACAAACTGTAGCCACTCCTGCAAGGCCACACAACCACATGTTATTTACAATAGGGAATGTTTTTTTGGTTTCCTTTGTTGTTTAATGCCACACTCAAACATTTCAGCTATATGACGGCGGTCTGTAAAAAATCAAGTCTGGACCAGACAATCCAGTGATTGACATTATGTGCATCAGTCCACGCAATTGGGATACGATGACATGCATCAACCAAGTCAGCAAGCCTGACCACCCATAAGCCACCTCTTACAACAAACAGTCACTTTTTACGGCAAGCATGGGTTGCTGAAGACCTGTTCTACCCTGGATCTTCACGGGTCTACAATAGGGAATGAGTATGGTTTAGCTATCTGTGGAAGGGAGGTTCAAAGGCTGGGCCACCTTACTAAATCACTTCATTTTCACAAGGACACTGGCCTCCCTGTTTCTCACTTTTCTCTCGAAATATGAAACAAAAAGAAGTGAATATACCTTATCAGGAAACAAAACTGTCTCAGGACTTGAGGAAGGGAGCAAAATGGTCGATTCAATTATGGAAACTTGCATTCGATTGAATAATCATGATTCCTGGATGGGACTCAACCCCAATAATACTAGAATCTGTACTATTCTTAGAAAGTGTAATCCCAAATATAACATTTGTTACTTTTGACCACTTTCTAAATGGCATTGTGTGTTCATACTTACAAGGGAGGTCGAGTCGGTTCGCCAGGAAATGATTTCATTGCTCCATTTTTGCCTGCCCCATTGTCACTGAAATCATTACAGTACTATGAGAACCCGAGCCATCTGCTGTGCATCATCATACTGCTCTTGACCAAGTAGACTGTAATCATTCCTTCTATATTATTACTGACAATACACCCCAATAGTCATATTTAATTCCATATATTATTTTTTATTATAATAACAAAATCAAGCACAAATATAGTGTCACGGCACTATAGCTTACCAAGATATGTTGTCAACAGCGAAAACGACAGACTCATAAATAAGTTGGTGTAACAATATTACGAAAAAAGTAAGAAAATCTAATTGCTTTGAACAATATATGAAGGCATCATAAGAAATGGCATGCACGCAAAGTTCAGTGCCCTCAGTCAAACAGGTTTGTTTGTTTGTTTGTTTGTTGTTTAATGCTGCACTCAGCAATATTCTAGCTATATAACAGTGGTCTGTAAATGGACATGAGCATCGATCCACGCAATTGGGATATGATGACATGCATCAACCTAGGCAGTGAGCCTGACCACCCGATCCCGTAAGTCATCTCTTACGACAAGCATAGTCGGCTTTTACAGCAAGCATGTGGTGCTGAAGACCTATTCTACCCCGGATCTTCATGGGTTCTGTGGCGATGTTATTTACATATCCAAGAATACATTTTGAGAGCATGTAAGGGTAGCAAGTAAAGACCAAGTGAAGGTAATAATTTCAAAGAGCATTTGTGTTGAGTTCCTCTGTTAACCACACACATACAAATTTTCATTACATTTCAAACATTATAAATTGGCTTATAAATTTATTTATTTTTTAATAAGATGTTTGAAACTGATTTTCAATATGGTTGCCACTACATCTACATTCAAAATCGAATTCAAACCTTTTAAATAAAATCTGGAGTTCATGCTATATTAGTCCTGTGGCTTCTGAGGCCATTGCGGCCATATTGACCATCAGATTAAAAGAGCTACAACTAATTCAGTTTTCATCATTAGTGGAGCAAAACTTTAAGATTCATAGATGTAGGAATTTGGAGACGTATCTCACTTGACTTGCTGCCAGGTTAGCTAAAATTAAGCATACATACCTGAGTGGTTTAGGTTTTGATTTTGGCGATCCTGATCTGAAATCAGCCAACAAAACGCAACTAACTATAACATGCACACAAACCACATGTGCCTGGTTCCCCAAGCTGTTCAACATTGGTATCAATATCCAAAATGCCCAGGACCAAAATTAATAAACAATAACACATAGAATCATGTGATCAATCATAATATCAACTGAAGACGTTTAACAGTCTTTCAGGTACACAATAAATCCAACTCACATGAAATTAGTCATCAGGGTCTGCTTCCTCTGGCTTTCTGCCATCTTGCGATATTTGTCCTGAAGACACGAAAATTTAGAGTCAGTTTAGTGCCAGCCATGCCCCTGCAGTATGATTTGTTTTGTTTGTTGTCCAACGCGGCACTCCAGCTATACTCCAGCTATCATGATCATCGATGCACGAAATTGGGAGACGATGACAAGCATCAACCAAGTCAGCAAGTCTGACCACCCGATCCTGTTAGTCGCCTTTTACGGCAAGCATGGGTTGCTGAAGACCTATTCTACCCTGGATCTTTACGTGAACCCTGCAGAATGACATCAATATCAGGTGCATGACCCCTACAGTATACATTCTTTCAGCTGAACAAAACAGATCTGTAGGGCAGGTGAGTTGCAAGAACTCCCTTAACCACTTCCTTCTTCCTTATTTCTACATCTGATTGGTCAGTATAATTTTAATGAAATTCAAGGGCAGGTAATTTGGTGTGTGTGTGTGTTTGTTCTTTTATGCTGCACTCAGCAGTATTCCAGCCATATAACAGCGGTCTGTAAATAATCGAGTCTGGACCAGGCAATCCAGTGATTGACATCATGAGCATGAATCCACGTAATTGGAATCGATGACATGCATTGACCAAGTCAGCGAGCCTGACCACCAGATCGAATTGGTAGGTTTACTGAAATGCTAGCCCTGGATATGGAAGATGAAGTTCTTTTTGTTTTATCGTAGCATTTTTAGCTCAAGTTAGAAATCACACATCTTTCATGCAATACAATTTATTATTTGCTTCTGGAGACAAAGCATTCAGCAGCATTTATTATTGTCAGTTCAGGAATGATAGTGCACTAACTCATATGTTCAGCATGGTATAGTCCAACCACTAAGTTAGAATGAGATTCTTTCATGTTTTTTACCAAAGCTAGATTATGAAAGTAATGGCATATATCTAGGAATAATGTCACAAGGGGACAATTGAATAATTTGAGAGCATGTCAATCAGCAAAAAACACAAAACGCTGTCAAAAATATATTTGGGAAAACGAAGAACTCTTTTTAATAAGGACAAAAGGCTGAATCGAAACTGACAGGCAAACTGTAGAAATGTCAGGTAAGAAAACCCACCAGAAATGGTATCAATGTTGGATTATACCAGTAGCCTGACACACTCCTTGGACAAGGGTTACCTTTACAGGCATAAAAGAATAGCTATAAATAATATTCTGTAAAATTTGTACCTTTTCGTCTTCAGGGAGTTTCTTGAACTGCTTGGTAAGTGAGACTGTGAGGTCGGATTCACTGGTGTCCGAGTCGTTGCCGATCAGCTCCTTGCACTGCTCCTCGATGTAGTAGGACAGAGCTGACCGCAGTGGTTCCATGTGCTGCACAGACAAGCACAACTGTACACAACACCATCACGGGTGCAACACATGCCTTCTCAAGTTCATGACCAATACCATATTCAACCCAATCAATACGCCTAAATAAATCTGCAGAAAAAGGGGGGATGTGGTGAGGTCGGGGTGTAAAACACTCAAGACCAGTGAAGACCATCATATAGTGTTTCATAACCTGACATAGTGACCTCGTTCCACAACGATGCAGTTTGAAAGTAAGAACAACCAGTATTTAAAGAACAATGGAGTATTTAAAGATATAAACAGCACTATTTCAGTTAACACAGCAGTTCAAGGCTAATAGTTTTCTTTGTTTAAAGCCGCACTCAGCAATATTCCAGCTATATCACAGAGGTCTGAAAATAATCAAGTCTGGACCTGACAATCTAGTGGCTGACATCATGAGCAACGATCTACATAAGTGTGGATATGATGATATCCATCAACCAAGTCAGCAAGTCTGACCACCCGATCCTATTATTAGCCTTTTATGACAAGCAAGGGTTGCTGAGGACCATTTCAAACCCAGATCTACAACAGACTGTGAAACACAACATACAGCATTCAATTGACAGGGCATATGAAGTAGCATGTGTTCATAAACGTGTTTCTGAGACCCGTCAGACATTTTCAAGGCAGTCCTTATGAAGGATTTGCATGCATTTGAGATGAAGTATGTATTGTTTTGTGTGGACCATGGAGGCATGGAACGGAATCAGTCAAGTCACTGACTGTAACCACCTGATTCACTCCAGTCCAAGCCTACGACAAACATGGAGTCCTTATTCAGTACAAGAATTGCAGTCCAAGCCTACGACAAACAGGGAGTCCTAATTCAGTACAAGAATTGCAGCCAAAGCCTACGACAAACAGGGAGTCCTTATTCAGTACAAGAATTGCAGTCCAAGCCTACGACAAACATGGAGTCCTTATTCAGTACAAGAATTGCAGCCCAAGCCTACGACAAACATGGAGTCCTTATTCAGTACAAGAATTGCAGCCCAAGCCTACGACAAACATAGAGTCCTTATTCAGTACAAGAATTGCAGCCCAAGCCTACGACAAACATGGAGTCCTTATTCAGTACAAGAATTGCAGTCCAAGCCTACGACAAACATGGAGTCCTTATTCAGTACAAGAATTGCAGCCCAAGCCTACGACAAACATGGAGTCCTTATTCAGTACAAGAATTGCCTTTAGGTAAGTGAGTGGGTTAGCTCGGTTAAAAGCCAGTCGAACAGTATTTCAGTTCCTCCCAACTTCATCTGGGAGGAAAGCCTGAAGTGATGCAAGTCTCCAACATTTACCATGTAAGTGATACCCGAGAGCATGGGTGTCATGTTGACAGACCATGAAACAATCATCACAAATCAGGAGTTCAGACCCACGCTGACAATATTCTGGTCAGCTAAGGGGACACAACTCTGCTCAGCAAAAAGGCACCTTCCACAACTGAGTTACCTGCACCTCTCTTACAGCATGTCTGAGTGCTGCTTACTCCACAGGGAAAGTGTTTTGCATGTTTCACCAACCTTAATGTTGTTTGCATATTCTTCCTTGATTCCAGTTGTACCATCCACCTCATCTTCAGCAACGTCACCATTCACATCGTCACTGCTTGTCTGAAACCACAACATATATAATATACAGCATTGCTGAAGACATGGAATTGAATACTTCGACTAACTGAGCTGTTGAACATGTTGAAGATACATTGACCAAGCACAATGTGCTTTTCAATTGGAATCTATCGGCAGTCAAGTTTGTTTCATGTCTGTCACACAAGTTTTTCCGAAAGTAACTCTGAAAGTCAAATTCATGATGCGGTGGTACACAATCTAACAGTTGTAATATACACAAACGCTTTATCTAATAGTTGTAATTTACAACATTAGTTGCATTAGTTTTATCATGTTTATTTAAATAGCGGATTCATACTTTTTGATATGAGAATATTTGATTTGTCTGCATATGTCAGTTTATTAAACAGATATTTTACGCAAATAGGCAGCTTATCTAGGGCTCTGCAACCCCAAACACGGAAGTAGACATTAAGCTTTCATAAAATATAATCAAAAATCCTTTGTTCTCAATAGTGGCCAGCAATCACAGTGATGTTTGATATCTTTGAAACATTTATCTAAATGCTGCTATCTGGAAACTGACATATTTGTAGAGATACTCACTGAAAGAGTGTGGGCGGGTATCTTTCCCTTCTTGTTCCTCAGCTCCATCTGTCTCTTCTCTGGTGACAAGCTCAAAAGGTAGTTGTTATAGGCAACAGCATACTCTGTCTTGGCCTGGAAGCACCAGACACAGGTCGTTACATATTGCAATAATAGACAGGTCGTTACACAATGCACTAACAACAGACAGGTCATAACAATGCAGCAAACACAAACAAGTTGTTAGACAATGTCATAAGGACATGTCATAACTCAATTGAGCCAAACAGTGACAGGTCATAACACAATGCTGCCAAACTGAAACAGGTCATGACACAATGCTGCAAAACAGAGACAGGTCATAATACAATGCAGCCAAACTGAGACAGGTCATGACACAATGCAGACAGACAGATACAGGTCATACTACAATGCAGCCAAACTGAGACAGGCCATAACACAATGCAGACAGACATATACAGGTCATACCACAATGCAGCCAAACAGAGACAGGTCATAACACAATGCAGCCAAACAGATACAGGTCATAACACAATGCAGACAGACAGTGACAGGTCATAACACAATGCTGCCAAACTGAGACAGATCATAACACACTGCTGCCAAACTGAGACAGGCCATAACACAATGCAGACAGACAGATACAGGTCATAACACAATGCAGCCAAACAGACAGGTCATAACACAATGCAGCCAAACTGAGACAGGTCATAACACAATGCAGACAAAAAGGGACAGGTCATAACACAATGCACACAGACAGATACAGGTCATAACACAATGCAGACAGACAGGGACAGGTTATAAAACAATGCAGACAAAAAGGGACAGGTCATAACACAATGCAGCCAAACAGATACAGGTCATAACACAATGCAGACAGACAGTGACAGGTCATAACACAATGCTGCCAAACTGAGACAGATCATAACACACTGCTGCCAAACTGAGACAGGCCATAACACAATGCAGACAGACAGATACAGGTCATAACACAATGCAGCCAAACAGATACAGGTCCTAACACAATGCAGCCAAACTGAGACAGGTCATAACACAATGCAGACAGACAGATACAGGTCATAACACAATGCAGACAGACAGGGACAGGTTATAACACAATGCAGACAAAAAGGGACAGGTCATAACACAATGCAGACAAAAAGGGACAGGTCATAACACAATGCAGACAGACAGATACAGGTCATAACACAATGCAGCCAAATAGATACATGTCATAACACAATGCAGACAGACAGTGACAGGTCATAACACAATGCTGCCAAACAGAGACAGGTCATAAAACAATGCAGCCAAATAAATACATGTCATAACACAATGCAGACAGACAGTGACAGGTCATAACACAATGCTGCCAAACTGAGACAGATCATAACACAATGCTGCCAAACTGAGACAGGTCATGACACAATGCAGACAAAAAGGGACAGGTCATAACAAAGTGCAGACAGACAGATACAGGTCATACCACAATGCAGCCAAACTGAGACAGGTCATAACACAATGCAGACAAAAAGGGACAGGTCATAACACAATGCAGACAGACAGATACAGGTCATAACACAATGCAGACAGACAGGGACAGGTTATAACACAATGCAGACAAAAAGGGACAGGTCATAACACAATGCAGACAGACAGATACAGGTCATAACACAATGGAGCCAAACTGAGACAGGCATAAACACAATGCAGACAGAGGCAGGTCGTTGAGCATGACCAAGGAAAATGTACCTAGACTTCACATTAAATGTATGCACGAAAATGAATGAAGGGAAACGGTTGGTTTGGTTGGTTGGTTTGTTGTTTAACGCAGCACTTAGCAATATTCCAGCTATTTGATGGCGGCCTGTAAATAATCGAATATGGTCCAGACAATCCAGTGATTGATATCATAAGCATCTATCCACGCAATGGGGATCGATGACAGGCAACAACCAAGTCAGCAAGCCTGACCACCCAATCCAGTTAGTCGCCTCTTACGACAAGCATAGTTGCCTTTTCATACTTTTCATCCATCACAACATTTCAGCTATATCACTGCAGCCTGTGACTATCTCAGTAAACAAGTGAGCCACATAACAAGTGGTTCATAGGGACCATCAAGCAGCACCTTACCAGGGGACACAGGTCAGGCCCTTGTTTCATTGGATCAGAATCATTGGGACTGTTTGTTTCTTTGTTTAACGCCACACTCAACAATATTCCATCTATATGACGGCAGTCTGTAAATAATCAAGTCTGGAGCAGATAATCCAGTGATTGACATCATGAGCATCGATCCACGCAATTGGGATACGATGACATACATCAACCAAGTCAGCCTCTTCTCTGATCCCAATAGTCACTTCTTACGACAAGCATATTCACCTTTTACGGCAAGCATGGGTTGTTGAAGACCTATTCTACCCTGTATCTTCAAAGGTCCATTGGGACTAAGTTTGCCCATGAATAACAGACAGATGAAGAGAGGCTGATTATAAGCAGGGTCCATCTTTCCATGTCAATATACATGCATTTCGGCAGCAAACAGCTTTTACATTCTATCCAATACTCTTGGCATACTCACCAACTCATCATAGATACTTGTATACACAAGTCAGTAACTTCCTAGCTATTTCATAGCGACAGTAACTAATCAAATCTGGGTCAGGCAAACCAGTGGTTGACAGCATGAGCAAAGACCTATGTCATGTGGGCAAGATGGAGCAGCCAGGCCACACATTGTAACCACCACTAATGCTCACTGGTGAGCTCTTATGACAAGCATGGTCTTCCTGATAGAAATACACTTAGTATTACCATTAATCTGTGTCAGAGGGACTATATCATACCTGCTTGACCTCCATGTTGTAGACATCTTTCTCCTCCGCACTCATCTGTTTCCATTCACGAATTATTTTGCTTCCAATGTGTCTGAAACTCTTCCCACTATCCTTTAGCTCAGCCCATCGACAACGTTGGTACGCTCCCAGTCCACTTCTACAAAATACAACACTGTTTTAACAGAGCCTCGTTGGCAGAGCCTTGGTTTGCAGATCCACCCTCCTAAAATACTGAGAAAATGGGAATAAAATAAAATAAAAATCACATTTAAAGAATAATAAAACAAGAGTCATCCGAAGATGACATCTCTCCCCGACGTGGCATGTCGGTAAACTATGCGTAAACAACAAACTGCACTACTAGTGAACATTATTGATATGTGCATAAAGTTTGGTGAATCTCTGTCGCATGGTTTAGAAGATATGCTCCAGACGAGGACATTACTCTAAGTTCATCAATTTTCAATTTAAATTGAAAAAAGAAAAAATCTGTTAATAGCAAAGGCACCACTACATAACCTGCTTGATAGGTGTAAAAACTTTTGAGAAGCTAAGTAGTATGGTCCGGACAAGAGTACTACCCTCAAATTTCCTAACTTCATCATATTTCAATGGAAACAACAAAAATATAAAATTCTAAAAATCTCTAAATAGCAAAAGGCACTACTACTGAGCCTGATTGTTAAGTGTACCAAGTTTTGTGAAGCTAGGTTGTACGGTTTAGGAAAAATGCTCCGGACAAACAATGATTAGACAGATGGAAGGACGGACGGACGGACGGACGGACATACTGATGGCTATATCCCCCCGTCATTATATGTCGGGGGGGTGTGTGGGTGGTAAAAAAAAATAAATGAACCTATTAAATATTTTCTTCATAACTTGAAATGCTGTAAGAAAATGACTTGGCCATCAAACCATGCCTTTCTAACACCTCGTTTGTATTTTAAAATGTAATAAAATGTAATAATAATATGCAGCACAGAGAGAATAAATGTATCAAATCTTTTAATATAGTCGATGTTTAAATGAACAAGTTCCATTGTCACAATTTAAAAAGTCCAAAGACAGGTATATGTCATGTCAGAATTCCCCATCCTCTCCATCAAACTGATGTTTTTTATGAAATATCCAAAAACCAACTACCACCTCCAAAAACCCAGTCTACCACCTCCATAAAATACAACACATACTGTAAGAATCCAAAGATCAAAACAGCATAGTGCCAGACTAAAGGTGTTGCTTGGCAGGGTCAATGTGAAGAGGGTGCAAGCCAGGGACAGCTCACAAACCCAGTTCAACACTCTTTTCTTCTTGTGTTAGTTAGTGAGTAAGTTGGGTTTAACGCCGGTTTTAACAGTATTCCAGTTATATCGCGGCATGTCAGCTTAATGTGGGAGGAAAGCCCGAAGTGATGCAGGTCTCAGACGTTTACCACTTCGGTGAAACCCACGAGCTCGTGTATGATGCTGACAAACCTTGAAACATAATCGGGGCAAACCGGGATTCCAACCGGCAATCATAGGTTTCTGGCATGCCCCCAAGGGACGCAACTCTGCACAGCGAATCGCAGCGCCTTAGACGACTGGGCCTCCCAGGCCACCCGTGCCCCCCGTCTTCTTGTGTTAGGCTAATATGGTAATACATGCCTCATTAATGTATTTTGCTTTTCACTTACTGTGGTGGTTTAACTGGTTTCCCCTCAGCAATGTCTAGCAAGTTCTGCTCTGACTTCTTCAGACAGGTCGACTTTGAGACAAACGTCGGGTGTACCCGCTGGTAGACCGCACACTGGGGCTGAATGGAATATATATATTATCAGTGAGTGCGTTTATGTATTAAGAATTTATGGATGTCCACTTTTTTTATTATGAGGAACACAACGTTTCAGAGTATATACTTACTTCCTCATCATCACCTGATGAAGGGTTAAGTAAATACTCTAAAAAGTTGTCTTCCTCATATTAAGGACGTTGAAATCCATAAATTCTCTTCCTTATGTTTATGTACTGCACTCAGTAATATTTCATCTGTATGACAGTGGCCTGTAAGTAATTGTCTGGACCAGACAATTCAGTGATTGATATTATGGAGTAACTATCACACTGTCAAGAAACATTGACACAACATCAAGCAAGTCACCAAACCATCTGATCCATTCGCCTTTTACAGCCAGCATAGGTTGCTTGGGGCCAATTTCAACCTGGAAACCCAACCAGTTTATCAATATGTTAACAAACATTGGTTTACAATAATGCTGATAGGCATATATGATTATACGAACTAACACTGGTTTATACTGGGTCTAAGGGGTATGTAGGGGACGGAGTGGGCAAGCGGTCAAGGGCGCTAGGCTAGCAAATGCCAGGTGCTGAGATCGTATCCCGCTATTGACCGGCTTGTTATTCAGTCTATGGACCAACAATGTTTTCAGGTCCTTACTGTGTCGTCACTACGTCTAGTGTACAGTACATTCACCCTGTGCACTCAAAAGAACCCACTCGTCTGATGGTAGATGACCAGATGGTGAGAACACGAATACATACATACATCCGAAACACAAGTGTCAAAACGTGTGGTGTCACCAAGTGACTTAGTTCAAATGTGTCTCTGTTCATCCAGCATGGAATGGGTACCTGACGTGAGATTGATGTAAAAACATTTTTGCGACCTGGTTGTATACTTCCCATGGAGTTGAGAATGATAACCGGAACAGGAATGAATGACTAGTAAGGAAACAAATAAAACCACATTTGAGCAGATACCAGTTCCTGGATACCTGCGGTATATAAATGTATAACATAATAATAATAATCATCCACCTTATAATCTTCTTCAAATGCTTTCACAGCTCGTCTGATCCACTTCAGCAGCTTCTTCTCCTTCAGCTTCTTCCACTTCCTCGTTGCTGCCTCACTAGCCTCCTTGTGGTTCAGCTGCAACAAACATATGTCATTACTTCCTGCTTGTACACAGTATTCTAACTGTCCAAATTTCTATAGCTTTTCAGTCTAATGTCGATCCCTTGAGCATCAAATTGTCGAGGTCTGAAGGAATGAGGATCTATCGACTTGATCAGTGGAGAATTGGCAATCCAATGAAGGTTATTGAACTGTGTTGATGGGTAGAGATGTCAATCTATAGAGGGGTGACGATATGTCAATCTCTCAAAGGGTGGTGATCGGTCAATAGATGGTGATCCGATGACGGATCCCTGTGGCAATCCCGTGGATGATGCCCATAATCTGGTGACTGTGAATCCCTTGAGAGCCTTCGATCAGGTGATAGTTGACGAGCTGTTAACGATGCCTGTCGATCCTGAGGTGATTGTCGATCCATCGAAGTAAGAAACTATGATAAAGTCTTGGTTCCATCTGATGGCTGGAGAGCCGTACTGACGTCAGCAGAAAACCGTAGTGTGCGGCTGGTCCCAGAGCCCCCCACAGGGCAAGAGAGGCGACTCCAGCATAAAGGGATCATTCCTTCTAGAGAATAATAAAGAATCATCAGAAGACTGAACGGTGTGGCGGTTAGTAGATTGCGAGACAACTGTAGATGACTTGGATCCCTCCCGTGCACGGGCGGGTAGGTCGGCAGTAAGAAAAGAGTCGGAGAGAGTGTTCTCTTCAATTGACAACAATATAACGGTTGGGGAAGAAGTCTCGCGAGAAGACGAAGGAGGCACTGAAACGGAGAAGAATACTGTGTGTTTCGGTTTCTTCACAGCCGAGGGACCACGCTCTGGATCGTGGACAGATGCTTTAGAATGCCAATCAACTTATCGCTGTGGCATTTACAGAGGAAAGTATTTAACTCTATTACCAAATGTTACAACATTTCTGACATCTATTATCCATAGCACAGACACCATGACAATCACAACACACAGAATAGGGGTCATGAGAATAAAGACGCTTACATCCTTTACAGAGGGGGCATGACGGCTCCATTGGAGTGTGTCGAAAGTTGATAACTTTGTAGCAGTTGTAAACAGTGGAAAGACTGTACTCTATGAAAAAAACCATACGTATTCTCGGTTCTTAGAAGATCCTACTCGCTAGGTCCCCGTGAAGATTCCGGGGTAGAATAGGTCTTCAGCAACCCATGCTTGCCGTAAAAGGCGACTATTATACTTTCCGTAAAAGGCGACTAACGGGATCAGGGAGTCAGGCTAACTGACTTGGTTGATGCATGTCATCGTATCCCAATTGAGTGGATCGATGCTCATGATATTAATCACTGGACTGTCTGGTCCAGACTCGATTATTTACAGACCACCGTCATATAGCTAGAATACTGCTGAGTGCGGCATTAAACGACAAACCAACCAACCAACCTATTCGCTAGGCGATAAAGAGAAAAAGGGTGCAGGGAACACCAGGCGACCGATGAACACAGTGGTGATGGTAGTGAAGTGTGGCAGTCAGATGTCAGTATAGGATATTTCTTGCATTGTTGCTGACTTTTTAACTGAAATCAGGGAAGTAACACGCTTTTCCCAATGTATGAATCTGATGCGGAAGTGTACGGGAGTAATCAGGTTGGTACTTACTTCAGGATCGGCTTCCATCAGCCTTGTTATTCTGTCCTCCAAAAACATACTGAGCGGTGTCACACACTTTGGTGCCTTCATTTCAGCAGTGACCAGTTCTGGATACTCCTCTCTGCAACAGATACATATTATGTACAAAGGCTCTGTGTTGTGGTATACATACACCTACATAGTGGGCGGTCAGTGAAGGAACATGAGTGAAAGAGTAAATAAAGGAATGAACAAATTAGTGTGTAAAGGTGTGTGCAAAGAAATGGACAAAGTAGCAGGTGATGGTTGTCTGGTCCAGACAATTCAGTGATTGATATCATGATCCATGCAATTGGGATACAGTGACATGCATCAACCAAGTCAGCGTCCCTGACCACCCGATCCCTTTAGTTGCATCTTACAACAAGCAAAGTCGCCTTTTACAGCAAGCACGGGTTGCTGAAGACCTATTCTAACCCGGATCTTCACGGGTTGTGCCGGTTTGTGAAAAGGAATGAAGGAAGTAGTGTGTTACTGTGAAAAGGAATGAACAAATTAGTGTGTGACTTTGTGAAAAGGAATGAACGAAGTAGTGTGTTACTGTGAAAAGGAATGAACGAATTAGTGTGTGACTTTGTGAAAAGGAATGAACGAAGTAGTGTGTTACTGTGAAAAGGAATGAACAAATTAGTGTGTGACTTTGTGAAAAGGAATGAACGAAGTAGTGTTACTGTGAAAAGGAATTAACGAAGTAGTGTGTTACTGTGAAAAGGAATGAACGAAGTAGTTTGTGAAGAAGGGAGTGTGTGCATGAGTAAGGAGGAGTAGGAATGAATGTGTGAAACAGACATGATACTTGCAAAAATAGAAGCAACCCCTTCACTGGCATTTCTATAAAGTTCTTAAAATACATGCATGTACTTTTAGCCCCAAAACATTACTTCCAGACCTTGACATCAATTCAGACAACTTTGCAAAATCCGACAAATTGATTTCTCAGGATTCTACAAATAGAAGTGGCACAGTAACTGGTAATGAATGACACAACCACGTTTCACAGTAACCTCAAAGATGACCTTTGATAGACATGCTACCACTTATTTTGACTGGGCAGTAGGATCTGTAAATATGAACTTTCATGCCTGTTGATGTCACAAAAACCTTAATTCCAACCTTGATCTTTGATTTATTTGGCAAAGAGACTTTCTAAAGCATTCAAAAGAAGGTCCATGTGAAATATGTCCATTGTATGATGCCCTCTAATGTAAAACATCTTTGTGGTGGATTAGAGAGAATGTATGAAATGACTCTGAACTACCGTATATCGCTGTGTAAGGGCAAGCTTTTCGTACTTAAAATTAGGGGGCTTAAAAGGGGGGTCGTCTAATACACAGGGTTGAAGAGTTTTGATGTTTTCACAATATCTAAAAGGTTCAATGATGTGTTCATGTTTTACAAAGACCTGAACGCTGACCCTGACCTTGGAATAACGTCTAAAAAGCCTGGCCCTTCCTAGAAAAATACATACCAAGTTTAATGAGAGATGTATAAATACTTTTCGAGAAGGATACATGTGTGCAATCATGCAATACTTGCAAGCCAGTGGCTACACAGCAACCCAAGACTTACTTGAACTTGGCAAATTCTTCTTTATAAGCCTCCATGTTTTGGTTGTATTGTTCTTGATATTTTTGCTGAAATGAGAACAGAAGTCACTTGGAACTTGATGCACACCTAATCTCATTGTACACCTTGTGAGTGAGTGAGTGAGTGAGTGAGTGAGTGAGTGAGTGAGAGTGATTTGGAATTACCACAGCTTTTAACAGTATTCCAGTTATATCGCGGCGTGTCAGCTTAATGTGGGTGGAAAGTCTGAAGTGATGCAGGTCTCAGACGTTTACCACCTTGGTGAAACCCACAAGCACGGGTATTATTCTGACAAACCTAGAAGCATAATTGGGGCGTACCGGTATTCGAACCCACAATCATAAGTTTCGGGCGTGCCCAAGGGATGCAACTCTGCACAGCACCTTATACAACTGGGCCACCCGTGGCCCCTGTACACCAAGTGCAGTAAGGACCAACAAGCAGAGGTCTGGTTAATGATCACCCAGCTTTGCTTACTTCATCCTCTCATCGCTTCATCAAAATCAGCTGTCACTACCCACAGCAACAGATACACACATTAAGCAAAGAGAGCTGATGGAATTTTTGGGTAACCGGTAAACTCACGGAAGTCGGCTCACCCAAAATGAATATTAAACATAACAAAATCATTAGCCATGGTCAACGGGACAGCAAATCCCTAAATCCTTGTAGCTTGCATGTTAAGCTCTAAATATCTCTATGGTCTACAAAAATTGATCCAATTTAAGAAATTTTTACTTTCTTCTTTGCGGACAGGTTTTTGTAGAGTGAAGCAAGTATCTTCAGCACTTCTGCACCTGTCAGGTTCGGGTTCTTTTTCCGTATTTTTTTCTGCTTGTGTCTGATGAACATTGTGAAGATGTTGGAAGGCTTTTTCGGCATGCGTTGCTGGAAAACCAAAACGGAAGAAGTGTAAGTAGGCTGGGATATCATGGCTTTGAACAGAATACAGTTACAGATACTTCCTCACAGTGAAAACAAGAAAACCTGACTAGAAAAGTTATTGCAAGGACTTTCAAAAACAAGGTTGCACCCTCATGGCCATTTCTGAAAAGTCCCAGTCATCGCTACCCCCGATGCTGTGAGCTCCAAATGGCTGTAAGATTGTTGGTGCAGTGTTACGCAATATTAACTCGTTCACAGTTTGGTGAAATGCATTTCTACTACAACATCATACGAGATTAAAGTACCTTGCCCCATCTAACATGACGAGGAACCTAAAGGCACTTCCACTGGATTGATATCTAAAAACGTCCAACTTGAGATAACATGTCTCCAGCTGCACTAATACACAAGTTACTTGACCTTACCGTTTAATGACTTCACTTCTGGTTTGGGAAAACATATATGTCAAATGCATGACAACTCAAAATTCCCATGCCTCTACCTTACGTTACCTTATAAGAAAGTTAGATGCATTTCTGATTTCAATCACCAATAATTTCATCCAATCAAATCCTTGATTATTTTAAATACCCGGTAATAAATTTGTGTCCAAGCTTTCACAAACATAGTCACACAAACACAAGAGTTGATTTAATTCACAAAGATTGGTTGGTTTGTTGTTTTACACCGCATTCAGCAATATTCCAGCTATATGATGCCGGTCTTTAAATAATTGAGTCTGGAATATACATTCCAGTGATTGATATCTTGAGCATCAATCCAAGCAACTGGGATCGATAACATGCATCAACCAAATCAGAGAGCCTGACCACCCGATCCTGTTAGTCGCCTTTTATTGCAAGCATATTGGCCTTTTACGGCAAGCATAGTCGCCTTTTTTGCCACAAAATCTCCAATTCAGTGATCTTGATCTTTACTGAAGGTCATTCAAAGCCTATCATTCCAATTACCCACACTAACATGCCTAATGATGATATTTACCAAATTTCATTCTACTACAGTGAATACTGCATCAGTAATTGTAAACATCATTCATTCTTTAATGTATGACCTTGAGAGTGAGTTTGACCTTCAATATTTCAAGAATATTCCAAAGGGCTACCAAGCATATAAATCAAACATGATGTCCCTAGTGGGAATTTAATGAAACAAAAATATAGCACAGGCTACTCCTTGAAAATAGGTCACTGTGACCTGATGACCTACCATTGCATCATGACTACCATCACTTGTCATACATTCAAACAATACAAGCAATACATGCATACATGGCATAAAACAACAAATATCGATTGACCCAAAAAATGATTATATACCTTGGTATGGTATATCAGTGTCTCATAAACATTTTCTTTGGCTTTTAGGGAGGTATACATAATATGATATCCTTGAGATGTCCAATCAACTTGTGGTTTCAAAAGCAAAGTGTGGCAGTGGTAAATATTAGACAAACTACAAAGCATTAACATGGGACTGCTCAATAAAACACTGTTTGAATGGGCCTCCTCTACTCACCACCTGTCCTTGTAACAGCCTGGGTTGCCGGCCATACATACACTTCATATTGTTCAGCAAGTCTGTGGCAGTCTGGTTCAGGCGAACCTACCAGAGGGAGAACAATATCCAGCTTGTATCAAGACTCAATATGATGATGCAACAATGTTTCCACTTTCAAAATGAAAAGAATGGTGCAAAGGCAGACAGAAAACTCAGGGTGTGCAGAATGTTATTTGTTGTGATATAAATACAGTCCCGTTAATCTGACAATGGTGGTTGCATATGATTATGTTGGATTAACGAGTATGTCGGATAAACGAAATTAAGTAGAATCAACGATCGTGATCGAAAATCGGACAACATGAAAGAAAACGATACAAATATGTAATAAAAAAAATGAAAAATGAAATATTCATATTGTTTTGTTACATTGTTAGCGTAATATGTTTCTAATCATGCACCCTCTAAAGCTTAACACAAAACAACTGTTACGGACTGTATGACTTATTCAAAATACTTTAAAAAGCATAGTCTAAAATATCTGTAATAAATTGTATCTGATTTTAATGAGATTGAGGTAAACTAAGCATGTGATTAATCCTGTTTTCTTTATTTAAAGCATTAATTGTTTATTGTTAAGCAAGTTTATCTCTGCAACTGTTGTAATATGCAGCTACCACCGATTCAACTCGCATCAAAACACGGGCTGTGTACTCGCGGGCAGATGACCACGGAGTACGCTGATCACTGTGTCGGATTAACGAGACTGATTAATGAGTTATGTCGGTAAGTTGTTGCAAATAAGGTGTGTCTGATTTAATCAGTTCCCATCATTAGTGTCGGATTAACGAGACTTGACTGTACATATCTTGAAAAGGGAATATTCCAGCTATATCACAGCAGTCTGTAAATAATCAAGTCAGGACCAGAGAATCCAGTCATTGACATCATGAGCATCCATCTACACAATTGGGATATGATGACATGAAAAACAAGACACAAAGTCTGACCCCCTGAACTTGTTAGTCACCTCTTACGACAAACATGGGCTGTTGAAGACGAATTCTAAACTGGATCTTCATGGGGCCCGAGGGGGAGTGTGGTTGTTAATTGGCTTTGTAATGTAGTCTGTTTGAGATGAGAGGAAAGTATGATATAAATGTAGTATTATCTAAAACCAAAAAAGCTGGTATGCATGGTATGGGTGGTGCAGTCAAGTGAGGTGCTCGAAGTGACTTTGGAGAATCGTGAGAATCACAATGACCCAGACATTTATTTTCATGTTTGCCTTACATCACCAGATACATACTGCATCAGAGCTACAGATAAGCAGGGTATTTGCGTAAAATACCCCCCCCCCCCCCGAAAATAGTCAAAACCCAATTACTTTCAATTAATTTGCACACAGAAGCGCATGTATTAAATGAACAACTCAAATGTATAAAAACAGCTCGCGTAAATACACAATGAAACTTTTTCAGCATGCGTACAAAGGACCTAATTTCCGAAACACAATTACGAGCTAATTTACTTTCCGAGTCATATTTAGACCAGTTCTATACATCTAAAACATCATTTCATTTTTTCATAATTTGTGATTAATAGATGATTGAAAAAATATTGGTTAGCCAATATAAAATGTAATAACTCAATTAAAATAGAAACCCTAGCGTAAAAACTCAATTGCTCAAAAAGTTATCTGGAGCTCTGCTACATTAAAAAGTTCAGGACCTCCCAATTCTTTCATATTACCGTACTACAGTTAATCATGGCAGATTAACTCTATTGACATGAAAGATTCAGATGGTCCTTAATTATCTTTTTGTAGTACAGAAATATGTTAAAATGCTACAAAACATTAATATATTTCGTCTCCATGCTCAACTCCTGGGAGAGCAGTCATTTGGAAAAACATCAAACAAAAAACAAACAAAAAGTTTCCTGAGAATACAACCAGCATGACCAACAATCGATAAGTTGTCTGTTACTGCCAATCACAAAAAATAATGCTAGCATCCAATTGATTAAAAATATATGTGTGAACATAACTTGCTTATGTTAAAAAATGTGAACCACGTTTTTAAGGCTCACTGTTTCAACAAGGTGATCAAGCAGTTATGACAATCAACAACACTGCATGGCAGCATCTTTGTTCTTGGTGAATTATCTTTCAACTGAACATGCTGAAGGCTAAACACGCCTCATCCAAGTATAGTGATAATGTGTGCATTAACAGCTGACTTGGTGAAAACATAACTCAGAGTCATTATCTGGTGCTTATTTACATTGAAAGATTGTACTAACACTTGTACCAACAACTGATTACACTGTTATCGGCTGGCCTGACCCACATCAGTTGCATATGCCTGATACTGAATATCCAGTTATCCTATTATTGAGGCAGAAGTTGTGCTTGTGAGAAAAGAAAATGCTGATACTCAATGAAGCTGCTAATACCCATTACCGTATTGGTCATTTGCCAATTTATGGCATAGTCGTATTTTTAATTTCGAAGGTCAGCACTCGCATTAATTTGGTTGTTCATCAATGTCATGATTTACATTTATGTATCTAGATATTTGTGAAAAAACTTCACAATTTCAATCTTGATCTCAAGAGTAATTAATCTTGATAATATTACAAAAGAGCAAGTGTTCATAAACAATGATAAACATGATAGATAAACCTAGTCTGTCATAGGGAACCTCAAATAAACATATCCATCACGGCACTCATAAAAGTCTAGAAGAGTTGGCAAGTCTAGATTACTGCAGATTGAACAGACTCTCTGGGCTCCTTTCATAATATTTCATTAAGATAATTTAACATTAAGAGCGACATTTCGGTATAGGTCCTTATACCCTTCTCAAGCAAGACTGAATGAGAGACATAGGACAGAATATGTATAGTAGGTGGAGGATTAAATGTTAGTCTAATGATAAACCCACCCCATTGTTACAGTACACTTGAAGAGCAAGAGTTTCTGTGACATCATCAATACTAAGATACACAACTACTTGAACCATCAGTTTGTGAGATTGCGATATTCTATAAATAGAACAGAAACAATAGAATTACCTCCCATATTGACAGAAGTAGCATAGCGCCACCAGTAAGCATGGCAGATTACTAGAACATTCCGGCTAACTGTTACCATGGTTACACTTACAGGTAATAAGCATCCCTTCATTTAAACCTGTTTTGTTCTTGTGATTTTCTTTGTTAAAGTTTTGAGACAACAAAAAGTAAATGTATGAAGAAAGAGGTTTTAGAGCTGTATTTCAGTGATTTCATCATTTCTTGAGAATACAAATAATATCGCAAGATACCAGGCGACACTCAGCTCTACTCACATCCAACCATGCCCACTGGCTAATTCATAATATATGATAATACACCTACCCTTTTGAGCATCAAGTTGAAAACATCGGCACAATCCTGGCTTGAATATTCTCCAAACTGCACATCTTCCCAGTTAATCTTCTCCACACATCGGGTGTACCGCAACAAGTCAGGTTTAGGAAGGACTCCTTCCATCCTCTCGAACAACTGGAGGATATCCTCAGCAGGCCACTCAGCCGGGTCTACAGACAGAAAATAACTTGATCAAGTTGATGCAAGAGGTGTACAGATGCAGATAAAACAACAGCTTAGAGTGAGTGAGTTGGGTTTAACGCCGCTTTTAACATTATTCCAGTTATATCACAGCGTGTCAGCTTAATGTGGGAGGAAAGCCCGAAGTGATGCATGTCTAAGACGTTTACCACTTCGGTGAAACCCACGAGCACGGGTATGGTGCTGACAAACCTAGAAACATATTAGGGGAGAACCGGGATTCAAACCCACAATCATAGGTTTCTGGCATGCCCAAGGGACGCAACTCTGCACAGCGAATCGCGGCGCCTTAGACGACTGGGCCACCCATTCCCCCCAACAGCTTAGAGGCACAAAGATGAGGATAACGCAGACCTAAACACAGACCTAATGCAGTGAATGACAACACAGGGAATTAAAGCAGAGGGAGATAAGAGCTTGATCACAACATAGTTTGTGTAAATATACAGTCCTTATGCAATTCTGAATTATTTAATATCTCCATAGTGTTTCTATAGTTTAGTTCAAACAAACATCTATGAGCATTGATAATGATATGATACAAGCTTTTACCTGATCTGTTTCTTTCATCCACTTTCTCTTTAGTCTTCTTTTTCTTTTTGGGTGATGATGTTTCAACTGAAAAACATTACTTGTGTGATCATCGAAAAGAGTAACTGTTAATGATCCGTCAGCTGATCAATGCATGTAAGATAGACTTAGACAAAGAGGACGAAGCTATGCCAACAGCTGCACAAAGGAGTGTGTGTTTGTGTTTGGTTTAACACTACATTCAATGGTATTTTACATGCAGGACCAGGGCAGAATAGGTCTTCAGCAACCCATGCTTGCCATAATCATGATTATGCTTGTCGTAAGAGGCAACTAACAAGTTCGGGTGTGCAGACTCTGTGATTTGTTTGGTGCATGTCATTATATCCCAACTGAGTGAATAGGTGCCCATGATGTCAATCACTCAATTGTCTGGTCCGTCATATAGCTGGATTATTGCTGAGCATGGTGTTAAACAACCGATAAACAAACATGCAGGTTTTACATGTTACCACCTTGGTGAAACTCAAAAGCACTTGTATAGTTCAGACAAACAAATGATCCTTATCAGTGCGATTCTGGGATTCAAACACATGAACATAGGTTCCTAGCACACCAAAGGGAGGCAACTCGACCTCCACATAATTTACTGCACCTTGAGGGAAGAAGCTACCAGTTTCCAGTCAGTTCATGCCAAATTTCATCTGAGACAGTATAAATTTGCTTAAAAACAAAACAATATCCACTCCCTTAGGAACCAATATTATCGAAAATATAAACATCATGTTTCGAGAATTAGGTGATTGACACATCACTGTTGTGTGGTTAGTCATGGTTATTTTTCTTGTCACTCATTATGTTGCCGTGTTCTTCACACATATATTTACACATTATGAGAACAGCCGAAAACTGCATACCATCGGATGTATCTTCCACTTCGGAATCCGCCCTTCGTTTTTTGCTTGTGTGGCTTGGCATTTCTAATGACACTCACAAAACGTGATCGTGAAACCGGTGTCTCTATAGCTGAAACAAAATGGTACAATTTCTGGATTGAACTACGTGTATGTTCTAAAGCTAATGTTTACAATTCCACCGCTGCACGTGTGTACTTTCGACTCTCGAGCTCGCTTCAATGGCGCTCAAGTTTCGACCAATCAGAAGTTGAGGATCAGACTCGTTTATATTGCAACTTCTGTCTGTATAATCGAGCATCCTGGATTTGTTATTTTGTATCTCAAGTAACAATTCAAAGGATCTTCTTTAAACCTTTAAAGCACGTGGAAACGGGCCTTATCTGCATCTTTGAATTATTTCAGAACACTATGGCGATGATAATCTACTGAGATATTCAATTTCAGACGAAACTGGAAGAAGACACTGTTGTGAAGACGCCGACACAAGCAACTGACCATTCATAACTGAGATGAGGTTAGAATGTTTTAAGTCAAGGATTCCTCATAAATCTTAAATATAGATACACCGGCAGAGTGTAAAGTGAAATATAAGTTTATAAATCAATAATGTCGAGTAAATTCAAAAGTGAATGTTGGGATTTAGCACGTTCCTTCACACGGGAATGACCCAGGATGTGCAGATGAATTAAGATCAGGTGCTTATGAAATAAGGAATTAATGCATACTGTATGGTAAGGTAGTGTGTGTTTTCACTATGCACCGCTCGGCGTAGTATGATAAATATGTTGCCATTTTCGCCAAAGAAGTTTAGTGCCGTTAGGGTCAATCATATTTGTGCCTTTGGGACAAGGCTGTCGTTTTTGCTGACGTTTTTACGCAGTGCCGTGTCCCTCATACATACCTTGATACAAATATATCAAATACAGCCCATGCAAGTCTATAATGTTTCGCAAGTCTAGATTACTGCAGTATCTGAAAATGAAGAGTATCTGGGCTCCCTTTTTATTATATTTTTTTAAGATAATTAAACAACTGTTTTTTCTGTAAGATATTTACATTATAGAGACTAGATGTTAGCCTAATACATACCCTGAATAGCCGCATACTTTCAAAGCAAGTCTACACTCCTCATCCCTGTTACACAGCGCCAAATTCCTAGTTTCATGCATTGTCTAATACAGTAAACTACGGTTATAACGAACACGCTTATAACGAACTGACGAATATAACGAACTTACTTTTTAGTCCCGACTATTTGCTGTAGTTATGCTGTATATATGCTTATAACGAACTACGGTTATAACGAACTAAAAATAGTGGTCCCTTTGAGTTCGTTATAACCGTAGTTTACTGTACTAGATTGGTAGTAGAGATCAGATCATTGTGCAGGGTACCTCTTTAAACACACTTGTTGTTCGTGACACATCCCTTTCCAATTTGTATAGATTCCGGGGTAGAATAGGTCTTCAGCAACCCATGCTAGCCGTAAAAGGTGACTTTGCTTGTCGTAAAAGGCGACTAACGGGATCGGGTGGTCAGGCTCGCTGACTTGGTTGACGCATGTCATCGATCCCAATTGCGTGGATTGATGCTCATGATATTAATCACTGGATTGTCTGGTCCAGACTCGATTATTTACAGACCGCCGTCATATAGCTGGAATATTGCTGAGTGCGGCATTAAACAACAAACCAACCAATTTGTATATGAGTGAGTGAGTTTTATACCGCTTTAAGCACTATTCCTATCAAGTCGTGGCGGGGGACACCTGAAATGGGCTTCACAGTGTACCTATGTTGGCAATCGAGCGCGGGTGTTTGGTGTGACTATCCAACTGTTAAGCCACTGGGCTGACCCAAACAACAAATACAAATCACAAGAACAATACACACTTAGCAGCGTCAGGTCGGAGAATGAGTGAGTGAGTATGGTTTAACTCCGCTTTTAGCAATATTCCAGCAATACCACGGCGGGGGGCACCAGAAAATGGGCTTCACACATTGTACCCAAGTGGGGAATCAAACCCGGGTCTTCGGCGTGACGAGCGAACGCTTTAACCACTAGGCTACCCCACCGTTAGTCTGTCTTACAGACCCTGATACATTTATATCAACTACAGCCCATGCAACTCTATAATGTTTGGCAAGTCTAGATTACTGCAGTATCTGAAAATGAAGAGAATCACTTGGCTCCCTTTTTATTAGAATTTTATTAAGATAACTGAACAACTGTTTTTTTCTGTACGATATGTTCATTTCAGAGACTATATGTTAGTCTACCCCACCGTCCCCGGAGAGTAATAAACTGCCCACAGAGGATCAGGCAGGGACCTTTTCAGTAAGTTTTACGCAAAATATGCACATCAGTTGTTACGTTTATACCTCCATAAACGCAAAATAATATTGAAGTGAGTTCTTAAATCACACACCCTATAATTTGTATTCATGCTGATAGGCTCGTACACATCAATTTGTGGAGCAGCCCATAGATATGTGACGTCATATAAACGAACTGTCTCAACTGATAGAAGTTGACGCCGACAATGACGGTTTATGTGACGTAGTCCCAAGATTTGATTCTCTGAAGAATGGTCTCCACTTGACCAGGGATATATATATATATGGCAATACTGGTTCCCCGACATGAGCTAATGATGCCGCCATTTGTAGACAATTTGTGAGAGAAAAACATCCGTAATAAGAAACATGGAAGGACCTTTTCGCTACTCTCAATTACGGATTATCTTTCCCTCGTGAAATAATGGTTAAAGACCCAGGCCAAAACTCGGAACTAAAAATATCCCGTAAGTCATTGTAGTTATTCCCGAATGAACCCGAGGTTTATCATCACTGTTTCCGATGTAAACGAGAATGAAGTGAATAATGCCAGACAGAAAAATACTCTCTAAATATAATGATATATATTTTAAATGCTCCTGTATTTTATTTTCAAAGGTATTACGCCATGTGGAATGCACATGCTGGACATAAATAGATAATCGTTATCGTGTGCTATTTTTTTTATAATATGTGCATTCGGTACTCCTTATGAGGAATTTACCTTAGATTTAGAGAGTACACGAGAGTCACATGATATTGTTAATGGCGAACGATGGTAAGAATATGAGAAAGTCAGTGTTGTGTTTTGACGTCCCTTGTATAATATCAGACACTGACAGCAGTGCTGTTTGTTTGCACAACAGGGGATGTATTTTGCATTTGACACACAGTCAATTAATTCGATATTTTAGCTGTTTGATATTGTTGTTTTGAACTTCGTTATTTGGTCACGCGACAAGTTTACTTCGATCAAATGACACTCACTGTGTGTGGTCGCATTGGCCAGTCTCGTGACATATCTTGTTAGCAATGTTATGCGACCAGGAGGAGTGTTATGATACTGATGTGACTAATATTATATCAATAATCGAAAGACAATAAAAACAACTATACTCCTCACTGCAAATGTTGGGTGTTCTCCATTCAGCATGTTCAGTCCTATATGCCTAGTTATGTGGCTGTATACTTCAAGCTGAAAGGTCTTTTAATCTACTGATGGACAGTTGACAGTTTATTGATGCAAACGAAAATGTTATAAATTCATAGATGACAAAAATAATTAAGTTGGTCTGAACATAATAATGATTATGTCATCCAAATTCCAATATGTATCATCTGGTTCAAGGTTCACATTGTTCAAACAATATTCTATCAATACAGCATGTAAAGTTACTGTCCGCTTCGCTAACAACAGGTTGTAGTTTCAAAATGTTTCAGAATGTTTTATTGTAGATAAATTTCGTTATCAGGTGTACCATTGGAAACTTGTAACAAACAATCTTGCAAATGGAGGCTGGTCAAGAAATAGCATCATAACATTTCAAATTTGATTCCACTCACACGTCACAAGAACCATACCCGTGACTTACCAGGGAATCCACTTCTTCACCTTCTCAGATGTGTTATAAAGATTGCTGTCTGAGAGATCTGAGCATGCATAGATGGTATATTACAGGCCATGGGTTATACAGTGATTTATTGGTTTTGTTTTGAATTTTAGGAATGCTGCATTCCTTTGAAATTAAAAGAGCTCCTTGGGTCCTTAAGGTTTGCTGCAGACTACTAAAGTTTTTTTTAAAAAAGGGTCCCCCTAAAGCTGTAACTTTTAGCAAATTATTATGACTAATTTTGAACTCTGAGTATGTGTTTGATATCTGATAATGTTCACTCAGTGTTCTCAATGTTCTTTCCCAGTCTTATGCTGACGACGATACAACAGGGAACTTTGTTGGGTCATTCCCAAAGGGTTTCGGTTATGGACCAGATGAAAATGAAGTTGATGGTGTGGCAGCTGCAGCGGAAGAAAAACCAAGGATATTACTGATGGGACTGCGCAGGTAGGATCAGTTCAGAAATCATGGAAATGGCTACAGTGTTACCTTGTGGTTAAGCATATAAAAGTGGTGACCTGTAAATTCAAAAGCTGTTGGTTCCTCTGTCCAGTAGAAATAACGTTTACATTTTGAGTTAACCGCCTCCGTGGTCTAGTGGTAGAGCGTCTGCCAGGAGAGCGGAAGGTCTCGGCCGCGTCTTACCAAAATACGTTAAAAGATCGTACTTCTTGTTACCCTGTCTGGCGCTCGACATTAAGGGGCTAAAACAAGGACTGGTTGGCTCTGAGTCAGTATACTGTGTCTGAGTGAGGTATTCATGTTAAACTGCGGGGGCATGGTATGTCAGTGAGCTAGCACTCTAAATCGGCCTCAGTCCGGACTAGTACAAACACACATACGTACATGGACGTCGCTATATGAGTGCAATATTCTTGGACATGACGTTAAACCCCATTTCCACCTCACCTCACATTTTGAGTTATTACCATTATCTGATCCCTTCAGTTATATTTCTTTTTGCCAAAATGTTGGCAATGGATCACATAAAATAAAGATGGATCTATAATGAAAGTGAAAAAACATGCATGTATTTCAGGGGTAGTCACCATTGGTCAAATCTTAAGAGTCTGCAGCTCTTTTTGGACAGGTGTTTTATGTAAAATAACTTAATTTTGAGAGAACGTTTGTACCTATGGATTTTCACTACACTCAGACTAACAGACTATGCCTGGATTTACAATTTAAAAAAACCCAAACACATCAGTCAGTGTGATATGACAGATGAAGTATTGTACTTGTTGCCTTGCTTTTATGGGGGTAATTTCACTATAGGGAGAATTATCTTCTCATTGACCTAATACAATGTGATCATTATCTAAGTGGGCCACGTGTTGTCAAGAAGCTGACAATCCCAATCAGTGTTAGAAATTGGCACTAGTCCTGTAGTCCTTACCAATCTGCCCAATAGTTAAAGTATCAAAAGGACCAGTAGAAATTTGCCATTTTAAGGATTAGTCTATATGTTATCATTATAAGGATTAGTGGACTAAAAATGTTAGTTTCTACTGCCGCCAATGTTTGGATGGTGGGTTGGGTGGAAAATAGAGCTTTTTAATCTTTTATAAGGGAAATGAACAGCGAAATTTGTCAGTGTTTGCAGCGTTAGAAATTGGCACTAGTCCTGTAGTCGTTACCAAACTGCTCAATAGTGAAGGTATCCAGAGGACTAATTTGTCCTTTTCAAGGGTTTTACTACATGTAATTATTATGAAGACTAGTGGACTAAAACTGTTACTGTTAGTTTCTATCGCTGGTTTGGTAAATTTATTGAACTGACCCTGTTGGTTTCTTCGACAGGCATACATAATTTAATAAAACCCTTGAACATTTCATTATGGTAATGGTTTGTGTTGCTGATGTCACCTTTCTTTAATTATCTGTAACTCACACTTGTAAAGTGCTTATCTTATCTGCCATGTCTATTAGTAGTGATTAGTTTCATGTGTATGAATCACAATGAATTTGTAAGGACCTGTCACTATGGTGACTTATTACAGCTCTTGCAATGCTTACATTTCTACCTATTTTTTCACAAATGTCAACTATGAGTTCATCGTATACAAGTTTTGGAAGCTTGTAGTATCACCGGAGATAGTTGACTCACAGATTTCAGCTTCGTATTCCTCCACATGTTCTGTATGAAGTCCATAAGTCCACACGGACTTTATGTACCATTTTGAACCTCACAAACATGTGCAAATAGATCTGGATGATTTGTATCTCAACATGCCCAATGAATTGATGACAAAAAATAAAATATTAAAATGATTTTTTGGAAACGAAGACATACTGGTATTAATCATGTTAATCATTGACATTGGTATATAAACATGATGAAATACAATAAACATATTATTCCTTATTATTATAGTCTCTATTCATTTTAATCATGATAGCATGTTCTATTGTTTTGTATTACCATTGGGAAAGTAAGGAACTAACCTGACAGCTCTGTTTGTCATTGCAGGAGTGGCAAGTCTTCCATTCAGAAAGTTGTCTTTCACAAAGTGTCCCCCAATGAAACATTGTTTCTGGAGAGTACCAACAAGATTGTCAAAGATGGTGAGTTTTAGTTTGGGTATGGTTATGAACTTGGTAAACTCACAGAGAGACAAACATTTGTGAAAAAGTAATAATTTACCATTAATTTCACGTTCATAATCATGGTCATTTTTAAACTTAGCCTATCTCACACTATGCATTTCTTCTTCCCTCTTTCAATCCTTGTGTGGAAACGTCCTAAAACAAAGTTTCCAGCTTCTAAAAACCTTTTGCCTGAACACCCCTCGCATCACCATCTTTTTGTGTTTTTTCTAAGAGAGAGTTTCCTCTTCATTACCTCTACTTTTACGCCTTTGAAAGGATCAGAATAAACGCCCAAGGCTTGCCAGAAGTGATGCCAAGTCTTTTCACCTTGTGGTGCACATGAACTATTTGCTGCTACTGTCAGGGGGTTTGTAAATCTAGTCATCGCTGTTCCCATTGTGCTCACCGATCAGAAGAAACTTTTACTAATTATTTGCGTAAATGCCAGAAACATTCTGTTGATCGTAGATCAAGATCACAGGATTCTGAACATGGGCCATCTGCTACCAAGAAGCCTAAATGTGTCACAGCTAAAGCAACTGTCCCTTCCTCTGTCAAGTCAACTGTCAAACAACGGCCAAGTCAACTGTCAAACAACCACCAAGGTCTACCAACACGTCTCTGTCGGATAAAAGACGATGTGGTCTCTGATAGTTTTCTTCATGAAGAAATTCGGGATCGGGTGGTCAGGCTCGCTGACTTGGTTGGTTCATGTCATCGATCCCAATTGCGTGGATCGATGCTCATGATATTAATCACTGGATTGTCTGGTCCAGACTCGATTATTTACAGACCTGGAATATTGCTGAGTGCGGCGTTAAACAACAAACCATCCATCCATCATGAAGAAATTCCCTCCAAACCATCAAGTAAAAGTGCACTGCTATTTCCAGCAAAGTATGTTACCTACATCGGACAAGCACACTGTTGCGACTATAGACAGTATTAACTAAGGCTTCTAACCCCTTGAAATTCTTCGACCTTCTCCTGAAAATCCACCAAGTTAACGTCCCTTGTCTCAGGCGATTGAATTCAAGTTGGTCAACATTCCTGGTATTAACAATGTCATAGCGGATTCTCTATCCTGAACGAATCAACCGTCCCCGACAAAGTGGTGTCTATATTGATCTTCCAGTTGATTTGCCGCCTCCACCCTTGCCCAGACATCAACCTCTTTATCTACATGATCTATGTGACATCTTCGTGGATGTTCTAGGCCTCCACCATTTTGGTCTGCTGGTCATGGCACAACAGTTAACGAGAGTCCATCAACGCAGAGAGACGATACTTGCACCTGCTGCCACAGACTCGTACTTCGTATCCTGTACATACTAAATAAACAATTGACCTCTTCTTCGTTTATTTTTAGTATTCTTCGGATTCCCAGATTGGGGACTTGTTGAAGAGAGTCAATACACATCTGTAGAGACTGCAGTCTTCCACAGTGACGTTGGTGTTTCAAATCCTTACTGCTCACCTCTTCCTTGAGCATGTGATGTCTAAGTATTGGTTTGAAGATACTCTTATGGATGTTGTCGATCGTTAACTCTTCTCGTCTGAGCATACTTCAATTCTGTGGGTGTGATTGATAGCTTTGGCAAAACATTAAAAGAAATGCCAAGCTGTTCAGACTTACGTCTTAGAGTGTAAGTGGTGGTTTGTCATGTAACTAATTGCTTGGAGTCCCCTTCCAAATTGGTTAGAGGTTGTGGCAAGATAGGTTCGCTACCTTAAAGCTATGCAGTTGTTCTTGAAACGATGTCATACGTGAAGCCACTTAACACGTGTTACAACTGATTTCATGAGGTTGTGTCCAAGTAACGTAATTATTACAGTGTTCTACCAACTCACAAGTCCATGTCTTTTAGATACTAAATGTGCAACAATTTATTTGAAGCGTGTTTAGCACCAGCTTCCATCTCACGGTTTATGTCCACTACAGGCGAGGGTATCTACGCCCCACCATTTGCATAGTGTGGGATAGATAAGTTCAAAATTTAACAATTTTACATTACATTGTGTATTTATTTACTTATCTTATCTCACACATTATAAGCCTACCCGACCATCCTCACATCACAGTTACACTAGCCTGTCGGCTCTAAGAAAGAGAATGATGTGACATGGGGTGTTAGGTGGTCAAACCACTTAGGTCACAGCGCACACGATTGTATAGACTAACATTTAGTCTCTGAAATCTTATATTACACAATCAGACAATATCCTTCTTGACTCTAAAAATAAAAAAAATTCCCTATGCTGATTTCAGAGCTTGAGCTGGCTAGACTTGCTTTTGTATGCATTTCTAGATTATTATTTTTTCATAAAATAAATATATTCCATGGTCATGGTGCAGGACTAACAATTGTAGTGCGTTGCCAATTTGTTTCGATGGTGATGCAGGGGGTGTACAGGCAAAATGTTTCTAGCAGCTTGAAGACGTTTCCACACAACGATCAAAAGAAGAAGGAAGAAATGCATAGTGTGAGATAGGATAAGTTTATGAATATACAATTTAATTTGAAATGTTCAATATCTTTTGTCATATCTGTGTTTCAGATGTGTCCAACAGCTCCTTTGTACAGTTCCAGATCTGGGATCTGCCTGGCCACATTGACTTCTTTGATCCAACGTTTGATTCAGAGAACATCTTTGGAGGATGTGGTGCACTAATATTCGTCATAGATGCTCAAGTATGTTAAAATGATAGCAAGATACTAGTACATCAAATAGCCCCTCAGAGTAGACAACTGTTGAACAGATACTTTATGCTATACAGGTCGCCTGTGGGGATTCCGTAGCAGAATAAGTCCTACTCATTGTATCATGTGTAGAGAAACTTGTCAATAATTCACCGACGTCTCTTCCTGGGAGTTGTAGGGGCACGGGTGGCCCAGTCGTCTAAGGTGCAGTGATTCGCTGTGTAGAGTTGCGTCCCTTGGGCACGCCAGAAACCTATGATTGTGGGTTCGAATCCCGGTTTGCCTCGATTATGTTTCAAGGTTTGTCAGCACCATACCCGTGCTCGTGGGTTTCACCGAAGTGGTAAATGTCTTAGACCTGCATCACTTCGGCTTTCCTCCCACATTAAGCTAACACGCCATGATATTACCTGGAATACTGTTAAAAGCGGCGTTAAACCCAACTCACTCACTCACTCCTGGGAGTCGTTAACTGATGTTGCACTATGAATGTTTACAATGTTTAACAATGATTTTCATCGAAAATAGATAAAGCCTGCCCCAGTTGTTGATGACTTCTTGTACATCCTTTTTAATTTTGTTTTGGTTGATGTTAATTGATTTTGCATCAAGTCGGACCTGTGCTCTGTTTTCCTCATCAAATTTGAGTTTTTGTATGTAAACGATTCAGTCCACTGTGTATCACAAAACCCTGAATATAAAGCCACTAATTGGGATCAGTGGCATGCAGGTGTACTTGGACTGGTAGAACTTGGGGGGGAAGCGGTGAACATGCATTAAGAAATTCTATAACCCAATAGTATAGCAACACTCTGTTTTATTACCCAATGTAGCTTTTTCATACACACGTCTTTACAGTTCTTTACAGAGGGGCTGTCGGGTAGCCTAGTGGTTAAAGCGTTAACTCGTCATGCCGAAGACCCGGGTTCAATTCCTGACATGGGTACAATGTGTGAAGCCCATTACTGGTGTCCCCCAGCTGTGATATTGAAAGAATATTGCTAAAAGCAGGCAGTGTACTTGGGGAAGCATTGAACTGGTGCTATTTTGAGGTTACTTTGAACGGCATAGAAGTAGAATTATTTTATCGAAGTCTATTTATAGCTTAATACCCAATAGACTGTACCCAAGAGAGTAAAAACATATTGATTCTCCCAAAACCCACTGTGTATGATAACATGTGAGTAAATACATAGTGGCTAAAAAGGTTATCTGGACCCCAGTACATTTCTTTTATTGTAGAGTTTTAGATATGAGCTATGGATGATGTTGAGTTTACTGTTTAATACCCTGGTTTGTAGGATGACTACATGGAGGCTCTCTCTAGGCTGCACTCAACAGTGTCCAGAGCCTACAAGATCAACCCCAAGATCAAGTTTGAAGTGTTCATTCATAAAGTTGATGGACTGTCTGATGACCACAAGATCGAGACTCAGCGAGACATTCACCAAAGGGCATCCGACGATCTGCAGGACACGGGGCTAGAGAGTGTCCATCTAAGGTGGGCAATATGTTGGTAGCCTAGTGGTTGAAGTGTTGACTAGTTACAAGATCTGTGTATGTGAAGCCTGTTCAGTGTCGTCCACTGTGATAGAGGTGATGCAGAGTAGATCCAAACCTTTTAACGTAATCAAGTCTGAAATATGTCAGCATCAGTACATGGCCAAGATTTTGATCATAAAACTGATTAGAATGCCAGGGCCCTGTTCCACAAAGCGATCTTAGCGGTATAATTATCGTAAGCCTGTGTCAAAGTATGGGAGTTACAGTCACTGTAGAACTAAGATCATTTTGTGGAACTTGGCTCAGGTGTTTTGCATCTTGTTGATGAGGACATGGATGAGGTAATGGATGATTCCCCTTGATGGAGAACACTTCACAAAGCTATAGATATGAACATGATAAAGTATAAGTTCAGGGATAATTCCAGGGTGGGGCCTGGTGCTTTTAGCCCCTAAATTTGAAAAAGGCCCACATTTTCAAAACCATTTTAACATTGTGCTGAATGGGCAAGTGTCGGTGTACCTCAGGAATATTTGAAATTTTCACATAAAGGGCCCATGTCAGAATATTCCTAGAGTGAAGCCTGTAAGTTAAAGTAAGGTAAACATTTCAGTCATGGTAGATGTGTTTTGTCTTCAAACAGAAACCTGTTCTTGTATTGGACATTTTGGAAGGGGCTCGGGTAGCCAAGTTTTGAAGTGCTGTATTGTATCATTAGGCAAGCTGGAAACCTATGGTCATGGAGCCGGATCTCAGGTTCGCCCTGATAATGGTTTGGTTTGTCAGCTCATGGGTTCCATCAAAGTGGTAAACATCTTAAGACCTTCCCAGGGATGGAAATTAGCACTAGCTGCTAGCCTGGACCGGTTTTGGTAATGATCATGGTGTCCTAAGGGCTTGTAGAATTTGGGGGATATTGCTATATATGTTGTCAATATTGGGACCAGTAGACTTTCTTAGTTAATTTCCAGCCCTGCTTCCACATCAAGCTGACATGCCTTGAAACACTGTTCAAAACAGCGTTAAGCCACAAATCTTATATATTGGAAATCTTACTTCATGTACATTGTTTTGTTGATGATTACAAGTTGCTGCATTCACCAACTCAGTTCTTGTCCTACAGTGTGTCAACTTGTCCTTTGTCTTTCAGCTTTCATCTCACAAGTATCTACGATCATTCAATTTTTGAGGCATTCAGCAAAGTTGTACAGAAACTGATTCCTCAGTTACCAGTGTTAGAAAACCTCCTTAATATTCTTATATCAGTAAGTATTGTACTGTTATTTATATATTTTTTTGTTATTTATATTATGTTATATTTTTAAGGTAGAATAGTTTATAAGTACCTTATTCTGGTGCCTTTTAAATGGATCGAGGGATGGGGGTTGGTAGCAACCTCACTAGCTACCTATGCTGGTCGTAGGAGGTTACTTAATGTATCAGGGGATGGGGTAGCTTAGTGGTTAAAGCGTTCACTCGTCAAGCCGAAGACCTGGGTTTGATTCTCCACATGGGTACAATGTGTGAAGCCTATTTCTGGTGTCATCGGTCATGATGGTGCTGGAATATTGCTAAAACCATACTCACTCACTCACTCTGTGGCATATAACAACATTCACTCAGGGCAGGGATAGTGACGGTTACTGGTTTGTTAGTCTGAGACTAGAGAAAATCCAGAGGGACTAGTTGTCTTCTACCAAAATCTAGCTACTTTACATAATCCACTATTGCGAATTGAGCTGCAGGCTAGTTAGATATGACCTACCTCTGCAGGGTCTCACTGTTTGTGGGACCGCCTTCGTGGCCTAGTAGTAGAGCGTCCGCCCAGAGGGCGGAAGATCCGGGGTTCAATCCCCAGCCGCGTCATACCAAAAGACGTTAAAAGACGGTACTTGTTGTTACCCTGTCTGACACTTGGCATTAAGGGGCTAAAACAAGGACTGGTCGGCTCGGAGTCAGTAGACTGTGTCTGAGTGAGGTATTCATGTTAACCTGCGGCATGGTATCTCAGCGGACTAGCACTATTAATTGTCATCAGTCCGGACTAGTACGAGCAGCCACACAGCCACACACTCACACATGGCTATATTAGTGCAATATTCTTGGACGCGACGTTAAGCGCCATTTCATCTCACCTCTCACTGTTTGTCAAGACTTCAACATGTTAAATGTCATAGCTTGAGATCATTGTGATTACATGTGAAAATGAGAAGCCCAGGCAATCAGAAGCAGTTAAATGGAAACACAATTGAATCTTTATTTACTCTTTCTTTTCAGAACTCAGGGATAGAGAAGGCATTTCTGTTTGATGTTGTCAGTAAAATCTACATAGCCACCGACAGTTCTCCTGTGGACATGCAGTGTTATGAGCTCTGTTGTGATATGATTGATGTCGTCATTGATGTGTCCTGTATATACGGGTAAGTAAAGTCATACCTGTGATGTTAGGAACATGATGCATGTACTGTTGGCCAGGTCCACAAGGCTGAAATGACTGAGCTGGGCATCACGATATTACACTTTGCACAAAACAATTTAATATTGTTATGTTTTTTAACATTCTGTGCACAGGATACAGTATAGCTAAAAGAATGGAATTAATCAACATTTTGGGTTTAGCATATACCCATGATGATATCCAATGATCAGTATTGTTTATTGGGTGAGGCTGTAAAATTCTTCTCCGGAATGTCAAACAGGCATTTTGTGGCAAATCTTTTTACATAAAAGAAGATGTTTTGCAATGTTTATTGGCTGTTTCCCTCCAAGATTGTGGGTCAGGATATGATCATGTCATGCACAAACTATCATCATGATCATCATATGTGTCGTGACTCGGGTGTTTCATTTCAGCCCTATTTTTTTATCCTGAAAGTTGCATGATGTCCTGAAAATCTCAAGCTTGTTAAAAACAGATCTTACTGCTTGCTACTGCTACACAAAGATCAATAATTCCATTAAAGGTCTCGCCAGAACCACCATTCAACCGACCAATCAGAGAGTCGTTTACAAGATCATGAATGTGAAAGTCCAAATTTGTTTTCAAGTCATGTAACCTTGTAAAGGTTAATAACAGTTATGGACTGTAAGACTTTCCACAGTCCTTGGGAAGTACTGTCATTCAATCTGGGTCATGGGTTAGACATGTTAGAATTCCAGAATTTTCTGTTGCTCAAAATATTTGTCAAAGAGTAGTATGGAATGAAAGTTGCCATTTTGAAACTAGTGCCGTAAAGCTTGAGAAAGCTGCTTTCCGATTGGTTAATGCTGACTTCCTGACTTCTGACTTCTAAGGTTGTTATCCCCTGCCCCAACAAAGTTGGCGGGGGATATAGAAAAAATGGGTTCCGTGCGTGTGTGCGTGTGTGCGTCCCGAAATCGTTTCCGGAGCAGAAACCGTTAAATAATTTCTTACAAAACTTTGCATGTTTACCAGACACATACTGAACTGGTGCCTTTTGCTATTTAGGAGTTTTATAAATTTAAATTTTTTACGTTTCCATGGCAACAAGTTGGACTTAGGTTCTATAAGGGCGGTGTTCGTTTCCGGAGCATAACTCAAAAACCGTTAAATATTTCTAACAAAACTTTGCATGTCTACCAGGCACATACTGAACTGGTGCCTTTCGATATATAGCATATTTAGACATTTGTTTTGTTTATGTTTCCATGACAACAAGTTGGATTTAAGTTTTAATATAGGATTGTTTTACTTAAGGAGTATAACAAATAAACTGTTAAATATTTCCTTGCCAAACATTGCATGTCTATATATAAAGCACATAGTGAACTAGTGCCATTTGATATTAAGGAGTTTTAGAAATGTTTATTTTAGAATTTCCATTGCGGCTATTTTGACATGGGCTAAGAGAAATGTTGGGTCATTTACCTGGTTTGGGACCATAAGGTGTTAAAATGGGCGGGGGATATAGATGACTTTGTCAACTATACGCTTGTTCTGACTTGAACTGTAACATGTATAATGCGATGTCACCTGGGCCCACTTGCACAAAGCGATCTTAGGGCTAAGACTATTGTAAGGCTATGTTAAAGTATGGGCATTACGATCATCTTAGCACTAAGATCGCTTTGTGCAAGTGGGCCCAGATCTTTTTGTATGGGAGCAGTAAGATCTGATTTATTGAGATAATGAAAATCTCTGACTATCAAATTGTTTCATTTGATTACATTTGAGTTGAAGATTGGTTCCAGGGTGGCTCGGCCTGGAAGTGCATGCTTGTTATTGACCTGCACTGTGTCAGTCAGTTTCTGTAATCATGACTGTGTTGTACATTTCAGTGTGACGGAAACCATTCTGGCTAGGTAATAAATACGTTATTACATGATCTTATAGTCTTTTATTTATTTTATGACATTATGTTTCAGTGTCACAGACATTGTTTTGTCTCGGTAATCTTTTATATTAAATTCACATTTTGGCTTCTCAATTTCCATTATTTATAGTTTCACAGTTTGCTGAATACTGTCGAATAAAGCACCAACCCAGCCTTCCCTGATTGCCTATTGCTATGCAACATAAGAACATATTGACCACTATTCACATTTATTATTAAATAATTGACGTTATGTACTACAGCTGTGACCAAGAGAGGTACAGATGGTCTATTTTTGTACAGAGTTGTGTCCCTTGCTATGTCAGGATTCACTGATTATAGGTTCAGGTCTAAGATTTGCACTGTTTATGATCATGATTATCTTTGATCTGTTTGTATAACACCCACAGAAAATGAATGGTAAATGTCCATGACCTTTCTTTCCACATCAAGCTGACATGTGATGGAACTGAAATATCATTCGAAGTAGTTTTATCTTTAAGCCTGATTTACTCTGTGGCCATTACGCACATATAGCTTGAGTATTGCCCAGTGGCGAGTAGAACAACTTCCTCTCATACTTTTGCCTTCCCACTGTGACTATGGAACCACTGTATACAACCTCCATGACATACATAGGCCTACCAACTGCTGAATTTGGTATGATATGAATGTGTGTATCCAAAAGTGAATTGATGTTGAAAATACCCCTTTTACATATTATTGATAGAGTTTTATCAGGAATTGATGATGACAAGGTAAAATAATTGCAATGTTCTTTGGCAGTCCGGCAACAAGATCATTGACAAAACTACTCTACATAGCCTGAAATTAGGATGTATATCGTTGGCTGCAGTATTCTTCCTTGTGGAATATGTATCACAGTGCAGTGAGTCATTGTTCTGTGTTGGTGTTGGTGAAACTGTTGTTGGGTTGGTTCATCTGACCATCAAGGAAAGCATGGAAAGAACTTTGCTAAAAATATTGATATCGGTTTATGACTAGTTCATGTAACCATGGTTACATGCTGTCAAGTCTTGAAGCAGCTCCTAACTCCTTCAATGGCTGGATTGGGTAGCTTCATGGTTAGAGTGGATGTTAATCACACTGAACCTGGTTGCCTATAGTTTTTGTAGTTATTTTCACAGTTCTTCATCACTGATCATAATAAACATGAACAAGGGCAGGCATAGTTGAAATTTTTGAAGTTTGTATGAAAACCTTTAACATGATAAAAGACGATGGGTTTAAACTGCAAAGTGCACAATTTAGGTAAAGTTGCATTCAATCTTGTCAAAAGAAAATATACCTTTTTGGTTAACAAATGTAAAGATGGATTGTACCAAGAAGTGTCCTGTACCTCTGATATTTCATTAGAACTCAAACCTCTGTTTAGATTATGATAAAGACATTGTTTCAAAATATGAAACTATATTTCTTCTGCACAGCTTCCTGTCTGTATACACCATGTATGCTTTAACTGCTTGTATTCCCTCTCTTGTGTTACCATGGTTACAGGAGTCCTGTTGATATAACCAATATAAGCATATACATGTACTTTTCTGGGCACGGATGCTCCTGGTGACTCCCTAGTGTTGACATGAGCAAGATAACAGCATGATAGATACTGGGATAGACAGGACATGTAGAATCTATGATTTAGTCAGTCAGTTGTTAGTTTTGTGCATGTTTCAGAGATTTTCCTATGCGAATAGAGTAATGGGATAGTATGCAGTTATTAAATATTTCAGAAAGATTATATTCAAAGGCTGGTATAATGTGTTGCATCAAAATACACCTGACCTGCCAGTGATCATGATGGAATGTATGGTAACCATGATAACTATGGAATTTATGGTAACCATGATAACTATATAATATATGGTAGCCATGATAACTATAGAATGTATGGTATCCATGATAACTATATAATGTATGGTAGCCATGATAACTATAGAATGTATGGTAACCATGATAACTATGGAATGTATGGTAACCATGATAACTATAGAATGTATGGTAGCCATGATAACTATGGAATGTATGGTAGCCATGATAACTATGGAATGTATGGTAACCATGATAACTATGGAATGTATGGTAACCATGATAACTATAGAATGTATGGTAGCCATGATTACTGTATAATGTATGGTAACCATGATAACTATAGAATGTATGGTAGCCATGATAACTATAGAATGTATGGTAGCCATGATAACTATAGAATATATGGTAACCATGATAACTATAGAATGTATGGTAGTCATGATAACTATGGAATGTATGGTAACCATGATAACTATAGAATATATGGTAACCATGATAACTAAAGAATGTATGGCAACCATGATAACTATGGAATGTATTGTAACCATGATAACTATATAATGTATGGTAGCTGTGGTAAACTACAGAATGTGTAACCATAGTACCACTGTTTTAGACAAGATTGACTTATGAATTTTAACCATATATTTCCAATGTGATGTTTCGGTCAAGCAAGGTTTAACTGATCAATAAGCGCTATAACAAGTACTTTATGAAGGGCACTTTAAGATGGTTCACTAGCAAGGAAGTATCTGCTTGTGCAAGTAGACATGTCATGGTCATGTCATTATCAGTTTCAACTTCCATACCAGAATGCAGGGTATGTGTATTGTACTTTTCAACCCTTTTGTCCTATAACTGCTGCAACTCTCAATTTGTATGCCTGATGAAGAAAATGATAAAGATGTAGTGTATCACAGTGTTTACCGGTAGTATTATACCATGACTGCTATTTCAGTATTTGTGAAATGATGTTTAATTTGCCCAGTAAAGTAGGAGTGTAAAGTATTTATTATTGATATCACAAAACTACTACCAATCCTTCACTGATCATGCCGATTGATAAATGGAAAATCCTTCCTTGAACCTTCCTTCGTCTTTCTTTCATTCTTTTTTTCTTTTTTTCTTCTTCTTTTTCTGGGAATTTCCCCTAATCTGAATAGTGATGGAAGTCATTTGCTACTGATACAATTTACAAGTATTGAGGCGAGGGGATGATTGTGGCCCAGTTGTCTTAAGCACTGCAGGTTGCTGTGCACGGTTGCATCCCTTGGGCACACCAGAAATCCTGGTTTGCCCCAATTATGTTTCTAGGCTTTTAACCATTATACCTGTATCCGTAGGTTTTGCCAAATTGGTAAGTGCCTTGCCTCACTTTGGGCTTTCCTCCCACATGAGCTGACACGCCATGATATACATTGCATCTGGAATAATGTTTGAAGCGGCATTAAACCCAACTCACTCACTTCAGGTATAATCATAAGTCAACATTGGTACTTTCAGTATTCGAGATGATGGAGCCTTTGACAACCAATCAGCAGCCATCATTAAGTTGAACACCAACACCATTTTGTATCTGAGAGAAGTAAACCGGTACCTGGCTCTGGTCTGCATCCTAAGAGAGGACAGCTTTGAGAGACAAGGTGAGGCTGATACCCACAGAATGAGCTTCTCTTTCAGGCAATAAGCACCAGTTGTATGACTTTCGGTAGCATGGATAGGGAGGTTAGTTTAACATGGTCCACTGGAACTGTCATGAAATCTCCCTCCCCAGGGAGCCACTTGTTGGTTATTCTGAGACATGTGAAAATCGAGATGGACTAGTTTTCTTCCCAAATCTAGTTATGCAAAATATAACGCCAGTCTGAAAGATCCCTGAAGATCCGGGTTAGAATATGTTTTCAGCAACCCATGCTTGCCTTAAAAGTCGACTATGCTTGTCATAAGGGGCGACTAATTGGATTGGGTGGTCAGGCTTGCTGACTTAATTGATGCATTTCATTGTATCCCAATTGCTTACATGGATGCTCATGATGTCAATCACTTGATTGTCTGGTCCAGACTTGATTATTTACAGACTGCCGTCATATAGCTTGAATATTGCAGAGTGTGGTGTTAAACAAACAAAACTAGTCCAAAAATAGCTATAACCAATGGTGTCTACAGTTTTTGTTAAATAAGTATGTCATATGACCAAACAGACTTTGGAAGTCTAGGAGCCCCTAAAGTGCAGTCTTTCAGCTCAGTGGGATGAAAGTTTTGACTGCAAAATAAACATGAAACTGAATACATTAACATTAAGATCAGTTGAGCACAGCCTCACTTTTCCTATTGTAAAACAGTTGTGAGTGTATTTCCTTGACACAGTGTCTGTTGCAGGTATAATCGACTACAACTTCCACTGTTTCCGCCACGCAATACAAGAAGTGTTTGATGTTCGGCAGAAACAGGAGCTTGGCAGTGGGCACCTCAACTCGACGGAACTTGTTCATTCTAACGGCATTGCCAGTAAAATACAGTGATACCATCATTCTGCCTTGACTGAATCAGAGACATTGTGATTTCCATACTGCAGTGCAGAGTGTAGGATGATCTGTTGCCACATGTGGAGCTGACGGGAGCCAAGAAGAGGGGATATTATACCATGTACAGCTGGTTAATGAATATCCAGAAAATCAATTTTGCTTTCTGTCCCACAAGCTTGTCAGCAGCCGTGGGTAGTGAGATGATGATCATCTTGTGTGTTAACCTATCAATTAAGTTTGATACAGTGCTATAAGTCCACAACTTGAGAGGCAACTTTCTGCAAGTATATTGCCCTAAACATTACGATAATGATGTAAATTATGACTTCTGGATCTTGCATGAAGATGTTTATTGAATGTATGATTGTTATTGATAATTTTAGTTGTTTTTCTTATCAATCACATAATTATTAGCTACACCATGCAAAGCCTCTAAGACCCTTAACCCCCAAAAAATATAGACCAGAATTATCTGACATGTTTTTCGGTCTCTTAACACAATGATAAACTGAAATACTTTCAAAGTGACGTTCTACCCAACACGCGAGGGGTGGCTGTCCAGGGCATATTTGATGCTGTAGACATAATTCAAAACTGTTTCAGTGTTGTACAACAGTTGCAATAGTTTGACAAGTAAGCCTCTTGCAATAGGTCTCCTGGCATTATTTAACATAACAAAGCCTAACAATTCCTCCATGTCCTGGATTCTACAGACTTCTTGTGGCAGTGTTCGTGAGTTAAGGAACCTCTTCCCATTGTCTGATACAAATTTATGAGCATTCTCTGGGTGAATGTTCATGGGGCTCTACAGTCAAGGTATATCTTAGTAAAAGTAAATAATCAAAAGTATTTTTTTCATTCTCGTACGCCTATCGATACAATCGACAATGTAGTGGCGCATCAGTGTTGGCTATTAATATTTAACCTGTCACCATTGTGTTGCCATTGGGCAATGGACAAATACAAGCAGCAGTTCGTGTTACCTCTACGCTGCTACAACTTACCCACCCATCTAAACTCTAAATGGTTCCTATCTCTACCAAGCAGCAATGTAGCAAGTCATAAGTTGTAGCAACTGACTATAGTTCCAACTGTCACACTGCTGGGTATCTTGCGTACTGACAGAATTACCAACAGAATTAAGCCATAGTTGGAATGTAAATACTAACATTTAGGCCAAAAACTAAATTGTGTTGAAGTCAATGCCAGGGATGGATTTTGAGAGGTATCTACTTCTCAAAAGAAGTTAAAGAGCACCAATTCTTTCATACTACTATAGTTATTGATCATGCCTTTCGGATGTTCTTTAACTTCTTTAGAATAGTAAATTTGATATTGTACTAAAGATGCAGGAGTTTTATGTTTTCATGACGACATTCAGATTGAATAGTGTAGTTATCCTAAAGTCATCAATATGTTGCAGTTGTATTCAGAAATTATTAGGTTTTGTGTAAGCTATAAATACAGAGATGAATCATGTTTATGTGGGTCGAGGTCTTGAGAGACTAGCAATGCTTGTCCTGACTGACAGCCCCCTCTGTCAGGTCAGCTCTCTGTGACTCTGCATTCCTCATACTTCGTCCTCCATTACCCAGTGTATAATATCTCCATGCTGTTACTGTCAATACCCTGGACACATTGGCCACCATAGCTTGGGTTTCAGTCTAGTTTGAACAACACTTCGCTAAAACAGCCATCCAATCAACTCACGCTTGTTTCGTCATGATTGAAGCAAGCAGTAATATCACTGGACTTGTTTTGTTATGTACTGTATTTAATACAACTGGTGACACCTGGTTAAAGGAGGACATCCCACTCCATGTCTGAACTCTTCTGCTAAAAGTAGGTTAAGGATTTGTTGCTTTTTTACTTTATCAAGAGTTTGCTCACAGTGCAAACTTGTTCAGTAGAGTCAGTTTGATTGTTTTTTTATTTAAAGCTCATGAGCGGGGAAAATGTGTACTAAGTGTTAAAAGAGATGGAGACGGCTTCATCACTGCCTACTAGAAGCTAAAGTGAGGAATGGGTCCAGGGCCCTGTTACACTAATTATCTTAGTGTTACGATGATCGTAAGCCTATGTTAAAGGAAGGATTGGACTGTCATTCACCTAGCTCTACGATGATCATAAGCCCATGTTAAAGGATGGAAGTCACGCCTTAAAATCACTTTAAGGAACAAGGCCCAGGGTATTTATAACACATTGGAGATATACTACCCTAGATAAGTGAGGATGTCCTCCTCCACATGGAACCAACCTAAATGTGTTTAACATACAGAGATCAACACTGTATCAAATATATCATGTGTGTTGATGATGAAGAGGTTTGAAAGATGGTATGATTGTTTCTCATAGGAGTTGTAAAACTGGAGCACATTGATACTGTTCTTGAATATGATAATTAGTGTTGATATTGTTGTTTTGTACATGTTGGATGTGAAGAGATGGCCCAATCATGCTTACATAAACTCTTCACTACAAAATTATGATTCAAACTGAAAGAGTTGAATTAACTCTGGTTGATTTTTGTGTACCAAATGCAGATTTGCAAATATAGCATTTTGGTATTACTATCTATTCTGTGTTTGTGGATCGTTTTGCAGGGTTTGTAATTGCTGTACAAAGGTTGAGACTACACAAGTCTCTGTATACTTTCATCGTACTTGAAACAACTCCCTCTCCCTCTAGATCAACACTGTGCTCTGTTCAAAACGAATAAGTGCCGTATGTTTTCAATGCTCTTCATTTTGCACAGTCCAATATTTATGATTTGTGACCCACCAGGAGAAAAGGGACCTTATGGGCGCTAGGATACAATTGTGCTGTGATGTCATAAGGGCGTTTATGTGTCAACTTCATGTGTGCGGTCTGTACGAAAATATCTTATTTTTCTCTTGTTAGTAAGGGGGGTACGGGTGGCCCAGTTGTCTAAGGTGTTGCGATTTGCTGTGCAGAGTTGTGTCCCCCGGACACGCCAGAAACCTATGATTGTGGGTTCGAATGCCGGTTCGCCCCGATTATGTTTCTAGGTTTGTCAGCACCATACCCGTGCTCGTTGGTTTCACAGAAGTGGTAAATGTCTGAGACCTGCATCACTTCGGGCTTTCCTCCCACATTAAGCTGACATATAACTGGAATACTGTTAAAAGCGGTGTTAAACCCAACTCACACACTCACTCTTGTTAGTTAGTGATGTAATGAAAACATTATTTCAAAACCTTTCAGCGTACATGTCTACTTTCAATTCATCAGACGTTATGTCGGAAAAATGAGTCCAAATATTTTATGTCATGTTTCTCTGTAATAAATATGAATTGAAGCTTGAGAATTATATTTTTGTGTTCCAAGATACTATAGTTTTAAAATATAATGAGAAGTCAAAATGTGACTTTTTACTGATAAGGTACCTTATCTCCTGGTGGATGTATAGGAGCAAGGGGGTAAGGTTGAAGGGATACAAATGATACTGATAGAAGACTTGTCACATTAAACCTTATCAGAAGTACAATTAATTCCTTCCTGTCTGAGAAGACACCATTTTATATGTTCAGTTCACAAGCACACATGTTGGTATGATCTCTGTGCAGTCTGTACATCGAACTGATGTTGATGAAACCTTGTAAGTCCAGATATCAGCCGCAGTTGTAGAGATACCCCAGGTAGTGTGCTGGGCCCCGTTCCTCAAAGCGATCTTAGCACTAAGGTGATCATAAGTCCCATACTTTAACATAGGCTTACGATCATCGTAGCGCTAAGATCGCTTTGAGGAACGGGGCCCCGGTCACAGTCAGTAAACACAGGCACACTTGCACAAAGCAGGTGTAGTGCTACTTCTTCCAGTATTGGAGTTGGGATAGTAGCATGGCTCTCACATGGCTTTGTGCAGATGTGCCCTATATGGCAATACAAAGGTGTATTGTTTTATCATGCTAAACCTTTTGTGCCAAACTTGAGTTTGTGTTTGTCAGTAGGGACAGGACACATGATTTTTTCCCATATTTAGGACAATATTGTGTACAGTTTAACGTGTTAAATAGGATGTTAGATTATGTAATAAGTGTACAGATTTCATGTACTGTGCATGAAATATGACCTTTGATCATGTGAAGAAGTGTATTTGTTTGTCTTGTATTTTATGTATGACCAAATTAGAGCCCTCATAGCCTTATGTTATAAATTAAGTATACCTCAGTCAGTGAGTGAGTGAGTGAGTGAGTAAGTGAGTGTTGCTTTAAGCTGTATCAGCACCAACATCAGTTATTAATACTGTATACAACAGTCATACATGTTATATACACTGCAGTTATTAATCTGTATGCAGAGAGTTATTTATTTTGTATGTACACAGAAGTTGCAGTTATGTATAAATATTAGTAATTAATGCTGTATTATACAGTTTAAATGTAGAATATGATATTCATAAATGTAGTATACAGTATTTATGGTTTGTTGTTTAATGCTGCACTCAGCAATATTCCAGTTTTATGACTGGTGTGTAAAGAAATCGAATCTGGTCCAGATAATCTTGTGTTTGGCATCATGAACACCAATCTACACTATTGAGATAAGATGACATGCATCAACCAAGTCAGCGAGTCTGTTAGTCGCCTCTTTTGACAAGCATGGGTTGCTTAAGACCTATTTTAAACAGTTTTTATGACAATGATAACTGTTGTATACTGTTAGCATGGTTATAAATACTGTATACTTTGTTGATGAATACTGTATTCTACACTTGTATATTCTGTATTCTGCAGTACAACCCGGGTTAATGTTACAATCATTGTCAGTGGTCATTGTCAACTGATAGCTCTTTTTTCTCTCACATAAACATGGTAAAGAAGTATGTCTTGTCACAGAGTTATAATTTGGCACAGTTAGATAATCCAGTAAAGACAATCCAATATTCTATATCACAATGACCAAATACGAGTATTGTTGAAGATAATCCAAGAAGAATATTTATGCCTTGCTCATTGATACATGGCCTGCCATTTAACTGTTATTGGCCATACTTTGTCTTCTGGACAAACTAGTGTCGCTAAAGCAATAAACAGTTGGTTGTGAACTTTTAGTGCCCCAGAATAAGTACTGTATAGGCTGAAGTGCAGAAACATTGCTGAAGTGATGACATAATGCTGCAGTGAGTTTGATTTTATGCTGCTTTTAGCAATATTGCAGCAATATCACGGCGGGGGACACATGAAATGGGCTTCACACATTGTACCCATTTCGGGAATCGAACCCAGGTCTTCGGCGTGACGAGCAAACGCTTCAACCACTAGGCTACCCGACCGCCCCCCATTATAGTAAGCTGTAAGGGGATATCTACGTTTCTTGTTGTTTGAAAGTACTGATACTGATAGGATTTTGTAGGTAAAGCATGGAGTTGGTTGTTGAGAACAAGTTGTTCATATCTCGCACCTTACATGACAGTCATGGACAATGGATACTGTTTCATGGCTACATTGTAAGAAAATCTTTATTTACAGATACAAATGTTCCTTTTGTTTTGTCTCTCAGACAGCTGTGGTACACCATGTTCATCTCTGAAGGAATTTGTGACTATCTAGTTTGTCTACTGTTTAGCTGTAAAGCATTGAGGGTCATAGACAGATAGTGCTGAGACTCGGATGTTGAAGTTTTTTAAAAGTCCTCAAGTAAGTTCTATTGGTTGATCAATTTCAGGCACATCTGTCATTAATCATTCTGTCTCAAAATTATTTTGCGCAAAGTGACATTCCTCATGTAATGATTTAGTTTAATCTCTAGGTTTAGCACTGTATATACATATATACTACTTCAAAGAATTTTGTCATGTCATGACGATTAACAACCCATGTCATAAGAATTGTGAAATGGTGTTCTTTAACTTCTTTTGAGTAGTATTTATAAGTGAGTATGAGTGAGTGAGTAATGTTTGACCTGTGGATGTCACACTAAGCTTTGTGGATATCATGTTGTGTACACAGTGAATTCTGCCCAAATCAGACTGTCACATTTGGATTTCAGTGAAAATCAGATTTTTTCTCCAGTCCATTAAGGTCCTTAATAAATTATCATTGTTCAAACGGACCTACGACTCACCGATTCAGACTTTTACACTTCGGACTAAAATTATGGTCCCAACAACCAATTTAATATTGTAAAGAAGTTGTCTAAATTAGACCGGACAGGACTTTGAAGTAAGCTCAGTCATTGTCGGCTAACAGAACAATGCTAATCCTGCATAGAATCCTTTTTATCCGATGGATGTACAATGTATATGTAAGCGAATAAAGATAAATGATTGTTGATTTTCGTTGTCTTCGGTCCAACTTTTTGTACTCTGTGTAATCAAGACCCTGACGTAAACTAGACTTTTTTACCGGTCCCAACCGAATCCGAATTGGACAGACTCCCCTGTATTTTCAGCACATAATTTGAACCAGTTTAACAATGATATCTTAATTTTCTGGAGCATGATAAGAGGCCATATATCGTTATATATTCACTTGCTTGTTAAATAGGCAAGTGTACTATCAGTACTTTGTGTAATGTGAATATTTGCATGTGTGCAAGGGCAGTCATAGATCATAATATATATTACCAACATGTACAATCACTGTAAAAACTGAATGACTGTGCTTTCATTTGTAAATAAAATTTGTATATATTTATCTACTTAGCGTTGCTTTGTGTATGGATTAATCCTTCATTCTACCATGAATTTAGAGAATGCTATGATTGGTCAACAGAGGTTTCAAATCACAGTAACGTTCCTCTGATTTAATCAACTGTTCACAATGGAAGCAAGCATTTGAGATGACATGAAAATAGTGAATTTTTAAACTTATCCTATCTCACACTATGCATTTCTTCTTATTCCTCGATCTTGGTGTTGAAACGTCCTAGAGCAAAGTTTCCAGCTTCAAAAAACACCACTCACCCAAACACATCCCATACATCACCAAATCACCACTGTGATCATGGTTCACGCACCACTAAAATCACGTGCGACCCGACCTCAGCGACCTGATCACCTGACATATCCAGCACCCTCATTATACCCCCGTTTACGAAGTAAATCGGGGGTATATAGCGTTCCGTTCGTCCGTCCGAGGTTTTGTACGGCCCACAACCTTTTAACCATGCACCCTAGCTTCACCAAACTTGCTACACACATTTACCACAATGAGTACTTGTGCCTTTTGCTAGTTTGAAGATTCTGAACTTTTTAATTTTTGCCGTTTCCATGGAATCATTCAGAAACTTAAACTTTTAGGGTTGGTGTTTTGTACGATCCATGTTTACAATATTATGTATCCTAGCTTCAGCAAACTTGCTACATTATCCACTATGATTGTTTTTTATCATTTATAAGATTCTGAGAGTTGTTTTTTTTGCTGTTTTCATGGATTATGTTTCTAGGTTTGTCAGCTCCTTACCCGTGCTCGTGGGTTTCACCGAAGTGGTAAACGTCTAAGACCTGCATCAGTTCGGGCTTTCCTCCCACATTAAGCTGACACGCCGTGATATTACTGGAATAATGGTAAAAGCGGCGTTAACACAAAGTCACTCACTATTATTTTCAGTAGGCAGTTTCAAATACTTTGCTCGGGCACAGGTGGCTCAATTTGCATTGCAGTCAGATCAGGAGACCAATGATTGTGGGTTTGAATTATAGTTTGCAAAGTTATGTTACTAGAATTATCAGCACCATACCCATGCTCTTGGACATTTCCCGCTTTGGTGAAACCCAAGACCTGCATCACTTCGGGCTTTCCTGCCACATGAAGCTGACACGCTGTGATATAACTGGAAATAGTGTGTTCAAAGCGGTGTTAATCTCAACTTACTCAAATAAATTGCAGAAAGATCGTGAGTATTCACTGTATGCATGATGATACATTTTGGAAAGAAAACGGTGGAAAGTCAACTTCAAGTGTATTATTTCTAATCTAAGCGTCCACAGACAATCCAAACAGCATAACGGCTTTTACTTCATCCCAGGTTATGATGTCATGTTTACTGGAGGACAATGCTAAAGCCCTGTACTCCACATTATGGATGACTCTTCATGTATTTATAGGGGCGGTCGGGTAGCCTAGTGGTTAAAGCGTTCGCTCGTCACGCAGAAGACCCGGGTTCGATTCCCGACATGGGTACAACTTGTGAAGCCAATTTCCAGTGTCCCACGCCGTGATATTGCTGGAATATTGCTGAAAGCGGCGTAAAACCATACTCTCTCACTCATGTTTATACATTAACCAAAACTGTTGTTGTGCTGCTGTTCTGTCATAAATGTATACACCATAATACACTTTGACCACAAATGCATCGAATGTGTCACAAGTACACATGGCCCTAAATAAACTCCACCCACTGTGATTGATGCAGACGTCAAACACGACCATTTCGATTTTCTATGATAAAACTACAGAAAATTTATTGACATATCTAGATATGGAGCCATTTGTGGTATCCAATGATTGTCATTCAAGTTGATAAGAAGTTTGACAGTCAATGGTGATCTTGTTTATGTAGTTTTGAAAAAACTTCACGCAAGTTTACATTGTCAGTCACTGTTTGAATCTGAACACTGCCACCTTACAGGCTATTTATAGTCAGGGTGGGGCTTTAAGCCAGACCACTTATGGATCTTTTATCAATAATTATCTCTTTGCGTCATTCCTTTCACATTGTAACAATAGAACCCCAAATTCATAATAGTTCATTTATTCATGTGGGTACATAAAACATACACCATCAGCTGAAACAAAATAACAGTATCATAACCAGATAATTCTAGTTGTACTTGATAACAAAATAGTCAATAACACATTTATGATGACCACATGTACACATGATGAGAGGAGAACACAGACTGTCAGCATCCCAAGGAATCGGGGACATTATGCACTGTCTGCAACATGCAATGAGCGCAGCACTGCACACCAACACAGGTTGCGCAAGCCGCCGTGTGCAGGTACACGAGCCTAGGAATGTGATTACTCCATGACCTTCATTTAAATGATCAAGCTAGTTCACATACTTGCAAACTATTACTAAAATGGTATACAGAATTCCCATTTAGGCCACATCAATATATTTTCTTATTTGTTTTTTTCTCTTGGTTAATAAACAAAGAAGCAAGTGGCAACATAAATTTTCCCAAAATGAAGAAAAATTAAAACTTGTATTGAAAAAATACAAGCAAAAAGTTATTGAAAACGTTTTTGAAATTTGTATATATAATTTTTAATTTAGAAAATTTAGCATGTTTAGGGTAAACTCAGAAAACAAAAAAACAACAATTGGGCTGTCATGAAAGGATAAAGAATGTTCATGTTTTGTAGTCTTTCCCAATAAGTCAGTAATCATGAAATGTACACCATTTCTAAATATTATTTTCTAATTTTACCCGAACTGCAATACTGTGATACCTCTCAGGCTCAGCCTGCATACCTACTGATGTCCCTACACCTCTACAAACAGGACAGGCACACCTCATATCACAGCGCCATAACAACTGATCAACGACTCTGAAAGTATCTAATCTTTTGGGGAATCAAAGATGATAAATACAATCAAGGAATGTCCAAGTCCAATTTGAGAACGTGTAAAATATATTTTTGAGTCAAATGCACCGAAACAGCCTCTGTCTACTCCCTGGCGTCCTGTCCACTATACAGAGGTGTAGGTATTATGAAGATGATAGTGTACTCAACAGTTGAATATACAGTATATACAGATCACATTATAGTGAAACCTCGTTTGTCCAGAAACATGGCCTTCCAGACAATCTTGTCGAGAGAGTCTACATATGTACAGCAACACTACTTCATACCCTGACTCAATAATCGGAAACTTGGTTCCTCTAGACTAATTCACTCAGAGTCGTCGACTAGATAAAAGAGGTTTCACTATATACACACACATTTATCAACAAACAGCAAACACACACTACGTAAACCGTCACAGTAATCGCATAGCACTAGACGACACCATTCCATATAGCGGTGAATATGATAAGACTAATTCAGGAAAACAAAACCATCCTGTCAGGAACATACTCTTGCTGAACATGCTAAGTTCGTCTCAGCAGGCTTAGAAGAGAAGGTGAAAATATTGTCAATTTCTACCATAGGAGAAATGCAAGGTTGTATAATAAAAATAAAAACATGTGATTAATAGAAGTGATGGATGCTAATTATACACTGGATGATGTGGTGGTGTCATGGGGGAGGGTATCAATGGCGGGTCAGACTATATGTGGACAAAATGGAGTTTCACCAGGCAAACCCAAAGGTGAACAAATGAGATCATCTGTTTCTCACTGAATGTACACTGAGGGTAGGTCACATTATCTGCCATCACAATACCTATCATTGAGGAGCAAATTGTAATGATCACACAATAGTAAAACTTCAATGATTCATACACTGATGTATACCTCTTCTACCTTGAAAGTCTGAAATATGATGAAGATTAAATACTTGTACTGCTTTGCATGAATTAAATAAGTACACAGAAGTACCAGCCACGTGAGACAGATGAATCAGACAAGGTATCACATCAGGAGAGAAGATTGGCAAGACATTGTAGCAGCAGCAGCAGCACTGATTCACTAATGATCGCTTCTACTTCATCATGAGATGCGCGAGTGGTTAACCAAATATCCAATGAAGGAGCTTCTTGAATTACGATTATCACAAGGAGTGGTAATTTCAAATAATTAATATGAAATGAGAAGGATGAAAGTAGAAGATGGTGATTTATATGAAGCATGATATTTACTATCCTCATCATCCCAGATATAGCATCCTGATACAGCTAACTATGCTTCCAACAGCTTCACATCAACATCAACACCAACATCACACGGAGCCATCTCTACAGTCAGCAGCTTCATCTATTAGTTCTTTGGTTATTGGAACATTTTACACCTCTAATACTTTATGTATATAAAAATAAGATCTACTATGATGAAATGCTGACTTGTGCATGAGCAATATAAGACGTAACACCAATCACAGATAGCACAATGCTGATTGCAGGGGGGATAACTCTTACTACCGTCTTACCATGCCCAGAGTGCTGTATGGGAGATAGTTTTTAAGGGGATGCTTTAGACATGCTGAATCATCCATGTACCATTTAAGAGAGACATTGAACAGTCTCATGGAACATATCACTCTGGGTGTATCAAATATTTAATGTTCATACACTAAGTGCTCCTTGTTATGACAAAGAACAATGATTATAGATTCAACAGTAAGTACAAGGACAGTTAAAATCATGATTTGAAAATGACATATATGAATACATGTCATAAACATACAGAGCATGATTTCATTAGGCTGACATTATGCTGTCACATATTCTGAACGTATTTGTTCGTATGGGCTGATAGACTTACAACGTTTACAATGTAAACATGGCAGTCATTACATCCTTAAGCTGTGTTACTCCACGTGTCATGGTATCAACATTCATTTCTTAGTTAGTAACCATGGTAACTAGATTTCAGTGCCAACCATAACTAATGAGGTATGATGGTCATCTTTGGAGACTTTGTTTTGGTCAGGGTTGCATTGTTATAGACATTGGTCAGCTGTTAGTTCAACTCTGGGGCTCACTGAATATATGGGTAATATGTCCGGCAAAGGGAGATAACTCTCCTACAGTCCAACAGGAATGCTTCATACAGTTGCAGCCACTGCTTCAAATAAAGGGAAGTAACTCTTGTAACAGTACATTTTAAAAAATGGTCATGGTGGAATCCCCCATCTGGGTTGACATGGAAGATTTTACAAAGTGATATTAGTAAAACATCCATGTGTGTTAGTATAAGTAATTAATTAAGGGAAGTGTGTCATTCCCATCATTGTTGAAAGATGAAGAGACAGCCTAGTTGTCACAGCCTGGCACATTTTGTATCACGGGGGTATAGGTTGTATCACTGGGAATACACTATATACAGCTATAGTTAATGCCATTATCACTCTCACAACATTTCTATAACATTGTGTCACTAATATTCAAGTAGACTGATTGTCTAGTGTGTTTCCATCAAGCCTTGAAGTGTGACTTTGCATAGACGGTGTACAATTCTACATCAAGCAGTGACATGTCCTAATGCAACAATATATTAACAATCTGGACAGTTTGATCAGTAAATATCCTGCAATACGTCTTAATTTGCCACTGACGATCCATGTGACTAGAATTTGTGAAAGAACACATTCAGGATGTCAGCATGATAGCCAAGGTATTGGAAATATTCAGTGACCTGGCTTTTCAGATTTGCATCAAGGGAGATCAGGATGGAGTTGGTTGCACAATGTTGGGAGTTATCTTTGTTCAACTGACTTGAACGGCAGAGCCCGGTGAGGTTTGTACAGCCTGAAGCTAGCCTGGAGCTGAGGCACTTCCTCTGTCTCTCCTTGATGAGCTTCCTGAGGTGTCTTAACAAAACTTGGTTTACCTATATCTCACCTTCATGCTCTTATTTCCTCAGAAGAGACAATGGGGATCATTGTGACCGTTTAACTTGACCTAAAGCAATGAGTTCATTCTAGAACACAGGATGACCAGCACCAAGTGACTACACAATGTCTGAGGGACTTAACTCGGGTAGGTGATGAAGATAAATTACACTAGGACATAAACGGCAGTGGTAACGTCCACACTCTGGCTGACCGACGAGTCCTGCTGTCCACCTGATCTAGGGTGGCCATTCTGGCTAGTGGTGCTTTCTCAAGTGGTCATCTCTTGATTTCCTTCTTCGCTTCCACTTTTCGGCCGTCACCTTTGCCTACTTTTGTTTCATCAATCAGCTCGAGATCAATGGAAGGCAGTGGTTCCCTCCAGAAACTCACAGAGCTGAATTCTTCCAGACATGCCTGAGTCTTCTTCTCCACGGGGGGGAAGAAGTAATCAACGACATCACTCAAACGGGTATAACTGAAATAAGATAACAAAACAACTAAAGCAACATTACCTTGGCCTTGTGTACCGCAAAAATATCAAAAATAACGTATTAGAGTCAATTTCTTGACAGCATGTCAGCATTGTATACACATATAAACAATAACAATGACATAAACTATAACAAATAACAATGACAGGCCGAGGCACAGACAAATCAAGGTTTCTTATTCTCAGTCCTATTATATATAGGTGAGGTGAAATGGGGTTTAACATTGTTGCCTTCAAGGTTGTTGCGCTTAAATAGCAACGTGCATGCATATGTGTGGCTGCTTGTTTGCCGGTTTTATAGTGATACCCCGCCGAGATGCATTGCTGCAGTACTGAGCGTGAGGCAGGGTAACATCTTTTAACGTCATTTGGTTTGAGGCGGGCAGGGGATCATCCCCAACATTCTGCTTTCTGGGCAGATGCTCCATTAAACTGACCACGGAGACAGTCTTATTTCATGTGATAATAAAGAGGTATGACAGAAAGAGCTAAAGGCATCACACACAATCTCAGGCTATTTGTGTAGCTGGACAAAGAGGACGTGAGAATGATAACTTACGATGACTGGAACGTGTTTGACAGTTCGTGGCGCAGCTCTCCGCGGTGGTTGATGGTAAAGATACGGAAGTTGGGGATGTTGAGAGCTCTGTATGCCCAGACGTCCTGAAAGAAGAACAAGTCCAGTTGACAGCAAACAGCAAACATTCTTACACAACTCATAGAACAAACAAATGAAATACCGGTAATATTTTAAGCTGAAAAGATCTCTATTCTATATAGCAGAGGTACAATCATGTGCATTTCAAATGTGATCATGACCATGTGACAATATCATATATCAACTTACATTGATCTTGTTGCCAAACCCAGCATAAAAAGGACTTCGAGTGAACAGGGCATTAATGTCCTTCAAACAGCTGATCTTGAACTCTTCTGGCTTCTTGGTGATCACCTCCCTACAACAAACACACACAAGATTGAGGTAATACATGGCTAAGCAATTCCTTCTCATGCAAACAATGACTATCAACAGTACTGGTACAGTCGTGAGTGCAAGTATGAGTGTGAGTGTGTGCAGGTGAGTGAATGTTGGTTAATGCTGCTGTCACTGTCAATAATTGAGTCTGGACCAGACAAAAATGTGGTCAATAGCATGAGTGGCAATCCATGACATCCAATTTCACTGACACACTGTCATATCACAGTTGCAGCCAACCCAATTCTCATTTTAGTCATATCTGATAAAATTAGGACACGTTTATGAAGCATGCTACTTTGGGATACCAATGCCAGGGATAAGAAGCAACTAAACGGATCATGTGAGTGAGTGAGTGAGTGAGTACGGTTTTACGCCGCTTTTAGCAATATTCCAGCAATATCATGGCGGGGGACACCAGAAATGGGCTTCACATATTGTACCCATGTCGGGAATCGAACCCGGGTCTTCAGCGTGACGAGCGAACGCTTTAACCACTAGGCTACCCGACCGCCCCTAAACGGATCATGTAGTAAGGCTCGATGACTGAGCGTTTGTCATCATACCCTGATACTGATAGCATGGGAGGTTGCTCAGAAAGTGAGTGAGTGAGTATGGTTTTACAACGCTTTAAGCAATATTCCAGCAATATCACGATGGAGGACACCAGAAATGGGCTTCACGCATTGTACCCATGTCGGGAATCGAGCCCAGGTCTTCGGCGTGATGAGCAAACGCTTTAACCACAAGGCTACCCGACCGCCCCGCTCAGAACATGAATAATAACATGATTCATGACGGGTCTTTCTTGATTTAATTATTTACAGACCCCCGTGAAAAAGCCATTTACTACCAGCATCAAACAAACAAACAAACCAAATTTTATTTTGCAGTAGTTGAGTGTTTTCAACATTTTCAAAGGTGACTTTTCTTTATTGACAGAAAGGCATCGAGGGTATTGTTAACCCACAATGCTTTACAGAGAAAGATTTTGGAATTTGAAAAATTCTCGAAGGTGCCCCAAACATACTGACCTATGGAAAGCACTGATGAGAGATGTAGGGTTGAGCAGCAGAGGCCCTTCAGGAAGCACCAGCTCCCCCTGCTTGATGCCTCTTAGCAGGTCCTTAGTGATACGGGACTGGCCTATAGCTCGTGCAGAGAGGTACAGAAACTTGTAGCCATTCTTATGTATCCTTGTGAAGAGGGATGCTACGCCGGACTGTGACCAGTCTCTCCCTATAATGGGCAGTATCTGACCCAGGACATCAGACCTGTAATCAAACATGTTGGTGTCATCTAAATGTCTGTCAGGAAACAGAAGCATCTTATATGCTTGGGAAGAGATCATGAAACAATGACAGGTAACAGCTAGGATGATGTAAGAAGTCTGTAAATGGTATGGCTTCATAGATTTGAGAGTCTGTCTACACATCATAAACAGCTAATGACAGGATTTAATTTTACAGACGACATTGAATTGTCAAGAAGAATGTGAACATCAGAGACTGAGGGCAACACGTAATACTTAGTAGCCATAACATCAAGTCTAGACAGTATTGCATGGGTGAGTGAGTGAGTGAGTGAGTGAGTGAGTGAGTGGGTGGGTGGGTGAGTGAGTGAGTGAGTGAGAGTATGGTTTTACGCCACTTTTAGCAATATTCAAGCAATATAATGGCTGGGGACACCAGAAATGGGCTTCACACATTGTACCCATGTTGGGAATCGAACCCGGGTTTTCGGCATGACGAGTGAACGCTTTAACCACTAGGCTATCCAACCGCCCAGGGTTAAGTTAGAGCATTTTTTTAATATTAAGACTAAACAAAGAGTAACCATACTTTTGTTAGATCGAATTAATATGTAAACTTTACGGCTTGCAGATTACAAGGTGCTTTCTTTTATGGGCAAAGCTGGCAAATCCAAGATCAGGAAAGTCACTTGGTTGATTACGATAGACAATAATTATCACACTTGGGGGGTTTTAGGGGACACCTTTACTACACTAGCTGGGGTGGCCCCCTTATTCAACAAAATTGTCATTACATTCAGTATTTGGGTGTATTACCATGTCAATTATTAATGTATAGTTGGATGTGTTGGGTATCTGTGCTTTCTTACATTTCATGCATCTATCCAAACTATCGAAAGTGATTGATGTCAGGTAGTGATATTTTTATTGACCTCAATGTAGTGCCATCTGATTATGTCCAATTGGAATAATCTGATATTTTAACCAACCATTACCACATATTCCACAGCCAATGTGGACTGGGGTACTGGGGACCTATAGTGACTGGGAGTGAGTGAGTGAGTTGGGTTTAACACCGCTTTTAACAGTATTCCAGTAATATCATGGCATGTCAGCTTAATGTGGGAGGAAAGCCCGAAGTGATGATGCAGGTCTCAGATGTTTACCACTTCGGTGCCCCCTTCCCACTGGTTATAAAGTTGTAGTGACTGGGATCCCCTTGAGTAGTTTATTAATAACAACAGAACAATGTCATTTAGAAAGTTTTCAAATGTAACAAATGTTATATCAGGGATAACACTTTCTCAGTACAGATTCAAGTACTATTTTGGGTTGAGTCCCGTCCAGGCACCTAATCGAAACACACAAAGTGAGTGAGTGAGTAAGTATGATTTTATGCCGCTTTTTGCAATATTCCAGCAATATCACGACGGGGACACCAGAAATGGGCTTCACAAATTGTACCCTTGTCGGGAATCGAACCCAGGTCTTCGGCGGGACGAACTAACGCTTTAACCACTAGGCTACCCAACCGCCCCGCCTACACACACAGCCAGCGATCTAGACGTGATCTAGACTACCAGTTATCAGACTTTCATTTCAGCCTCAGTGGTTGAGTGGGTTAGAGCGCTGATAACATTTGTTACATTTGAGCACTTTCTAAATGTCATTGTGTGTTCAACAACAGAACTAATAATAAAATGTATATCGATCTTACTTAGTTATAGTTCCGTCGATATCGGACACCACAATGTGGTCGCTGTATTTCCACAGATAGATGTGAGACGTACAGCGTGTTGTGCCTTGGTACTGTGTTGTGACAGAGAAGGATATTTCATTCTGGCCTTCCTTCAATTTCAGCTTTGCCTGGCAATGACAAGGACGTCAGATTAAAAATATGGCAAAATGTTAAATCTGTATGATCTAGCTAGGTGTAAAACAAAATTGATAAATGTATGGACGGACAGAAATGTAACAGTAATGTCGCTTTGAACAGTATTTCAGTCTTAACATGGTGTGTCAACTCAATGTACGAGGAAAGCCTGAAGTGGTGCAGGTCTCAGACGTTTATCAATTTGGTGAAACCCATGAACACAGGTATGGTGCTGACAAGCCAAGAATCATTTTTCGGGACAATTGTTTATTAGACCCATGACCATAGGGTGCCATTACGCCTTACAGATGCAAATTTGCACAGCGCATTGCGGTGCTACGGGAGCCTTCAATATATAAAGTTTGTTTGTTTGTTACTTAACGCCACACTCAACAATAGTACAGCTATATGACGGCGGTCTGTAAGTAATCGAGTCTGGACCAGACAATCCAGTGATTGATATCATAAGCATCAATCCACACAATTGGGATCAATGACATGCATCAACCAAGACAGCGAGTCTAACCACCCGATCCCGTTAGTCGCCTCTTACGACAAACATAGTCGCCTTTTACCAAGAAGCATGGGTTATTGAAGACCTATTCAAACCTGGATCTTCACGGATCTAAAGTGAAGTGAGTTGGGTGATCATAAGTATGGTGTTGTTGAGAGATAAAGGTTCATGACCAGGCTGAATCTGGGGCTCAAGCCATGATCAGCGAATGCTGGCATGGCTAAAGGAAGCAACTCTACTGATTAAAATTGCAGGGACACTCATGTCCCCACACACAAGCGAAAGTTTACACTAAAGTAAAGTTATTATTATTACAAATAGTCAAACACATTTAATCTTCATCATGCCTGTACAGAACAATAACATGTACTTACAATCTGCTCTGATGAAAGCCGGAGAGTCTTCTTGAATTTATCAGGTTTCAAAGATTCCTCATCATCAGATTTGGTTTCATTCTTGGCAGCTTGTTCCTCAATCTTGGCACTGACACTGACCACCACATCACTCTTGGCACTCAAGCTGAAAGCACTGTCACTCTTGACACTGTGACCGCTGTGGTCACTCTTGACACTGCTGGCACGGGAGCTGGGACTGACACTGCCTGACCGTGGACTACCTGGGGACAGACTCTTGGGACTGCCAGCTTCAACAATACTAGTTTTGGGACTGCCAGCTTCAACAATACTAGTCTTGGGACTGCCAGCTTCAACAATACTAGTCTTGGTACTGCTAATTTCGACAATACTAGTCTTGGCACTGCTGGGTTCGACCATACTAGTCTTTGGACTGCCGATGCTATCCTTCTCAGACTGGTCTGTGTCTGCTTCACTGGAGGTGTGGTGCTCTTCTAGACTGCAGTCACAGAGTTGATGACAATAGAAGTTGAGTCATAAGGAAAATGAAAAGTATCAGGAATTTATATAAAATTCCTCGTAAACCATATTGCTAAGAAATGGGAAATATTTTCACGGAAAGATGTCAACTTGCATATTGAAACACCGCAATATCCCTACAAACACGCAACATTGAAAGATTCAATCAGCACTATTTCAGCCAGAACAGCAGTTCATTTTTGATAGCTTTGTTGTTTAACTGTTAACATCATACTCATTACAGATATATAGCGGTGGCCTGTAAAAAAATGAAGCCTGGATCAGACAATTCAGTGATTGATATTGTGAACACTGATCCACGCCGACAGGGTATGTCGACATGCCATGAACTACGTCACCAAGCCTGACCACCCAATCCATTTGGTGGCCTCTTTAGACCAACATAGGTTGCTTGGGATCCATTCTAAACCGAATCCTCACGTGATCTTCATATCACACATATTCATCAGGTCAGACATTGTGACCATGGGATCCCCATTTAAAGTACAACAAACATGGGGTACTTGGGACACATCCTGGAATATCCAAGATTGAGAGAAGACCTAAAGGTTACCTTGTATAGGTCTTAGACAATCTGCTGCTGATGTTACAAAGAGTAGGTGAGTGAGTATGGTTTTACGCCGCTTTTAGCAATATTCCAGCAATATCACGGCGGGGACACCAGAAAAGGGCTTCACATATTGTACCCATGTCAGGAATTGAACCAGGGTCTTCGGCGTGACGAGCGAACGCTTTAACCACTAGGCTACCCAACCGCCCCCATGTTACAAAGATAAGACACTGATGTGATATTGAACCTACCCTTCAGTATTGCTGTCCTTCTTAACCTTGCGTGGAGTGCTGGTCACACTGGGAGGGGGGCTTGTAGGGGGGCTGCCCACGTCACTCAGGTTCTGACAAAACACACAACTACATCAAAGAACAAGCACCTCACTATCATTCTACATAGTCAACAATGTTGCACCCTCCCATCAAAACTCACAATTCATATGTTCATTTTCTAATTCAAGCAACACTAAAGGGATTGCTTTTCCAATCGAGAGGCTTTTTTTTGTGATATGAAGCAGTATTTGAAACAAAAAACAATCTGCGAGTGAAGGCCTGTACACTTTCAGGACCTGTAACCATAGTAACAGAGGTAATCATTAATAGTACCTATCAACTTGCAATACACATACTATTAAAATCACTGTAGTGAGTTGGTTTTAACACAGCTTTGAACAGTATTCCAGTAATATCATGGTATGTCAGCTTGATGTGGAAGGTCTTAGACATTTACCATTTTGGTGGAGCCAAAGAGCATGGGCTTGGTGCTGACAAACATAGAAACATAAACGGGGAGAATAATTCAAACCCACGATCATAGGTTTCTGGCATGCCCAAGGGATGCAACTTTGTGGTGCCTTAGACGACTGAGCCACCCATTTATTTTGCAGAAAGATGAAATAGAACATGTTTTGTTTGAAAGAAAATATGACATTTTTTAAGCATCTTTTAGCTTACTTAAAACCAGAAAGCTTTTATTTCAAGAATAGTTAAACACAATTCACCTCAAATGAACCTTGACAACATTTCTTGGCTTCTTGGCAGTCACAAATATGTTAGCACATGTATGCAGGTGTAGAGAGAGTACTCACCGACTTGTTGGAGGATGTGTCTATGTTGAGCTCTGAAGCACTGGAAGCAGACGAGGGGGGTACAGCATTATCACCACGTCGCCACGAGAACCAAGAGTAGCCCTTCTTCTTCTCCTTCTTGGGCATGTGCTCTTTGATCAGTGACTGACTTGTACTCTGGAACAAGACAATATTACATACACAACTAATTAATATATCATACACACGGTACCACATACCGGTATACGAAAATCCGGAGTAGAATAGGTCTTCAGCAACCCATGCTTGCCGTAAAAGGCGACTATACTTGTCATAAGAGGCAACTAAGGGGATCGGGTGGTCAGACTCGCTGTCTTGGTTGATGCATGTCATCGATCCCAATTGCATGGACCAATGCTCTTGATATCAATCACTGGATTGTCTGACTCGATTATTTACACAGACCGCCGTCATATAGCTGGACTATTGCTGAGTGCAGCGTTAAACAACAAACAAACAAACATACCGGTATACACCCCTTCACATACACACTTGAATATACACACCTTCATCATGTGTTCAAACATAATGAACACAAAATAATATGCAGTCACTTCATTTGCATTATGCATGCAATATTATCAGATATACATTACATATGCCTCTTCTTGTAGAATAAAGTCAATATTATATACAACTCAACAGAGTTAAAGACAATACTTATTCATGACATGACAAATATATATCATGTACAGTGATCTATCTATAATGTGTCCCTTGGCTTCCATTATTAAGAATTTCCCTAAAAAGCACGATAATCCAAATAAAGAGACAAATAAGCTGATGAGATTTAATTCCCAGTCGAATGTATTTGTAAAACAATTTGTGATACATTGTATCCGGGTGCATGTGAAACCATTCTGCAGTTTGCTCTGGTTGTGAAACACAAATGTATATAAACCTATATCAATTATGTAATTGTAATAAACATCATTTAACTAATGTTCAACACATCCATAGACTATATTTTCATTTTTGAACACCAACAGTTCATGTCAATTGCTCATCTAATGTCACACAAAAATATTCATAATAAATGTAGTTATCTACAGTGATCGGAAGGAGGTGATGGAAGCAAGTACCTCTGGGAGATCTTGTCGGAAGACGATCTGTGATAGAATCATCGGCGAGGCGGTTGCCCAGTTGAAATACCTGGAAATATACCCAGTAATCATGGTAACATCAGTTGGGAGGTCATGCAGAAATGCTATGTTCACAATGATCTCTACAAACAAAAAGCTTTGAGAAAGGCCTTTTTATAAACTCAGCACACAATTGGCTTGAGTAGAATCAAGACACTTTTTATTGTGTAGTGATTAATCTCAATGGAACCATGATATGTCCTTATGTACCTTATTTTCAAACAGTTAAGATGGCATTGCTGATATTTCGAGGGATGAGTGAATCAAAACTCAAATTCTGCTTCATAACAGTGGGTGATGTCTTCCACAATAGAATTCAGCTATTTCCGAAAGAAAAGACAGTCCTTGACCTCCATTGGCTCATCTGTAAACTACCGCTGCACCATTGTGCACTCGCGTGATGTCATCTATTTTCAAACACCTGATTGGTTTGGTACTTTAGCAGTTTTCAACGAATGAACAGATATGTTTCAACACACAGTTCTCAGCATAATTCTTGCAGGTCGGCTTTTAAACTCGAACAGTGATTGAAAGTTTGAAACCTTTTCACAAAATATGAATACTATCCTTTTCATCATGACACAGAGACCAAAATTCTGAATGACGGAATGTTCTGACAGGTGAACAGCACTTCACATGAACGCAATGTTGACAGGCAAATCGTGTGAAATCTCAAGGCCACAGCCTTGATGACATAACACCTCTCGTTATAATGCAAAAAAAATCACTTTGAATATGGTTGTTCAAAAATAGGTGTTGTTCGAAAATAGGGTACTCGACGATAATAATCTATTAACCAAACTCATCTCAAAACGGCACTTACCCATCATCTACTTTGACAACCAAGTCGGGGTTCGTGATCATATTTGGGCTATCACTGAGGTCGTCAAAGGTCACAACCTTCTGCATGAACTTGTCAAGGTTGACACCATCAGGGTCACCAAGGCCACCACAGAGCGACAGCGACACGCGGCCAAGATGGCGAACCTCAGACTGCAGGAAGCTCACGGATGGCCCACCAATGGCTCCTTCTACAGAATGGGGAGATTGTGGGAGGGAGGGGCCCCGGCCAGATTCTGTGTCATCTTCTTTCTCCTTGATTGACTGGAACCTGTAATCAAGTCACCATGACCACCTTCAGTATGTCCAAACTAACAAATAGTGAAGACAAAAGTACACTAAATTCACAGCTCAGAAAGTCCCCTTACAACAGAATGTTCACACTGTTGTTTTTCACCAAGTCTTATCATGCTTATGTGTGACTGTGCGTGAACAGTATTTCAGTTATATGACAGCATGTCAGCTCAATATGGGTGATGCTGATGCATGTTGTAAAGTAGGGTCAAATAGGTGTCAAAAAGAATCACAGTCTTCATGGAAGTTGCCATTTATTCATACAAAAATAGGATTTACAAAAACTAGGAATCAACAGGAATCAGGTAGTCAATTTGGAATCAAGGCATATGTTGAAGGTGTTTAGCACTGAGGTAAAACACATGAGCATGGCTATGGTGCTGAAAACCCAAGGATTGTTAACTTGGAGAGTCTGCAGGAGAATTCAAAGCGATTAAGAGATGCAATACAGCCCAGAAAATCGTAGTGGCTTCGTCCACTGCACCGCACTATGTCCCCTGGGAACATATAACCAGCATCTAACCAGTCCCCCACATTGCAGCCATTTATCCGAGCACCTACCCTTTAGGAGTACCAAGGTATATTTTGGCCATCTCTGGGTCTTCTAAAGTCAGTTCATCCAGGTAGATCTCCTTTGTCTCTCTCTTGATGTCCTTGTCTGGCGTCTTTTTCCATAACTTGAACAGACCACCAGCCTGTTGCTTAGAGCCTGTAACCATGGTAACAAAACATAAGAACTTCTCGCATCACTTGATAATGTGAAACAATTAATATTGTCACCAGGTAAAGTTCTGACATTAATCAGCAAGTTACACCTCTTATTTTAAAAATAGTTCCACATACTTATATAATAAATATATATATAATTGACTTGGCAAGACACAATAGCAACATAGTAACAAAATATTAAAAAAAAAACATGTGCCCTCAGCTATTCTTGAATCCTCTTTGTCATTAATAATTATTGATGAAGTTACTAGTGTAAACTACAGATGGTTTTCGCCTCACACTCACCCTCGTCCTCTTTAACCTGATGGTCTATTTCTGGGACCTTCATCTCAGATGATGGGGGTGTAGGAAAGGCTCCCCACTCCCAGGTGCCGCTATCTTCCATCAGCAGCGAACGCTGCGAGTCCTCCACACGCTGAAGATCAACCTCAGTGTCACTCTTGGGGCTCGGGCAGCGGGATGGAAGTGGGCTGGGAAAACATCACAGACGGATTTACATTCAAACAACGGGTCAGACAACACACCAACTCAAAAGAGATCATCACTTAAGAAAACTGATTGCATGTAGGGAATGTTGTTTTATGCTGCAATATTTCAGCTATATAATAAAATAACATTATGAGTGAGTGAGTTGGGTTTAACGCTGCTTTTAACAGTATTTCAGTTATATCACGGCGTGTCAGCTTAATGTGGGAGGAAAGCCCGAAGTGATGCAGGTCTCAGACTCAGATGTTTACAACTATGGTGAAACCCACGAGCACGGGTATGGTGCTGACAAACCTAAAAACATAATTGGCGCGAACTGGGATTCGAACATACAATCATAGGTTTCTGGCATGCCCAAGGGACGCAACTCTGCACAGCGAATCACGGCACCTTAGACGACTGGGCCACCTGTGTACCCCTAACATCATGAAGACAAACCGGTGTTTGATAGCATCAGCAACACTCCATGCATGACCAACACTCCAACATTGTAACCAGCAAATTCTCATCAGCCTTTAGTTACATTTAAACTAATCACAAGCAAAACTTGATCAAGCGTCAATACCTGTACGTGACATATAGACTGGTACATGATACATAGACTAATACATGATAGATAGCAACACAAACTTCTATAATTGAAATATGTTCCATGGGAACATTCTATTGCAAACTCGTCTAATAGTCCCACCGAAGTAAAAAAAACACCTAGACCTTGAGCATGTTGAGGCCATGACAAGCAGAAATAAAAGAGGACCCGACTGTTATTAAAAGCCAGTTTCTTGTTCTGACATGCTGTAAATAGTAGTTCTACTCATAGGTTAGTGAGCCAGTTCTTTCTAATACACTATGGTTCTGGGCCTACTTGAACAAACGATCTTAGTGACTGACTATCTATGTTGGAGTACAGGAGATAAAAAAACAACAACTAAAAAAACTAAAAAGCAATCGCTTTGTGCAAGTATACCCTGTTGTCCAGTTGATACACAGCACATCAGCTCACCTGCCAGCATCCATAGGGTCCATCTCCGGCTCACTCAAGGGATGCATAAATGCCTCAATAGTTGAACTCTTCCTCCAGCTCTTGATGTGGGGCTTGTCTTCCGCTGACTGGGGTAATGGCATACTGAGGCTCTTTGACATGACAGACAGTTTCTTCAGCTCTTCATCTGAGGACTCAGACGTGTCCATCTCGAAAACACCTTCTTGGTCCGATCCAGTTAGATGAGTTCTTGGAGAGCATTTACCTGACTTTTGTTTCTTCTTTGTGTAAACTTTACGCCTCTGTTTGCTTGACGACAACAATTCATCATGTGAGCTATCACTCTTGAGGTCTTTCAATGATATTGTATGAATGAGGGACGCTTCGTCCTCTGTGTTTTCAGGAATGGCTCCATGTAATGACCTCTGCTGCCACTCGGTGACCTTGGCTTCATCGGACTGTTGTGCCTGAAGCTTCAAGCCCTCTACACCGCCCATCATAAGTGCCATGGAGGAGGGAATCGGTGATGTTGCCAGATACTCAGGGAACTCCTACAAGAGAGTGGTAATATAGTCACAGAGTCAAATTGGTGTCATCTTGAAATAAATTTAAAGTTTGACATGTGAAAGTAATTCTGCAATAAAATTCAACTGATTTTACTCTGTAATAGTGTTATATCACAATCTGAATACATAACACAATGCTACTTCACAAGCAAAGTATCATGTTTTACAAATGAGTGAATATCAACGCTTTGGGTGTTGGGCTGCAATACTACTAAAAAATACAATGTAGACTTTTGCATGGTTAGAATGTTTACAGTTTATATTGTTATAACCAGGATAAAATATAACAAGAAACCATTGTATTTCTCTTACCTCTGACGGCTCACAAACTTGCTGTACAAAGAATGCCTCTCCTGCCTCCCCAAGTTTCATGTGTAGGTCAACCACTTCACCATTGATCTCAATATCAACCTGTTCCAAACAATGCTTTTATATTATTTTGTATATGATATATCATAATTTTAAATCATCTGATAGTCCAAATGTATTCATCATCATGATATAATTATAAAGACAATTTGACTGAACATACAGTTAGAAATACTACTGTTGTAAGAAATATCAGCATATATAACTGAAGAAAAGTGGGTATGTTATAATGGCACTTAGTATGCTTAGCAATAGCATTTATAGATTTACTCAGTGAAATCTTTTTGCATACAAACTGCATCATACTATATACTTATACCCATATAGATCATACTTTATTCCTATCTCTAATTACTGTAATAACCACAAGAACAAATGGTATCAAGACTCCAATGCCCAGCAGCACTAAGTATACAGGTATGTGTATCCTTTTCAATGATTTGCCTTACCACTTTCTCTCTTGACCGCAGAACACCCATCTTCCCAAAGCGAACATGGAATGGTGATGACAAATAAGTTCCATCTTCTTGTTCTACTATTAGGACATCAATTGCACCAGTCAGTGTAGCACCATTGATTTCATTGTAATACCCTTTGATTCCAGAGAAAAGTCGGCCAACAAAACCAAGACTCATTCTGTAGTTATTTATTCACACGGGACAGACGATGAAGTTCACACACTGAAATAAAGAATAGCACGATGAAGTTCACACACTGAAATAAAGAATAGCACCTAATTCATATGTACATTGTCAAAAAAAAGCCCTAAAATACAAATTTCAATGTATTCTAAATCTACCAATTTACAGCATCATGCTCAAAGGCTTAGAACAAAGACAATGTATACCTCATGCAGCCATTAATATGACATATATCTTATACATCATGAAATATTCTTATCAGTATGCAAAATCCAACATACCCATCGTAAGGCCCACATTTAAGATGGTCAACAAGTGGTTAATATATGTTAACATGGTTAACCTCTTCAAAAACAAGTCTGAAAATAATTATATTATATGTTCTATAAATGTTCACATGGTATTAATACTAAAGGATTACACTGATCAAATAATGTTAGGACAGCATTCTGAGCACAGAAAAGTTTACAGTGCCCATTATTACTGTAGTTGCATATGACAGAAATGATCAAAACTACAAATGTCATGTATCATTGTGGTTTTAGTTAATACCATTATTGATTTATAACTATTGATGCCTACGCCAAAATCATGTATGGGATGTCTATGTGTATCCTATTCTGCTGACCACTACGTGACGAGTGAACCACAAAGGCACAAAGCACAATATAAACATGACCACTGTCTTGAAATCAAGACACGAGTGACCTTTGCACTTTCTTTGTTCATTCCTTCACATGAGTTTTGAAATCCGTTAACAATGTATAAAAATGAACTTACATCCGTTTCTTTACAGAAATAGAGATGTAAATTACTGTTTGGTGTAAAATTGTCACATTATGACAGTAAATAGTGACGCAGAATGAATACAAGTATCCTAATCTGGGGTGATTGACCACGAGTGAATATGCCTCGCTGCTTACAAAAAATGTGTCGAGTGAGTGACATTAAATTATCGCCTAGTCTTACTTGGATCCTTGAAATTAAGAGAGTCAATTGTAATATCGAAGTACATGTATCAACCATAAATATAAACATGTACCGTAAATAAAGATGTAACGGTAAATGTGTAGATCTACATGTCTCCATTTGACAGACAACATAATTTCCGCGAAACGTCGCATGGCGTCTCAATAAAATAAAGCTATCATAACTTACCGCAGCCCATAGAAGTAAAAGAAACAGGAGCAGACGATTACATGATGTCTAATTCATGGAATAAGTTATTACTTCCGGACACAAAACATCTACGTATTAGGCCTTAGCTACCATGGCATGGTCTGATCTGTCAGACTGCCCGGCAAAAGCCTCCATATTGAAATGAGCGGATCAGCTGATCATGTGACTACGGTCAAAGGTCATATGTTTATTTATAGCCTTTTCTATCTGCAATAACTACAATTTGTTTTAGGGCAAAACAACTTACGTGGTACCAAAGATTTTATACTTGTGTTTGTTATATACAAATTCAATGACAGATGTACATCATATAGTGGAAAAAGTAAAGTTCCTTTAAACCAAATCAATAATTGAACAGATTGCGAAACGGACTGTAGAAAAGGGTCAAGGCTTTGTCGGATAAATGATTGGTTAATCTCGTAATTAGATGCAAGGTCAAAGTTGAGGACTCACGCACGTTCTATCTTATTGGCTAATAAGTAGGTTTAATATCGTCTATATACTTACATGATCTAAATATAGTAACCACGTTATACTCTCCAGCTACGTCACTTGTTTGAGTTGGCTATATCGATTTCAAGGCTTGCTTTGACCTCTTTGCTTTGAGTCAGCTGCGGAAAGTTGCTCTGTTAATCATATTTATTTAATAATTTTGACTTTGCGAAGAATGTATTAATTTCGTTTACTAATGTTTAGATTTTTAACAAAATGTCTAAATAATGTATATCGACTGAATATCTTACTGGTCCAAGTACTGCGTACACGAATTAACAGGGAACTTAACATATTTTGCTTAATTTACATGAACCAATTTAATTTGAATCATCGCGTGAAATATGACACATACTTCCGCGTTGATGACATACTATAGGTAATATGCAACTTATAAATACGCACGGTAACCCACCTCTTTGTATAGGTGAATAGTTTTCGCTCGAGTAGCGAGCAATTATGATTATACGCAGTCAACTGGTCGCGCCGCGCCACATCAGGTGACATCGTCGTCCCACTATCAGCTGAGTCATATACAACTATAGACATGTATGTATTGAGTGATTAACTACGTCCGTGCATGTGTCTGAATTGCCAGAATGACATTGCATAAATGGCGTGTAGATTTAGGCATTGGCAAATATGATACAACCAGACCTATGCAAATCTGTAAAATGTTAGGATTCCTTGACTTTACCAATGATATTTATAATTCCTTGACATTAATGTGTGTGTGGTGCATTTATCATTTGATATAAATAGTTTCGATTATCATGGGATGTCCGATTCACCCAAATATTCGCGTGACCATTGTCAATGATGCAGGTTTCCTTTGTCAGATAAGTTACAGGTCACGTGATCCACGTTGGACTGACCATGGCAGGTGCCCTCAGGTCACTTGGGGTCGAGATGCTGGGACGAACTGGTTTGTTTTAGCGTTTGTTTAGGGATATGTGAGGAAGAAAAGATCCCAGATCACAAACTATGACTTTCTAGAACGAGTGCATTGATGTTGTGCCTGACACTATGTAATGTTTATTTGTTTGTTGTTTAACGCCGCACTCACCAATATTCCAGCTATATGACGGCGGTCTGTAAATAATCGAGTCTGGACCAGACAATCCAGTGATTGACATCATGAGCATCGATCCACGCAATTGGGATACGATGATATGCATCAACCAAGTCAGCGAGCCTGACCACCCGATCCCGTTAGTCGCCTCTCACGACAAGCATAGCACTATATAATGAAAGGTGAACTGTTTTACTCCTTACATTTCAAATGAATTAACGTGAGTGTGCTATTAATAATTGTAACTCTCCTATGGAGGAATGAAGATCATAATAATGGGTCAAGTAAACCAGTGGTTGACAGTATGAGCCAACATCCACGCCGACGCGGTTCAACGAGGGACATTCAGCCAGGTCACATAATATAACCACCCATCCTCGTTGTTTGGCGCTGACGACCATAATGAATTAAGTGTGGGAATCCTATCCTGTCCAGACATCACCACAGGAAAACTCTTTAAAGAACACTAACCTTTTGCATGCATAGTTTTCCTTTATCCTTGTCTCTTTTGCGGTATGTATATTCTATAGATTGAATTCAAATTATCGCCGCGCTTATATTATAGTAGACATATACATCTATCAAAGTTATAAATTAATTTTACTTTGGCATGCAGTTAAGGCTTATGTTACGTGTGTATGATTTAATAAGATATAATCACGAGAAATTACTTCCATCGTTGCATTTATGATAAATAAGCTAATGAACCTAACCCTATATGGCTCGGACTTAACACCGACTCATTCGGGCTGGATATATAGCAGGAACAGGTCTTCGTCGAGATGTAGACTTACGTACCTCTTGAATTGAAGCCTTCACTCTGATCCATACGCACGACAGTAATATATTTATATCGTGGTAATCACTGATCGTTTTCTGTTGTCAACTCTTCCACTTAATATAAACTCTCAGTACAGACACTGCCGGAACTTTTACCTTCACCCCCGACCTACATTAAGAGAGTCACCCCTGAATCGTTGTATGCCCAATCAGCCATTATGTCAACTAGCCAGAGTCTCACAACCCCAATATTTGTCTTTTCTATAGAAATTCGAGCGAGACACGTACACATGGCTGCTTTAACACACGCGTGTTTCGCCCCAGATACAGTAACACCGGATGTCTTCTGTAATAATGGATGCGATTCATCCGCGACATATGGCCAGCAGACAGAATATATAATTCAGTTGGACTTCAGAACATAATTGGGACATTGTTGGCGAAGTGTTAAAAAGGGTAACCATGCACGACAATGTGCGACGCAATGAAATATAACTACCCCCCGCCCCCCCCCCCCCCCCCCCCCCCCCCCCACACACACACACACATTTCCCGACCCACAACCACCACCACAAATACCATATGTCGTGAACCCCTCTCTGGCGAACGCCTGGAATTATGTAATCAAGGTTATATGCCTTGCTGGTCATATCATTTAGACTTCAGGTTAGACACGCTATATATGCTACTCAAAAGAAATTAAAGAACACTGGATTCTTTCATTTTATGACACATTTTCAAAGACACATTAATACGAGAGACATACCACTTGTTTTAGCGAGAGGGTGTTGATAATACATACATATATGAACGCCAGACATATCAGGGCAGTCTGTAAATGATCGAGTCAAGAGAAGGTCAGTCAGAGAAGTATATAGCCATCGGGATATATACTATGAAGTGCCATCCGATCTGGCTCCATAACGATAAGCTTATATAGCATACTATAGTGCTGCACCATGACGGTGGAATTTTTATTTTTTTATACTAAAAGCTTAGGCAAGTCTGGATCAAACTAACCAAATATAGTTTGCTTGATTCCACAGCCGATTAAAAAAGCAGATGAGGAAATGTTCTTTTAAAAAAAAAAATTAAATTATTTTAAAGACATGTTTTCATTGACTAAGTGTTAATCTCAGTATACTCTACAGGAGACCTATTCTGACCAGGAATCCCACCATGAACACTGCATGTTGAATTCTCTTTCTTCCGAACCGTAGGAAAGAGTTTAAAGTGACAGACCAAGGTAAAGATGAAATTCCAAACTTTGGTATCGCCGTTATGTGCAGCTACTTAATTGGATGGCTTCTCTCAAGTTGATATAACGTATAGCCGATTTCACGTGTTTCATAATCCTCTGTAGATCCTGTAGTTACAGTCTCCTAGCAACGTGTATACACCGTGAACAACAGCTATCTATATACCTTAAATCTCATACTTAATGCAACGAGGTGTTAAATAAACTATTCGAATTAAACCTTCTCCACGTGAACTCCAAGTAAATTCTTAAACGGTTAATTCTTCCTGTTATTTTAATGTAATAATCAGCAGGTCACATGAATGTTAATTAACGTTATCTATTGTAACTATTGACAACATTCAAATTGGCGTTTAAGGTGATATGACTAAAGTGACTGTACTCTAAACATAGATTTTACGAGCCATGAGGTTGTTTTTAATTGTGCAATGTCACAGCTAGTCTCCCCAATGTAACCAACGTTGACGTGTAGGTTGTGTATCATTCACGGCCACGTCATTCTCGTGGCGTTACATATCACGCGACTGCATTACCTCCCTAGAGGTCACAGCGGGGTAAGCACGACGTTGAGGAAGTGTTCTACAACCGGCGCAGCTTCAGGTGTATGTGATTGAAACACCTGATAGTCACTCCTCTGTGTTTGGATAAATATGTTGTACTTGCTGGGCTAAATATACGAGAACATCTATTGATTTTCTTAAAGCATGTTTCCAAGTGAAAAATATCACCTAGTCTGATACCCTCTAAGCGTAAAGTACACACAAGTAAATATATAAATACATACAGTATTGAATATAATGTGTTTAAAGACCTCATCCATATTATATACAACAATCTCCTATACAACTTTATAACCAGTGGGAAGGGGGCACGGGTGGCCCAGTCGTATAAGGTGCCGCGATTCACTGTGCAGAGTTGCGTCCCTTGGACACGCCAGAAACCTGTGATTGTGGGTTCGAATCCCGGTTCGCCCAAATTATGTTTCTAGGTTTGTCAGCATCATACCCGTGCTCGTGGGTTTCACCGAAGTGGTAAACGTCCGAGACCTGCACCACTTCGGGCTTTCCTCCCACATTAAGCTGACACGCCGCGATATAACTGGAATATTGTTAAAAGCGGCGTAAAACCCAACTCACTCACTCACTCACTCGTCCAATTATAACCAGTGGGACCGCCTCTGTGGTCTAGTGGTAGAGCGTCCACCTGGAGAGCGGAAGGTCCGGGGTTCGATCTTCAGCCGAGTCATACCAAAAGACGTTAAAAGATGGTACTTTTTACCCTGTCTGGCGCTCGGCATTAAAGGGCTAAAACAAAGACAGGTCGGCTCGGAGTCAGTGTACTGTGTCTGAGTGGGGTATTCTTGTTAAACTGCGGCATGGTATCTCAGTGCGCTAGCACTATAAATTCGGACTAGTACAAGCAGCCACACAAACACCTACATGCAAGTCGCTATATAAGTGCAATGATCTTGGACGCGACGTTAAACCCCGTGGTTTCACCTCACCTTATAACCAGTGGCATCAGACTAAGGCTACTGTACATTGATGAGTGACGGGTGCTACCGGAAGGGCAGCTAGCACATGCTTACATTTTTCAACCTGATGTCATCCATCATTTTCAGTGATCCATACATATGATTTTCACCGTTATTTAACATATGGGATTTCATTTATATTGCACGTGAATATCAGTGACTGTGGCGGTAGGGGTTTGTTGGTTTATCCTCCCAGCACCCTGGTTCATCTTCCAACCCACACACTCAGAGCACCGTAAAATGGACATTATTCCAAGGTACCGGGCCCCATTCCACAAAGCGATCTTAGCGATTATAGTGACGTAACTCCCATACTTTAACATAGATAGATGGCAGTCGTAGCGCTTAGATCGCTTTGTGCAACGGGGCCCACGCCAATGGCAAAAATACATAGAACTTCAAAACACGAAGAACAATAACAGCATGAATAAATAAACCTTTCATTTGTCCTTTTCCATAAACACATCCAGACTTAACAAGTGTTTTCATTTTTATCATGAAAAGGTCCATCACGTATACATTAATGGAGTTAAAGAAATCAGAGCAGCTCAGGAAATCCCATCAGCTGTAATTGAGGTATTCTGTTTTCTCGCCTACCTCGCGTGGATGCATGACGCTGTTACAGACACCACTGTATATATATTTATATATATGTGTGTGTGTGTGTGTGTGTGTGTGTGTGTGTGTACTGCAGACGTGATACAGATCATCAAGTAGACGGCTTGTTTTGCCCACGAAGAATTTGGCCAACGATGATGATGTAAAACACGTGCGTGACCTTCATCAACTTACGTTCTGTCAGCAGCCATATTCTTCGAGGTCATTTTAATGTCACCTGTACACTGGGCGGTGAGCACGAAACGTAGGGTATTATATGTTATTACATATCATTATATGTGTAATATGTGTTCATGTGCGTGTATCGTGAAAAGGCGTATATTTGGTAACATCCATAGCTAGAAATAAGCCCTTCTCTATAGCTTTATTACAAATGGAGCAATGTATCGGCTTCGCTTCCCAACTCAACCCATGCAGTTACTCATAATGTCATATAAACACCATATGTCGCGTCCATACATGAACAACTACATGCATTGAAGACCGGCTCCGTGGTCTAGTGGTAGAGCGTCCGCCCTGAGAGCGGAAGGTCCGGGGTTCGATCCCCGGCTGTGTCATACCGGGGTTCGATCCCCGGCTGTGTCATACCAAAGCGACGTTAAAATATGGTACTTGTTGTCTGTAATGCGCTCGGCATTAATGGGCTAAAACAAGGTGTGGGCGGCTCGCAGTAAGTATACTGTGTCAGAGTAGGGTATTCATGTTAAATTGCGGCATGGTATCTCAGTGAGCTAGCACTATAAATCGTCATCAGTCCGGACTAGTAAGATCACACACACACACACACACACACACACACACACACGTATACGTGCATGTAAGTCACTATATAAGTGCAATAATCTTGGACGAACCGTTAAACCCAATTTCACTTCATCGCATACATTGAAACAGCATGCGATAAAATTATTACAAAGACATTAATACATAGCCAAATGGTCACATGGAAATAACGTCCTTCCAAACTTTAGTAAACTTCGAACCATACTTGACCAATGCAAAATAAAGGCATATAAAGTCCACTTTACTAGACATTGAGTAAGGTGCAAGTAATGTTGTTTTACGCCATAAGCAATATTCCAGCTATGCTGTCAAGAGCTTGACCACCAGATCCATTCTTTCGTCCTCTCACGACAAGAATACCTTACTTGCACAGGTGAGGAGAGCTGAAATTGGGTATATAGCGACGTGCATGCATACGTTTTGTTTTGTTTGTTGTTTAACGCCACACTTAGCTCTGTATGACGGCAGTCTGTAAATAATCGAGCCTGGACCAGACAATCCAGTGATTGACATCACAAGCATCGATCCACGCAATTGGTATACGATGACATGCCTCAACCAAGTCAGCGAGCCTGACCACCCGATCCCATTAGTCGCCTTTTACATGACAAGCATGGTTTGATGAAGACGAAATTGCTCTGCGATCAGACGCCCTTTCATCAATATTTATGCATGGATGTATATTTTGGTTAAATTCAATTTCCAAGTGTATACTTTCTTTTACCCGACAGTTTCGACGCTCATTATGTCTAAAGCCATTAGTCAATTAGTATAATTGTCAAAGCGGGCAAGACAAGCCCATGCGGCACATCAACATGCTATGTAATACACTGCCGAGCTATACACAGCAATAGTATTTAACAAGTCGCTTGAATTCAATGAGTGCTTCTTCTTGACCGAGTTTTGTCAATTCCCTAAGAAATAATAGCATAGCCCCACTATATACTAGTAGCTTCTATGTACAGAACCACGTGAAGATCGGGTTAGAATTGTTCTTCTGCTAACCCATGTGCGTCCGAGGGAAGCGCAGCAGGGGGGGGGGGGTCATAGGAGATGTTATCTGGGGGTTGACTGATTGATCATGGATATCACGGTATTCAGGGGTTCCTGTAACTTGTTACAAGTCCCTGTGGGCTGACTGACTTAGTTTATGCATATCATCATATCCCAAGTGCGTAGATCGATACACATGATGTCAATCACTGGATTGCCTTTTCCAGACTTGATTATTTACAGACCACCGTCATATAGGTGGAACATCGCTGAATGTGACGTTGTTTTATACATCAAACTTATATATAGAAAGTGTTATCACTGAAGATGTCCCGACTCGTGCTTCACTAACTGCTGTCAACCACACGTGATCGCTGTTGTACCGACATGACGCAGCCGCGTTACAGTCAGTACACGTGCACTGCTTGGAATGCGGTTATCGCCGCGCTACCTCGCTGAAAAAGGATTCAGCCTCAGACTAAAACACTACAGATCTACACTTCACGATGCTTCATTCACTGATCATCTAGTTACTTTGAAGTAGTCGCCAGCGATGTCATGTTCAATGTATTCAATCACAAAATGCCACAGTTTTCGTTGTTCATTACATTGATTCTGTTTGTCAGTAACATATGGTCTCTGGTAGAGATATGTCTTCCTCGTTTACCCTTCTGTTTTTCAGCGACACGGTGAACAGACCAGGTAAATCCAGACAAACACGCATAAGGTTCAACACGTGCTTAGAATATATCGGAAACGCCAGTTCTATAGACAGCATCTCGCTTCTGCTATCTCAGGTTACATAATCTGGTTTGTGCCAGTGGCCAAACAATAGTGACAGATAGATACTTCTGTAGTCGGAATACATCGCCTTTATGTCGGTTCATAGAGTCCTGACGCGGGGGACAGGATGCTCAAACACCGCGTTAGATTCGACAAGAAAATTGTACGACTCAAACTACACGTAATATTGTCTTTAGTATTCACTATCTATTGATTCCACCATATATGTACACCAAGTGTTTTGTCTCCAACGATTTAAAAATCCTCATTTGAAGAATTTTGACCTTTGCCTTCCTAATTTGTGATCAATTTGAAAATGCATTCAGATATGAAGTAGTTGTCTCCTTTATATTAATACTAAGCATATAATGTACGTATAACTTATTCACGAACATGTTAAGTCGGGCGTGTACTGGAGGTGAATGGTGAGGCGAAAATATCAATATGAGACATTTTTGTGCACCGAGGTAGTCTTCCTCACAGTCTCTTAGTCATTATATTTCCCTTTTCGCCCAGCCCTTACTGCAATGCTAAAGCTCTAAATGAACAAGTCCAAGGTTCAGGAATCCATCGTCTCACGGGGGCGCCTTTTCAATTTAAATGTATAGTTGCTTGTTTCTAGCGAAATTATATATTTTCCGAGACTAGGCGTTGGTCTATGTACAGAGCGTACACAAGCTCTGTTTATATCCGCCTTCCGCCGACAGCTGTTATGACCAGCAATTAGGTAACGATTGTAGGTCATTGCGCGTTCAAGTAGACTTCACAGTGAACATCTGAAGGCTACATTGTACGTGCCTGTATTTATGTGTGCGTAACATGAATATTAATGTCGCTCACATACATGTCACATATGTGTGACAAAGAGAGACCCGTGAAGATACGGGTTAGAACTGGTCTTCATCAAACATGCATGTCGTAAGAGGCGACTAACGGGGTCAGGTTCGCTTATGATGTCAATCACTGGTTTGTCTGACCCATTACTCACAGACCGCGGGTATATAGATGGGATATTGCTGAATGCGGCGTAAAACAATAAAGCAAACGACAGAGGAGAAAGGGGGGGGGGGGTCTAGATGGGATCATTTGGGTTAGAGAAAAACGGTAAGTGTCAGTATCACAATGACAGCATGTAAGAACGACTAAATAGTTGTGATAAAGTTTTCATTGTCTATTTTGAATTTTCAAAAACATAATAAAAAATTGAATTATTTCAGTACGGGGGACAATATACATGTGATATCGAATGTTACTGTTTATATAAGGGAGATATTGATTTATCTTTCCCCTTTTCATTTCCTACAGTCATAATTAGGAAACAGTAGCGGCAAACTCGACATAATAGACATTCAAACAACAAAAACAGCAGGGGTCCGATTTAAACATCATGATTGTTTTAGTTCAACGTTTCAGTCATAAATGGTAGACGGTCTCTGTTGTGCACCTGGAATATTCTTCTTTTGTCAATTAACCAATACTGTAGACAGATGGTATATACAATGTAAGTACTTACCAGTAAGTGCCTAGCTGTTCCCGCTATGAATAACATGGGGTTACATCTACCGGTAAGCGCAATCACATTCACCTGACTCCGGTCAGACTGCTTCTGTTTGTATACATCGTGTGCGCGCGCGACCTTCACCCCATCAACTCTGCCTACATTTTTTAGCCAATCAGCAAGCAGCATTTCAGGGGAGTGTCCTCGCCGTAGTTACGGTGCTCCTGTTGAATAGCTTGCTTGGCGGAGCGAAAATTTACTGTTGATCTCACACAACGAAATATATTGTGATAGAAGATCAAATAGCAGTTTACCATGACCGACATTATAAGATAGCGATCTGGCTTGGTTCACGTTCCAAGCAGTGCATAAGTCGAACACGAGAGGGCGGTGCTAGTTGACCTAAATGATCATGCATCGCGTGACTCGCTGGCTATTATGATGAATATGAATTGGATTATCGCGTACATCGAGTCCGTTGCTGTTTATCTAGTTCACTTTCTAAGAACATATACTGTATATCAATGGGAGGGGGTGTGAAAGACTATTTATTCCATGCTTAAGGTACACATGTATCTAAATAGGCATGTGTAGTTAAACTGTTTGACAAATGTTATCGATTTAGCGTCATCTGGTGCACTATGATGAAATATAAACAACAACAACAACAAAAAACACACAAACTACCCCGTTTATAGTGAGTAGAAACGACCATGTATGACGTATATATCTAGCGGACATCTCGATAACTTTCTTGTAAGCGTTGTACGTTAGAAATTATCACAAGGTGCTGTTGTCATGAAGACTGTCATATTAAGGTACATGCATTTTCGGATATGATATTGTAACAGCCTTTTTTAGTGTCATAAACTATTTGTTCTGTTCGGATGGTATCTATACAAATATGTTTGTGTGTGTTTGTTGTTTAACGCCGCACACAGCACTAGTTTAGCTTTATGACGAGCATCCCAGCATTTCAGAAATACTCCCTTAAACTGAATTAAATTGAAATTGTGTGTGTGTGTGTGTGTGTGTGTGTGTGTATGTATGTGTGTTGTGTGTGTTGTGTGTGTGTGTGTGTGTGTGTGTGTGTGTGTGTGTGTGTGTGTGTTTCAAGTTAAGGGAGTATTTCTGAAAAACAGGTTCGAAATACACCAGATCGTAACATATGCCTTCTACTTACAAACACAACATACCTTTAAATCTCATAAGAAATTTACCACACAAATATCAACGTTACTTGTTAAATTACCATCTTCTAATTTCGTTATTCACATTTTTCAGTTTTATTCCATCGAATGCAATGTGTTGAAAGTGCGTTGATAGTGTATCCGTTACCAGGATGTTGTTGGAGAAATCGTTTAAGTGTGTTATATATGCAGTATACATTGTGTATGTATTACTTTGTATATTCAACTAAATTCATGGCATTACGTATGCACATAATAGTTTCATATGTCGCATGAGGTATCAAGGACTCAGTGGGTTGCCGATGTGTATTTGCCAGCATCTTAAACTGTTGTAAATTCATTTTTTGTCATTAATGAACAATATATCTCATTATGGGGTAACATGTACTGGCCCGAGTACAATGCCTGGAGATTAGGATTATCTCTACACGCGGCAGTATGTGTAGCTGATGACGATAGAATAAATACAGAAAAAGAAAAATATATATTTTATTAAGATGTCACGTGTCTGTAAATTCTTGAAAGTTACATTGATATGACAGTGTATATAAACTTACAAACAGCCGGCCAATAGCCTTATGATAATCATTTAAAAATATTATCAAAATTGAAAGTTAAAACCATTTGTTGGCATGCACAGACGTTACAGGGTCACGTTAAAATTTATACATACAATACAGTAAGTTTGTATTTTCGACGTCGGGGTGGCCTATACAATGGATGAGACGATAATAAAATATTTTTCTTTTTTCTTCTCTAAAGATTAATGATACCAGTGCAGGGTAACAAGTATTGGCCCGATTACAATGGTTGGAGATTAGGCTAATCTCTGCACACGGCAGTATGTGTAGCTGATGACGATAGACATCTAATCCGTGCGTCAGAAACCAGCATTGTTTCTAGCCATTGTTTTGTATGGTTTTCCGCAGCGTGCGGTGTCGAGTTTGCGGTATAGACGAACAGGTATCGCGCTCTGTAGGAGTCCAGTTGAGTATCATATTCTTATCGACTTCGAAACGCTTACAACTATTTAAATTTATTGAAAAACATATTTCTGACACTCATTGTCAGAGATGGGTCGGGGCATGGGTCGTGTGGGTGAGGAGTTGGGGACTGGGGTGTGTGTATGGAGCAAGGGGGTCAGGAGGGCGCTGTTTCCGTGTGACTCACCGACTTTAACCAAGGCCGCTCGGGTAAAGACGCATTAGTTGGTAGCTCTTAGTGTTGTTATTCTTTATCAGTGTTATTGTGGGTTGAGTAGCCACTGCTTACACTGTCACTGGGTCACGAGGTATAATACACGTACGCATGAAAACATTGACTCTTTGTTTTGATAAACTTACATAAACTTACAAAAGAGCAAAAAACACATATATGCGTATTTCGGATATGGTATTAATATTGGATACTTGAATCGATTTTAATAGCCAAATCACTATTATTAATGCAAAAGAAAATAGTCTTACAATTGAGTTCACAGCAGCTTTATCTGTGCGTTCTAATATTCCTTTGTTCGTCGGATCTGTGTTAACATGTAAAGGGACGACTTTAGCTGTTGAAGGGCATCTTTATACACTGGATATACGTGTTCCCATAGCCTGAGTGAGTGAGTGAGTGACAGGGTTAACCTGGCCTTGAAAACAGAACAATACTTCCGTTAAATCAGGACGTTGTCAGATTAATCAGGGAGGGAGGTTCAATTATACGAAGGTCTTAGGAGTTTATCAGTGTAGCGGAACCAACGAGAGACTGTGAAACCATGAATCATAATCGGGGCGATTCTGAGATTCGAACCCAGTTCCAACTCACTTAAAGTATGTTGTCAAACAATCACGTGTCCCATCAATCGTGTAGTCCTATACACATGCAAGCAAAGTATGTTGTCAAGCCCAAACAATCACGTGTCCCGTCAATCATATGTTCCCATACACAAACAAGAAAAGTATGTTGTCAAGCCCAAACAATCACGTGTCCCGTCAGTCATATGTTCCCATATACATACCAGCAAAGTATGTTGTCAAGCCCAAACAATCACGTGTCCCATCAATCATGTGTCCCCATACACAAACAATCCAAACATGTTGTCAAGCTCAAACAATCACGTGTCCCATCAATCATATGTTCCCATACACAATCAAGCAAAGTATGTTGTCAAGCCCAAACAATCACGTGTCCCATCAATCATGTGTTCCCATACACACACAAGCAAAGTATGTTGTCAAGCCAAAACAATCACGTGTCCCGTCAATCATGTGTCCCCATACACAATCAAGCAAAGTATGTTGTAAAGCCCAAACAATCACGTGTCCCGTCAATCATGTGTTCACATACACAAACGAGCAAAGTATGGTGTCAAGCCCAAACAATCATGTGTCCATCAATCATGTGTTCCCATACACACACAAGCAAAGTATGGTGTCAAGCCCAAACAATCACGTGTCCCGTCAATCATGTGTTCCCATACACAAACAAGCTAAGTATGGTGTCTAGCCCAAACAATCATGTGTCCATCAATCATTTGTTCCATACACACACAAGCAAAGTATGTTGTCAAGCCCAAACAATCATGTGTCCCATCAGTCATGTGTTCCCGTACACAAACAAGCAAAGTATGGTGTCAAGCCCAAACAATCACGTGTCCCATCAATCACGTGTTCCCATACACATGCAAGCAAAGTATGGTGTCAAGCCCAAAGAATCACATGTCCCGTCAATCACGTGTCCCCATACACAAACAAGCAAAGTATGTTGTCAAGCCCAAACAATCACATGTCCCGTCAATCATGTGTTCCCATACACACAAGCAAAGTATGGTGTCAAGCCCAAACAATCATTTGTCTATCAATCATGTGTTTCCATACACACACAAGCAAAGTATGGTGTCAAGCCCAAACAACCACATGTCCCGTCAGTAATTAACGACATATATTTGCTAAGTTCCCACAAATCACGTGTACCTCTCCTCATGTACAATAAACGCGACAAAACACTTTCCATAACCATGAGACACCTCGGCTGAAAGCAAAGTCCATTGTACGATCCTGGGAGACACCAGAAATGAGCTTCACACATTGTACCCATGTGGGGAATCAAACCTGGGACGAGCGAACGCTTGAACCACTAGGCTACCCCACTACCATAGGATATTTTGTAAGCCTCTTAACTGTATTTCAGACCAGTGTGTCACAATGGTATTCGGGCTTTTTGGACCTTTTTAGGGAAACGCCACGTAAGCATCGAAGTCAAAGACTCAAGTGGGCACCGTACAACGATGGTAAACGACCTGTGAAGATCCGGAGTAGAACAGGTCTTCAGCAACCCAAGCTTGCCGTAAAAGGCGACTATGCTTGTCGTAAGAGGCGACTAACTGGATCAGGTGGTCAGGGTCGCTGACTTGGTTGATGCATGTCATCGATCCCAATTGCGTGGATCGATGCTCATGGTATCAATCACTGGATTGTCTGGTCCAGACTCGATTATTTACAGACCGCCGTCATATATCTGGAATAGTGCTGAGTGCGGCGTTAAACAACAAACAAACAAACGATGGTAAAGAGACTGGTATGGAATCATGTTTTCTGATGAGAGCAGGTTCCAGCTCTTCAGAGCTATGACAGAGAACGCGTGTGTATCATCATCAGGATGCACGCACAGATCGTTATAGTGGCCAGACGACCGTACCATCTGGTGGTATCATGGTAATGATTTGCGCAGGCTTCTGTGGTCAGGAAGAGGCGAAACGTGTTGTTTTAGACGCTGATCTCACACCACAACGAGTTAGAGCGTCCAGTTGCGCTTACAGATCTACTTTCAAGACCACATGCACCATTATCGTCCGTTACTTTTAATAACGTCAACGTTTTGCCTTTGCCAGCTTGCACTCATGACATGCCGTCATTTGAACACCTCTGGGTCAGATTAGGACACGACCTAACCCTCCTACACACAGACGTGACCTAGTACAGGCGTTAAGGGAAGAATGATCCCAAACACCGAACACCGAACACCGAACGACAGAATTAGACGTCTAACGAACCCTGCAAGTCGTCGTGTGCGAGAGTGTCTTAAGAGAGTGAGTATTGTTTTACGCCGCTTTTAGCAATATTCCAGCAATATCACGGCGGGGGACACCAGAATAGGGCGTGTCTTGAAGCCAATTGGCTGTGGTCATTTCACTTTCACCCACGCAGTGCGACTTTCACCTCAAGAATATTGGTTTACGGTGACTACAAACTGACAATATGCCCCTATGTGCTTGTCCTTATGGGCCATGTATTTTCGCGGTAGTGCACCATAACTCGTTGATGCTCTAGTTTCCTTTGCTTATCAGTGTATTTTCTTTTGACGAGACCACTTTAACCACTAGACTAAGACTACCCTCACACATCCCTCCCCTCTCTCTGGCTAAAGAAAATATACACCCGTGTTTAACGGTGGCCAAAAACGAAATAAACAATGGTTATTCGATGGTGATGCATTTGATACAGATAACGTGGTTGTGTTTTAGACCTAAACTTTGCAGTATTTCGGCGACTATTTTCAGCCTATAGTAACGTTTTGTTATTGTTTTGTTATTGTCAAATCCATTTTTTAAGTGTATACTTTTTCTTGCCGGCAGTTTATAACTATCCACTTGTAATTCGTCACACAAGCAGATTCTTTACACAAGCGGTCATTCATTTGCCCATGTTTCAAGACACTGTCCTGAATTCGAAGCCTTTTATAGCAAAAGTATATATTTCCGCTTGATTTGGAACTTTTCTTTACATTTATCTGATACAGGTTAGATGACGGGTTCTGTTTTACAGTATCAGTTGTTATTTAATCAATTTAATTACAAATCGAATACATAAGATCAACAACTTTTCTTTTGAATTGTGTCTACGGTGAACCTTTAATTTGCAAGAACAATATATGCCATAGAATGTCCCCTTAGCATGTATCTATAGCGAGGAGTAAGCAGCTTAATGTCATCGTTTGCATAGTAATCAATGCTCGTATGGAGTGTCAACGTCTAGTAGATTACATTGTGTTGTCCTGGGCGTGTAACCACCACGGTACCAACGTGTGGACACAGTGTAAACAACGATGTAAACAACAGATAGTACTGGCGATATCTCTGCCCTCGGTATCAGCATGGTAGATGTAGGGTTGGGGGAGTCAACAATCATTGCATAATCTATCGAATAATATAGATTTTAACGTGTTTTAATTCTGCACTGTGTTACAACAGTTTGATTTTTTTGTGGTAACCTGCTGGAACTTTAACGATGGACACAGATCAAATTATTAATTATTAATCAATTGGAAACCCAAAATATTCTGTCCAGTGAAACTCTGTCAGTCCGGCGGTTCTGTTCCCAATGAAATCGTCTGGATTAATAAATTTTGAATTAACGTATCCTGGGTATGAAATAATTCCTTAGCATGTATGAACACGTTTCCACCGGTCGTCGGCGAGACGATCAGAGCTCGGGCTAATTATACTTTATCTATTTCTCTGTGTCATTTTATATATTAATTGTAAATAAGCAGACATGAAAATCAATGGGACAGGGTATTCTAAGTTATGATAACTTACGCCCAATCCTTTCCATCCGAATAGACATGTTTACACTAAACTAACGGGCTTTTATTGTTTACATTCAAGAACTACACATTAAATTGCCTATTACCAAATATTCGAGACCTTTGTTTACTATTTCTTGCAACCTCGTGATGGGACAGGGCAGTTGGGGTTGGGGTTGGGGTTGGGGCTGGGGTAGAGACTTTGGGTCAAAATAAACATTCTGAGGATATCTTCACCATCTTTTATCAGAAAAAAATGACAAACTGGTACGTTATAAGCGTGTCTCCTCAACGCTGTTATATTGTGTGGAGACTAAACGGACACGATTGCTGTGTCATGATATACTAGTACCTACATACACATGGAAACATTTATTAACCGGTCTTTGTTTTGATAAACTTATATTTGAACAAATACATATATCTCGCGTTAAGGTGTGTTCTGCATGTGGCGTAATACTATGTAAGTCGACTATCGGCATATGAGTACTCCCGAATACAAAGGCTACTATAAACCTTTCACGGCCTCCCTAATATCCCTTTGTATGTCTGATCTGTGTTTAGACACGACGAGAGGCTTATGTTGGTGACGAACATGTTAATACGCTTCATCTACGCGTTCCTCCAAAGTAATAGGGTTGAAACCAGATCAGTATTACCGTTATATTGGGACGTGTCATATCAGTGACATTGGAAAGCCCAAAGAGGCGGAGATGATAGATAAATTTGCTGAAACCCACGCGCACGTGATGATGCTGACATACCAGGGTCAATAATCGGGATGGATATGGGATTCGAACCCACTACTCGATTAATGTTGTTTTACGCCGCAGTTTGTCATATTCCAGCTACATCACACTGGCCTGTATATACTCGAGACTGGACCAGGCAGACTAGTGGTAATATAATGAGCAACGTCCCATGCCTTGAAGGTGTGACGACACACAAACACCCCACAGAGTCTGTTTGTTTGTTTTGTTGTTGTTTTACGCCACTCAGCAATATTCCAGATATATGACTGTATGTAAATAATCGTGTCTGGACCAGACAATCCAGTGACTGATATCATGAGCATCAATCAACGCAATTGGGATCGATGACATGTATCAACCAAGTCAGTGAGCCTGACCACCCGATCCAGTTAGTCGCCTTTTACGGCAAGCATAGTCGCCTTTTACGGCAAGCATGGGTTGCTGAAGACCTGTTTTTCCCCGGATCTTAATTGGTCTCTTTGAGTCTGACAACCCATCCATTTCAGTTGACACTTTGGTTACTGGGGGCATATTCCAGTCCGTAACCCAAGGGGTATATAACTCTGAGTATGTCATTTTAATGAAGACATAGACCGATCCCATGGTCTAGTGGATAGAGAGCCTGTCCGATGAGAGGAATGTCGATGGTTCGATCCTCGGCCGCGTCACAACCAACTACGTTAAGATATGGTGTTTGTTGTTACCCTGCCTGTTTCTCGGCATTAAGGGGATAAAACGGGGACTGGTCGGCTTGGAGTCAATATAATGTGTTTTATTAGTGGGGTATTCATGTTAAACTGCGGCACGGTATCTCAGTGTGCTAGTACTATAACTGTTATGAGTCGGCACATATACACATACGCACGCGCGCACACACGCACACACGCACAGACACAAACATTCATGTCGCTGTTGAAGTGTAATAATCTTGAAAGCGACGTTAAACCCCTTTTTTTATCTCACCTTATGAAGGACCACATAGTGTGTTTCTACAAATCAAGACAATATATTACAAATATACACACATAAATGTAAGTGGGTAACAGAAGTTAACTATCAAACGCATCACATATTTGATATGCGTGTTTCTATAATTCTATAAACGACTGATGAATAGATGCTGTGTGGGTAGTGGAGACAGCACTGTGTGGTGGTGGTGGAGCTACTGTGTGGGTAGTGGAGACAGCACTGTGTGGTGGTGGTGGGGCTACTGTGTGGGTAGTGGAGACAGCAGCATTGTGTGGTGGTGGATTTACTGTGTGGGTAGTGGAGACAGCATTGTGTGGTGGTGGAGCTACTGTGTGGGTAGTGGAGACAGCATTGTGTGGTGGTGGTGGATTTACTGTGTGGGTAGTGGAGACAGCATTGTGTGGTGGTGGTGGAGCTACTGTGTGGGTAGTGGAGACAGCATTGTGTGGTGGTGGATTTACTGTGTGGGTAGTGGAGACAGCATTGTGTGGTGGTGGTGGAGCTACTGTGTGGGTAGTGGAGACAACACTGCGTGGTGGTGGCGGAGCTACTGTGTGGGTAGTGGAGACAGCATTGTGTGGTGGTGGTGGAGCTACTGTGTGGGTAGTGGAGACAACACTGCGTGGTGGTGGCGGAGCTACTGTGTGGGTAGTGGAGACAGCATTGTGTGGTGGTGGTGGAGCTACTGTGTGGGTAGTGGAGACAACACTGCGTGGTGGTGGTGGAGCTACTGTGTGGGTAGTGGAGACAGCATTGTGTGGTGGTGGTGGAGCTACTGTGTGGGTAGTGGAGACAACACTGCGTGGTGGTGGCGGAGCTACTGTGTGGGTAGTGGAGACAGCATTGTGTGGTGGTGGTGGAGCTACTGTGTGGGTAGTGGAGACAGCATTGTGTGGTGGTGGTGGAGCTACTGTGTGGGTAGTGGAGACAACACTGCGTGGTGGTGGCGGAGCTACTGTGTGGGTAGTGGAGACATCACTGTGTGGTGGTGGTGGAGCTACTGTGTGGGTAGTGGAGACAACATTGTGTGGGGGTGGTGGTGGTGGTGGAGCTCCTCTGTGGGTAGTGGAGACAGCATTGTGTGGTGGTGGTGGATCTACTGTGTGGGTAGTGGAGACAGCATTGTGTGGTGGTGGTGGATCTACTGTGTGGGTAGTGGAGACAGCATTGTGTGGTGGTGGTGGAGCTACCGTGTGGGTAGTGGAGACAGCACTGTGTGGTGGTGGTGGTGGAGCTACTGTGTGGGTAGTGGAGACAGCACTGTGTGGTGGTGCTGGATCTACTGTGTGGGTAGTGGAGACAGCATTGTGTGGTGGTGGTGGAGCTACCGTGTGGGTAGTGGAGACAGCACTGTGTGGTGGTGGTGGTGGAGCTACTGTGTGGGTAGTGGAGACAGCACTGTGTGGTGGTGCTGGATCTACTCTGTGGGTAGTGGAGACAGCATTGTGTGGTGGTGCTGGATCTACTGTGTGGGTAGTGGAGACAGCACTGTGTGGTGGTGGTGGTGGATCTACTGTGTGGGTAGTGGAGACAGCACTGTGTAGTGGGGGTGTTGGTGGAGCTACTGTGTGGGTAGTGGAGACAGCACTGTGTGGTGGTGGTGGTGGAGCTACTGTGTGGGTAGTGGAGACAGCATTGTGTGGTGGTGGTGGTGGAGCTACTGTGTGGGTAGTGGAGACAGCACTGTGTGGTGGTGGTGGTGGAGCTACTGTGTGGGTAGTGGAGACAGCATTGTGTGGTGGTGGTGGTGGAGCTACTGTGTGGGTAGTGGAGACAGCATTGTGTGGTGGTGGTGGTGGAGCTACTGTGTGGGTAGTGGAGACAGCACTGTGTGGTGATGGTGGTGGTAGTGGTTGTGGTAGTGGGGGAAGGTCGACGTGCTTTTTAGTAGAAAGTGATTTATATGATCAGTGCATCATAACACACAGAATGCAGTAGACGCCAGTGATCGAACTTAATAAAGTACACACAAACAACATTATTATAGCCACTGTAATTGCCAGTTGACCGAATTTCCTGAAAGTGTACTGGTAGTTGCCCCAGTCTCGGGACATAGCTGGATGACTGGTGGGTTATCATATGGGCTAAATATGCAACTAGGCTACGCAACACACTGACAATATACAGCATGTGAGTGATGTCAGTAGTTGCAGTCACGTGGTATCTGGCAGGTCAAAGGTTGGGGTGTTAGACATTGGGTAGAAACGCAAGTTTGGTTGGGTGTAACGAATTCGTGTTGGAACAGATTTATAAAGGTTATGGGAATTAGCTTTGAAAGTGTGTGTGTGTGTGTGTGTGTGTGTGTGTGTGAGAGAGAGAGAGAGAGAGAGAGAGAGAGAGAGAGAGAGAGTAGGGGAAGGCTCCTGAGAGAGAGAGAGAGAGAGAGAGAGAGAGAGAGAGAGAGAGAGAGAGAGAGAGAGAGAGAGAGAGCATTGCAACAGCAATGTTATACATACATTCAACTGACTATAGAGTAACTTTTCCCCCTGGTAGCCAATACTCTCTTCACTTAGTTGATTATATTTCACTTAATGCACACGGGGATGTTTTGGTTTCAGTCGACAATACAACGTTGGCTAAACGGCGGACGTTATTGCTCACATAATGCGCAGTGCAGTCGTACCTTGATCAACCCTATATATCTGTGCGCATGTTAATAAAGAACAATGCATATTGACTTACATACCGCATACTGTTTTGGAATTCAACAGGAACATACGATGGTGACCATATGTTACATATGCACACATTTACAGAATAACACATATTATGACGTTTAGATGGTTCGTGTAACACAAGGCCATCTCAACAGCCATATATGCAGTTCCTGGTATACTCGATGCTTGTACCAAAGAACTATGATGAGGTCAACGAGTGACATATTTGTTTGTCGCCGTTAAACTTGACAGTTAATGAGTCAGCGAATGTTCAAGTCAAAGCCAGGCAAATCAGTGACGGATACCCTGAGCAATCACAGCCTGACACCCAATACCCGCTTTAATCGGCTCTTACGAAACCCGCGAGATAATGGTGACCTATTTTGACCCGTATTTCAAACAGGGCGGCAATTATGCTGATTTACGATGCTGTCTCAGCGGTATACCGCGTCCATCACTGTAGCCTGGAAATAAAATGTCTGCGCCAGGTAAACCAGTGCTTTGAAGAATAAACACCGGCCCACGTGGTTGTAATGAAATAATTTTAAAAAAAGGTTTTAGTACTATTTATTATTTGGTATGCAGAATTATGAAATGTTCAGCATCTCAAGCTGGACAAATATCATTGTATTCGCTGTTGTGAATGAATGGCGTTGATGTCAGCAGAGACCATATAATGGTCTCTGATGTCAGTACTTGATAAACACGTAGTGCATCTACAAGAGAATGTACGTGGATGGCCCGCCAGCGTCTGTGTGTGAGACTGCACGTGGAGGATTTCCTTACAAAGCGGGACTGTGAAAGTCGGTGAGCCCGAACACAAAGTACTGTAATGAATGAAGCAGACATGTGTATATAACAGAGTGTATATATATAGCAGGGTCAAGGTCGCCAGAGCTCACACTCATTAATTACTGAAGTTTATTGCTTAATATATTCTTAATATAATCGTGATCATAAGCATAAGCCATATAATGTTCGCTTAAGTGCATACTATGCAGAATTCATTTCTAATGTAGTGTCTTAATGGACGGCATATGTAATGGAGTATCGAATTACGTTTGGAATATGGGTGAAGGTTGAAGTTAGAGTTAGAAAGGGGAAACTAAACTTCTATGTAAGTACCGGTTCGAGATACACATATGGTGTACATATGCATTTCCATTGTTTATTCCGTACAAAATTCGGCATAGCGAGTGATTTAAACCTGCTGTGCTCGGTAAGAATATGGGACACGTGCTTCCATCGAGGTGGCCTAAGGAGAAAATGGAGTACATTTATGGTCCGCTTCATTGAATACCGACACACATCTCGTGTTTCTCCCAAACCGCATGGGAAAGCTTCGCTCGCAATATTAGAATGCAATTGATATGGTGCATCGGATTCCTTGTTATTATCATTGTTGCTAAAGGGTATTGTTTTCTTTTTAAAGGCCTGATAAATTCAAATTCTGTTTATGGATTATTTTATAAATTCCGTTTGAGTGATTATGTTAACTAAACTAACCTTTATTATATATTGTCCCCAAATACAGAGACGGATATATCTAGGAGTGCCTATCATTTTCAACATGGGTATATTAATAGTACTTTTCTTGCATTAAAATTGCTTGCTGACAAATTAATCTTTCGTATGAACCAATTTCGGAAACAAATTTATTATTTATTTTGTTCGTGGATCTCAAGGAGTGACGTTTTCAGATACATAAATTGTGACAGGAACTGTATGCTATTGAGGTTTGTTGTATAATTTTAAATGTAAATGTGAAAAATACATCCTTTTTCGTCAGAGGATATTTTAGAAAATCATCACCTATTTAATACATAACCAGGTGCTTGCCTTGCACGTGTAGTTTGGAGGGATGATTTGGTCTGTAAGTGAAACTTCTTTTTCTGGGGTCAAAATAAGGTTTGGTTCCTTTGTCAAACCAAAAGATTGTACACTTTGTGCTGAAACTTTCTGTTAAGTCATTGTTCAGGGGGAAGTGAAAACTGATGAACATTTTTACTAATAAGACAGGCATTCGGCTCCATTCGCCTTGTTCCGTAACCTATATACGATGATTCGGGCAGCAGTGGAGTAGTAATACGGTGCAGTGCTACTACTGTAAACTGCACACTGACCGACCACGCCGAAAATAGTTCGTACAGCATGGCGGTCAATTTTGAGAAAATATTTTTATAGTTTATATTAATTATGTATGATGTCATGACATAGAGCAACATTAATATAAAGGCCGCAAGATGTAATGGGATAGACACGTGAACTAGTCAAATTAGTTATTCCAGTTCCAAAATGGATCCCTCCCTTGCCAGGATCCGCTAGACGTCGGTTCCAGTACAAGTTTCGCAAACCAACTCCGTGGTCTAGTGGTAGATCCCAGACCGCGTCATGCCAAAAGACGTGCATGCACATCGCTATACAAGTGCAATAATCTAGCACGCGACGTTAAACCCTATTTTACCTCACCTCACACAAGTTTCGCTTCTTCGTGTGACTATACCCTTGCTGGTGGGCTCTGATTACGGTTCTGGGTGTGGCTATACCCTTGCTGGTGGGCTCTGATTACAGTGCTTGGTGTGGCTATACCCATGCTGGTGGGCTCTGATTACGGTTCTGGGTGTGACTATACCCTTGCTGGTGGGCTCTGATTACGGTTCTGGGTGTGGCTATACCCATGCTGGTGGGCTCTGATTACAGTGCTTGGTGTGGCTATACCCATGCTGGTGGGCTCTGATTACGGTTCTTGGCGTGGCTATACCCATGCTGGTGGGCTCTGATTACGGTTCTGGGTGTGGCTATACCCATGCTGGTGGGTTCTGATTACGGTTCTGGGTGTGGCTATACCCATGCTGATGGGCTCTGATTACGGTTCTTGGCGTGGCTATAACCATGCTGGTGGGTTCTGATTACGGTTCTGGGTGTGGCTATACCCATGCTGGTGGGTTCTGATTACGGTTCTGGGTGTGGCTATACCCATGCTGGTGGGCTCTGATTACGGTTCTGGGTGTGGCTATACCCATGCTGGTGGGTTCTGATTACGGTTCTTGGTGTGGCTATACCCATGCTGGTGGGTTCTGATTACGGTTCTGGGTGTGGCTATACCCATGCTGGTGGGCTCTGATTACGGTTCTGGGTGTGGCTATACCCATGCTGGTGGGTTCTGATTACGGTTCTGGGTGTGGCTATACCCATGCTGGTGGGCTCGGATTACGGTTCTGGGTGTGGCTATATCCATGCTGGTGGGCTCTGATTACGGTTCTTGGTGTGGCTATACCCATGCTGGTGGGGCGTCTGATCACGGTTCTTGGTGTGGCTATACCCTTGTTGGTAGACTCTGATCACGGTTCTGGGTGTGGCTATATCCATGCTGGTGGGCTCGGATTACGGTTCTTGGTGTGGCTATACCCATGCTAGTGGACTCTGATAACCCTTGTTGGTAGGGTCTGATTACGGTTCGTGTTACGGTCATATCTATATTAAAGGAATTATTGGGTGACGTTTTATCTAAAAATGATATTTCTTTCTCTCTGAAACTGCAACTTTTGTGCACAGCATCTCCATTACTCAATTTTGGGTACTGTAGCTCACTATACAGTAAATATATTGACTGATAGGTCATAATAGATTCGTTGTATCATTACCTATCTCGATGACATTCGCGTCGCAGCAATCACAGCATAATGTTATTTATTTTCACTTTTCCAGACAAAGGTTCTCAGTAGTTCATGTTCTTCGTAAGAACCGTTAGAAAATTGGGTTCGGGTGGTCACTCCCCGTGGCTTGGTTGTTCCCGACGACCAACATGCGTGAAATCTGCCACTTGTTTACTTTAACGTGACACGACAAACCTACACGATCTCCTCGGTTGTAATAGTGAGTGAGTGAGTGAGTTTGGTTTAACACCGCTTTTATCAGTATCCCAGTTATATCACGGCGCGTCAGCTTAATGTGGGAGGAATTCCCGAAGTGATGCAGGTCGAAGTGATGTTTCTGTCAGTCTTATTCATTCTGCTTGTCATACAATTGTGATTTACTTGGGTTTATTCATTGTTTGCTACGGGCTATTTGCATGCTGGAAACTGACAGAAGTCAAAATCTTCAATCTTTCACAGTCTGTAATTAGCAGACTATGGAACAGGCATAAACAAACTCAAACAGTTGACGATCGACCCCGTTCTGGGCGGCAGAGGTCAACGACAAGAGTACAGGATCGATTCGTCCGAAACCAGGCTTCACGAAATCCGGCTCAAAGGGCGAATCTAGTGCTGCAAACTTTCATAAGGCTACTGGAGTACGAGCTACGGATTAGACGATTAGAACTCGTCAACATGCTACTCATCTCCAAGCTCCACACCCACATGTTGTGCCGCCCCTTACAAATCGTCATATTACCAATAGACATCAATGATGTGCACAACGTCGAAGCCGTAGTAGTCGTCGCTGGTGATGTATTATGTTGTCAAATAAGTCCCGAATAACTTTGCACATTTCTTGATAGGCGTCGTCATGGATACGTCGAAATGAACGTCAAGCCAATGTCAACCTGGGCCTTTAAGACGGACTTGGCGCTGGATCCGTTATGGCGTGGGTTGGCAACACTATGGCAGACCGAACCCCACTCCACATTGTGCAAGGAAGGGTCACTGGACAATACTATCTGGACAGCATACTGACCCTTTTTGTTGTTCCGTTTGCAAGGCATGTGGGTCGACGTTTTTTCTTTCAGGACGTCCACTCCCGTGCTCACGTGCACGAATCGTCAATGTTCACCTCCAGCAGCACAACTTCCATAGAAGGCCATGGCCAGCATTGAGCCCAGACCTTTCCCCCATTGTACACTTCGCGGACATGGTGGGGAGTCGAGTGTGTCAACGTCATAGGCCGCCGACCACGTTGGTTGATCTTGGACAGGCGCTGCAAGAGGAGGGGAACAGACTCCCCCCAATCGAGACCTCGTCGAGTGAATGAATGTTTGACAAATCGTGGCGGTATGACCCAATACTGATCCAAAAACGTCAACATTGAAATTTCCCATCTTACCATTATCGCCCTTCAAGATCGTTGGCAAACACAACATCTGCTATCATACCTGACTGCCGGTTGCAATGACTTCCCAATCCGTCCATTATTATCATAAAGCTATAACTACAAACCTAATCTCTTACGCTCTTTTAGGGGTGCCACGATAAATCAAAATATCGATATATTGCTATTGGTAAGCACTTGAAGACAATAAATCGATTGTTAAATCAGTTTCCGATCAATAGTATCGATTTCAGTTGGAAATATCGATAGTTTCGATTGTATTTACCATTTTAATAAAATACAGGCAATGCTGTTCAAATTTGTTTTTCTTTTGATCGTGAGTGGCAGTAGTTTACACATGGTGTAGTTTCTTTTCTTAAATTATTAGGGTAAAGAGAAACAAATAAGTCATATCTCAAACTTTACTTTTGATTTGTTGTTATGGTTATCACATTCAAATGAAACTTCAAAGGTTTTATTCAACTCTAAAATCCATCTAAAATGATACACTGAAAACTATCGATATTTATTGCTTGCAATATCAATAGTTATCGCAATAGTGATTTCCAGACCAATAGTCACCCCTACAATCTTGGTGACTTGAAGTTATTTCCGACTAGCCCCTATCCCCTACTTTTTTAAAGATTATATATATGACATATTCACGGATAAAAGCTATGCCTTGTGGGCGGGAAGATAACACTGCTCTGTACGTCAGTACGCTGTCTCTAATACAGACCTTGAAATAAAAATATCCGAAGAATCTGTTCGAAAATTATGGCAAGGTTAGATTGTTTTCTACGAAAACCAAAACGGTTTTCATAGATTATATGACAACCCCTGCCAAACCGCTATCGGTTTTAGTTTTCGACCTGGAACCCGAAACCAAACACCGATGAAGAGTAGTTAACATGTTTCAAGGTAGGAGGTTAATGTAGATAGGCGTTAAAATATGTTATGATTTATAGCCAATTAGAGATGTAGAGTGTGATATAATCTGCCAAATCCCACATGCACATTGGCTTACTTCCCAACAGGTTGTCTATAACCTTCAGTGTTGCAACATCTACAGTTGGCAATGCACGATGAACGAGAGTTACAGTTATCGCATTGCAAAACCCAGTTGAGCTGTTTTCAGGTCAGTTTCATTACGGCAGAACTATGTTAGAGTGTATCGCAGGGAGAACTCTCTATCAGATTGTGGCTTTCACTTTGACATCAACCAATGAGAGCGTGGGCTTGACACTTTACACGCGGTAGTTTCTGGCTCTCTTATCGTGGATGGCGGCCATCTTTCTCCTGTAACGATGTCTACCTCGAGGCGGTTCTGACATTTTTACTTGACCATTATGATAGTTGTGACGACACTGGTGCTCTACGTTACATCTCCTCGTGGTGTCGTGCACGTAGAACGCCAAACGTTATCTAACTGCAATGATGGACGAAACTAGAATTGTTTTTTATATATCTAATTATATCTAGAGAATATTGCATGGATGTTTAATCTATACCCTTGCTTTGAACCCTTTTCCTCTGAATAAAATGTGTATAGCACGGTTAGAACATGTGCCGTTACAGTAGTGAGTGAGTGAGTATGGTTTTACGCCGCTTCTAGCAATATTCCAGCAATATCACGGCGGGGGACACCAGAAATGGGCTTCACACATTGTACCCATGTCGGGAATCGAACCCGGGTCTTCGGCGTGACGAGCGAACGCTTTATCCACTAGGCCACCTGACCGCCCCTCCGTTACAGTAAACTACGTTTATAACGAACACGCTTACAAAGAAGTGACGGAGATAAAGAACTATTTCTTGATTTCCGTCCATTTGCTGCATATACCTTCATGTTGTACATATGCTTATAACGAATTACTGTTAACAAATTTCAATTCGTAGTCCCTTTGAATTCGTTATAACCGTAGTTTACTGTATATTAAAGTGCAGATACACACATATACGCACGCACGCGCACGCAGGAAAACATGTACACCAACAAACACAAAATGTACATGTAACACTGATATTCCAAGTCAGATTTCAGGATAAATCACTGTCTTATTGTTTGTCCTTTCTCTGTAATAGTATTATCTAATCGTCATATGTGATAAAATTAATATCAAGGCAAGGTTTGTCCTCAACCAGCTACCGTGTACCCTGATCGGTTCAGTGATCAACTACAGTATATGATTTCTACAGGGCAACCAGTCAATGCGCACTATCGGAATTCACCACACATTTACATCTCGAATTCACTACAAATCATGACATATTTCTATAAGCCTTAGACCTCATTCATTACATGATTTACAAAAGAATACATTAGCAGCTATATAGGTACTGATTACTACTATGTTACGAGTTTGTCCAGACTGATGACCATATATCTCAAACCAAATCTTTGGTCACACTGCAGTGTTTATCTTTCCCATTAACTGTTGTTGCTGTTATCATCTTGCAGGGGTTCTTCCCTCACAGGACCTGTTGTCATCGTGCAAAGTTTTTCCTTCACAGGAACTATTGCATCTTGCAGGGCATGTCCTTCACAGGAACTATTGCATGTTGCAGGGTTTGTCCTTCCCAAGAGCCATTGTCATCGTGCAGGGCTTGTCCTTCACAGGAGCTATTGCATCTTGCAGGGGTTGTACTTCACAGGAGTTATTATCATCCTGCAGGGTTTTTCCCTCACAGGACCTGTTGTCATCTTGCAGGGTTTGTACTTCATAGGAGTTATTGTCGGCTTGCAGGGTTTGTCCTTCACAGGAACTATTGTCACCTTGCAGGGTTTGTACTTTACAGGAGCTATTGTCATCTTGCAGGGGGTTTGTACTTTACAGGAGCTATTGTCATCTTGCAGGGTTTGTACTTTCCAGGAGCTATTGTCATCTTGCAGGGTTTGTACTTTACAGGAGCTATTGTCATCCTGCAGGGTTTGTACTTTACAGGAGCTATTGTCATCTTGCAGGGTTTGTACTTCCCAGGAGCTATTGTCATCTTGCAGGGTTTGTACTTTACAGGAGCTATTGTCATCTTGCAGGGTTTGTACTTTACAGGAGCTATTGACATCCTGCAGGGTTTGTACTTTACAGGAGCTGTTGTCACCCTGCAGGGTTTGTACTTCACGGGACCTATTGTCATCCTGCAGGGTTTATACTTTACAGGAGCTATTGTCATCTTGTAGGGTTTGTACTTCCCAGGAGCTTTTGTCATCCTGCAGGGTTTGTACTTTACAGGAGCTATTGTCATCTTGCAGGGTTTGTACTTTACAGGAGCTATTGTCATCCTGCAGGGTTTGTACTTCACAGGAGGAACTATTGTCATCCTGCAGGGTTTGTACTTTACAGGAGCTATTGTTATCTTGCAGGGTTTGTACTTTACAGGAGCTATTGTCATCTTGCAGGGTTGGTACTTCACAGGAGGAACTATTGTCATCCTGCAGGGTTTGTACTTTACAGGAGCTATTGTCATCTTGCAGGGTTTGTACTTTACAGGAGCTATTGTCATCTTGCAGGGTTGGTACTTCACAGGAGGAACTATTGTCATCCTGCAGGGTTTGTACTTCACAGGAACTATTGTCATCCTGCAGGGTTGGTACTTCCCAGGAGCTATTGTCATCTTGCAGGGTTTGTACTTTACAGGAGCTATTATCATCCTGCAGGGTTCGTACTTTACAGGAGCTATTGTCATCTTGCAGGGTTTGTACTTTACAGGAGCTATTGTCATCCTGCAGGGTTTGTACTTTACAGGAGCTATTGTCATCTTGCAGGGTTTGTACTTTACAGGAGCTATTGTCATCTTGCAGGGTTTATACTTCCCAGGACCTATTGTCATCTTGCAGGGTTTGTACTTCCCAGGAGCTATTGTCATCTTGCAGGGTTTGTACTTCCCAGGACATATTGTCATCTTTCAGGGTTTGTACTTCACAGGAGCTATTGTCATCTTGCAGGGTTGGTACTTTACAGGAGTTATTGTTATCTTGCAGGGTTTGTACTTCCCGGGAGCTATTGTCATCCTGCAGGGTTTGTACTTTACAGGAGCTATTGTCATCCTGCAGGGTTTGTACTTCCCGGGACCTATTGTCATCCTGCAGTGTTCGTACTTTACAGGAGCTATTGTCATCCTGCAGGGTTTGTACTTTACAGGAGCTATTGTCATCCTGCAGGGTTTGTACTTTACAGGAGCTATTGTCATCCTGCAGGGTTTGTACTTCCCGGGACCCATTGACATCCTGCAGGGTTTGTACTTTACAGGAGCTATTGTCATCCTGCAGGGTTTGTACTTCACAGGAGGAACTATTGTCATCCTGCAGGGTTTGTACTTTACAGGAGCTATTGTTATCTTGCAGGGTTTGTACTTTACAGGAGCTATTGTCATCTTGCAGGGTTGGTACTTCACAGGAGGAACTATTGTCATCCTGCAGGGTTTGTACTTTACAGGAGCTATTGTCATCTTGCAGGGTTTGTACTTTACAGGAGCTATTATCATCCTGCAGGGTTCGTAATTTACAGGAGCTATTGTCATCTTGCAGGGTTTGTACTTTACAGGAGCTATTGTCATCTTGCAGGGTTTGTACTTCCCAGGAGCTATTGTCATCTTGCAGGGTTTGTACTTCCCAGGACATATTGTCATCTTTCAGGGTTTGTACTTCACAGGAGCTATTGTCATCTTGCAGGGTTGGTACTTTACAGGAGTTATTGTTATCTTGCAGGGTTTGTACTTCCCGGGAGCTATTGTCATCCTGCAGGGTTTGTACTTTACAGGAGCTATTGTCATCCTGCAGGGTTTGTACTTCCCGGGACCTATTGTCATCCTGCAGTGTTCGTACTTTACAGGAGCTATTGTCATCCTGCAGGGTTTGTACTTTACAGGAGCTATTGTCATCCTGCAGGGTTTGTACTTTACAGGAGCTATTGTCATCCTGCAGGGTTTGTACTTCCCGGGACCCATTGTCATCCTGCAGGGTTTGTACTTTACAGGAGCTATTGTCATCCTGCAGGGTTTGTACTTTACAGGAGCTATTGTCATCCTGCAGGGTTTGTACTTCACGGGACCTATTGTCATATTGCAGGGTTTGTACTTTACAGGAGCTATTGTCATCTTGCAGGGGGTTTGTACTTTACAGGAGCTATTGTCATCTTGCAGGGTTTGTACTTTACAGGAGCTATTATCATCCTGCAGGGTTCGTAATTTACAGGAGCTATTGTCATCTTGCAGGGTTTGTACTTTACAGGAGCTATTGTCATCTTGCAGGGTTTGTACTTTACAGGAGCTATTATCATCCTGCAGGGTTCGTAATTTACAGGAGCTATTGTCATCTTGCAGGGTTTGTACTTTACAGGAGCTATTGTCATCCTGCAGGGTTTGTACTTCCCGGGACCTATTGTCATCCTGCAGTGTTCGTACTTTACAGGAGCTATTGTCATCCTGCAGGGTTTGTACTTTACAGGAGCTATTGTCATCCTGCAGGGTTTGTACTTTACAGGAGCTATTGTCATCCTGCAGGGTTTGTACTTCCCGGGACCCATTGACATCCTGCAGGGTTTGTACTTTACAGGAGCTATTGTCATCCTGCAGGGTTTGTACTTCACAGGAGCTTTTGTCATCCTGCAGGGTTTGTACTTTACAGGAGCTATTGTCATCTTGCAGGGTTTGTACTTTACAGGAGCTATTGTCATCCTGCAGGGTTTGTACTTCACAGGAGGAACTATTGTCATCCTGCTGGGTTTGTATTTTACAGGAGCTATTGTCATCTTGCAGGGTTTGTACTTCACAGGAGGAACTATTGTCATCCTGCAGGGTTTGTACTTCACAGGAACTATTGTCATCCTGCAGGGTTGGTACTTCCCAGGAGCTATTGTCATCTTGCAGGGTTTGTACTTTACAGGAGCTATTATCATCCTGCAGGGTTCGTACTTTACAGGAGCTATTGTCATCTTGCAGGGTTTGTACTTTACAGGAGCTATTGTCATCCTGCAGGGTTTGTACTTTACAGGAGCTATTGTCATCTAGCAGGGTTTGTACTTTACAGGAGCTATTGTCCTCCTATAGGGTTTGTACTTCACAGGAGGAACTATTGTCATCTTGCAGGGTTTGTACTTTACAGGAGCTATTGTCATCTTGCAGGGTTTGTACTTCCCAGGAGCTATTGTCATCTTGCAGGGTTTGTACTTCCCAGGAGCTATTGTCATCCTGCAGGGTTTATACTTTACGGGAGCTATTGTCATCCTGCAGGGTTTGTACTTTACAGGACCTATTGTCATCCTGCAGGGTTTGTACTTCCCGGGACCTATTGTCATCCTGCACGGTTTGTACTTTACAGGAGCTATTGTCATCTTGCAGGGTTTGTACTTTACAGGAGCTATTGTCATCCTGCAGGGTTTGTACTTTACAGGAGCTATTGTCATCCTGCAGGGTTGGTACTTTACAGGAGCTATTGTCATCTTGCAGGGTTTGTACTTTACAGGAGCTATTGTCATGTTAGTTGCACTCTTTCCCACATGTTGCTATTTTGGGTAAATTCTTTGTTAACAAATACAGCGGGAATATAAAAGACTGTTCTTAAATTTGGTTCCTGTATTCTACATCGTTGGTTCGGCTGGGCCAACAACCTTATCTTAAATGAAAAAGCATGTCAGGTTGATGCATGCTGGGATATCAACTGTGTGAAGCAGTCGTAAAATGCTCTTTCATCACACCTGAAAAGCCGCGCTGCTTATTCGGGTCCACTCGGCTCATAACGGATATGACGACTCCACTGCTTTCCGATTAAAGTTTTGTGTAGGTAACGGTATAGAGAGAACCAGAATTGATACCTTATGCTTTTTCATAGTCCCTAAACCACATTCTTGTCCCTTCCGCCCAGATTTGACTTGTAATGCTATAGATTTTCCACAGGTTCTGAACCTCACATTTCAATGGGACACCTTTTCAAGTTAAATGGAGTTGTTTGTGTCTGTCTGTAATTTGAATATCACCCACATACAGTTTGAACAAAATGGGGGCGGTCGGGTAGCCTAGTGGTTAAAGCCATTCTCGACATGGGTACAATGTGTGAAGCCCATTTCTGGTGCCCCCCGCCGAGAAAACCCTTTTTCGTGATTGGTAGATTTTTTATCGAGCGCAACATTTATGTAAGGGTAACGCCTGTCGCCAGATTGTGTCATGTAATATTCTAGTCAGGTGAACTAATGAAACTAGAATAATCCATCTCCAATATGGATTCCGCCCAATGCTGACACCGGATAGTGTTTGTTTTGAGGAATGTGTGTAGTGGGATGTGTGTGCAGCTGCTACCTGTGCAATCAGGTGATGATTACATCACACATCTCTTGTTTCCATATCGTAGCACTGATCCCCGTGTTTGTAGAGGCTATATACGTATGATGATCGATATTCCAGGCAGATTTAAGAATGACCTTGACCTCAATGATCGGTCATCACCGAGCTTCCACGTGAGGCAAGCACTTTATATCAATCTGATTACGCTTCTGTGCGTTTGAGTGTACGTACTTAATTCTACTTGTGTGCGTGTGTTCGTGCGTGCGTGTGTGTACGTAGTGCATAAACTTAGGAATGATTCTAGAATCTGCTTATTTCATGTCACCGCCAACCAATGGCGTTAATTGTTGGCATGTCGCGACCATTAGTTTCATCCAAATGCGATTTCTTACATGTCGTGGTCTTGTGGATGGAGCGCCTGTCCCGAGGGCGGAGGATCGGTGGTTCGAACCCCGGCCGCGTCATGCCATAACGTTTAAAGATGGTACTTGTTGTTACCCTGCCTTACTCTGTCCTTAATACACATGAATGTACAAATGGCAATTACGGTAGCATCAACCTAGACCTCTGACTTAAATAATGACCACAAAAGACACGCAGCTAAAATGATAACAATATTTATTAATCTGAACGTCAAACCCTCCGTTATAAACTATACATATTCAGCGTGTCCACCGCTTCATGAAACCATCATGCACATATATCCCGGATACATGAACACTGAATTAACTGAATAAACTGAATAAACATCTCTATACATGTATACACTGTGTCTTCCTGTGCTATCACACAAGACAAAAGGAATATCATGTATTAAAGGACATTCTGTTTTAAAGTAGGGGGCACATTTACTCAGGTTATTTTTTGTTTTGTTTAATCTAAGACGACAATGTAACCCTAAACACACATACACTTTAAATTCCATGCAGGGAACTATTTACACGTAGACCTAAACTGGACACCAGTCACATGAACCGGCTGATTTATATCGACATATTCCACAAATACATTTCAGATAGAAAAAATCGACAACCTCTAGAATGCCAATCAAACAGATATTTGTCCTAGTTGATGCTTCTACATGTAATTGAGGATTGCACGACGGCTTATATATATATATATATATATATATATATATATATATATATATATATATACAGTACGACCAGTGTACCACTTCCATTGCCTTCCATTGACCCTAGTTGACATCACTGGGAAAGCATGAGTTATTGCCCCTGGAATTTAAGCCAACTGTGATGGCTGCCCCGTGATGCACACGGCCCATTCGTCACCACTCGCCCCTTTCCGTAACCTGCAAGAAGACTCGTCCCCCTATCGATGAATGTTATGTGCGAAAATACGACAAATCAATCAGAATGCGCGTATGATTTCAAGTTCTTCGTCAAAGAATCCCTCAGAATATTTACATATGTCTTGCATTCTAAAATATACCCAAGACACAGTTAAATGTGTTCAATCATACTCTACAATTCTGCATGTCCCGATGTGCTTTAAATTACATCTGAAATACATATAATATATGGGGAAACATATGAGAATCATAACGCAACGAGTTGACAATTGTTTTAGGTATGCCCGTTTGCGCTAAGACGGAACTCGGTTGCAAAAATGGCCATAAGAGGGGCACGAGACGCTATTCGGCTTCGAGTTGGTAACGAATGGCACACGGCCCTGAGTATCGAGTCAACGCACCACACGAGATATGTGTAGCCATCTGCATCCTGAACAGATCCAGGTTTGGTACATCAACGAATAAGTATCACGTAACTCTGAGGTCCCTGTAGTAGATGAATGAACCGATGATGTCGCCATCTTTAGTCCGACCTCCCATGGGGAGATAACCCACTTTCTGAAAGCCTCCCGACCGCTCAATGATCTTGATCATAGCCGTATTCGAGCTGAATGTGTCTACATACATCCCCATGTACCCCAATGTCCTGGCGTACTCTACACACAACTGAAAACACAGTTCTCCTATTCCTCGCCTTCTTTCACAACGCTGAACAATAACAAATGGGTCTACAACATTTTGTCCACGGTAATATTTACTTATAGCAAGCACAAATGCGGCTATCATTTCACCACTCTCTTTATTCAAGATGGCGAAGCCACTACCACCTTTTATATCATCCCGGAAGGTATCTTCTGTCGGGAACTCATCGGCCCCGAAACCGTCGTTGTTCTGCGCAGCTTCCTGTACAATGTGCCATACTTGTTTTAAATGGCATTCTGTCATGGTGTCAATTATTATGTCTCGACCATCCGGAAGTGACGTATAATGTGGTAGGATGATACTCTGTTTTTTCAATGTTTCTTTTAACATCTCGTCGCCTCCGCTGAACAGCCAAACTGAAACAAAAAAAAAGAACATATTAAATGGATTGGCTAAAACACCTGCTGAGCAAGTCAGGTGTCATGCGGTTTTCAATATTATTTAAGCCATATCACGACAGGGGGTAAGAATGGATTGCACATAATTGTTCAGTTGAAATTCGAACCCGCAACTTCGGCGTGACCAGCTAACGCTTTTGAAACTAGATTGTTATACGCTGTGCAAGTAATAGGGACAGCTAACATCCAACCATGAACTGCAACACATTGTGTAGTCTCTCTCACATATCAATAGTCTTTCTCCGCATCCATATCAAAAGTCTTTCTCCGCATCCATATCAAGAGTCTTTCTCCGCATCCATATCAAGAGTCTTTCTCCGCATCCATATCAAGAGTCTTTCTCCCCATCCATATCAAGAGTCTTTCTCCGCATCCATATCAAGAGTCTTTCTCCGCATCAGCCAGCAGATCAGCAATGGACCAATATTGCGGTAGCCTAGCGGTTAAAGTACTCACTCGTCACGCCAAATCTTTTCATGTTTTTAATCAAGGAGTTTTCATGATTTGATGCACTCCGCGAGGTAAAACCTGTATTATTACAATAAAGATCTTGATTGTCGATAAGAACGTCTTGTCGAAGCAAATGCAAGTGATACGAGAGGTGGACGCTGATTGGTGAATAGGGACATATAAGGGACATAACTCGTAAAAGCCACTTGTGGCGGTACGATCGAGGCACGTAATTCCAGTCTAGTTTGGCAAGGGTGTAGACTAACATATAGTCTCTGAAATGAACATAAAAATGTTATAAAAAGGAGCCCAGAGATTTTCAGTTACTGTAGAAGTCTAGACTTGCCAAACATTATAGACTTACATGGGCTGTATTGGATATACTTGTATCAGGGACTGTAAGACAGGCTAGCAAGGGTGGAAACTGGACTTGCCTTGCCTCGGGAAGATGGCCATATGGCGGCGGTCTGTAAATAATCGAGTCGGGACCAAACAATCCAGTGATTGACATCATGGGCATCGATCTATACAACTGGGACACGATGACATGCATCAACCAAGTCAGCGAGCCTGAATTCCGGTCCCGTTTGTAGTTCTATTCACGGGGAATTGTTCTGTTACTGCACATATAGCGAATAGTAATCATCTGATATTGCAATATATTGATAAAGAAATTATCTACATTGTGTACATGTGCTGTCTCAACCATTCCGCGAATCGACACCAAGGCCGACGAGTGTTGTGGTGCGATTACCACTAAAACTAATTCGTTACCATGTGATTATATTCTGACGTAGAAGGGGTTGCTCGTAGGCATGCGCAGAAAAAGGAAAACATCTGTAAATAATTTGCATACGTCAGTACGTTTTATTATAAAAATATCAAAATTGTTTGACTCCAATGCCTAGGGGTGATGCTGCATTCCGCAAAACAACCATAATTAACAATTTACTCTAGTTTTCCTTATCAGAGGGGAGTTGTTTTGTTATTTCAACAGCTATGTCATCATGTGTACCTCGTTATGCTTGGAAGTAATAACCCAAATTTCTTAGCTGTGACATTTAACGAAAACAGTGAAACGTTCACGACGCAATAACCCCCGAGTCCAAGATAGCATGTGTGCTGTCAAACAGATGAGTGGTGTAAGCAGAATGTGGAACAGGCTAGCAAAGCCCCTAACAGCGATCGCGTAGTGTGAAGCTGGGTCAAGGTGACCTGGATGGTCATTCACATTACGGCACGAGACTTCTACGTTATGTTATACACTCCAATGAAAATCGCAAAAGGTGTGCCAAAAACATGTAATCTAACACCCCTTCCTTAACTCTTCTACCCATAGCTCTGTCCTGTTTACAGCAGATGCCTGTTAGACAGCAGGAGGTCAGTTTTGACCAGACTGCAAGGGAATTAAATATCAATGTGGCTAGGCACCAGATTTGTTTGTTTATAGTTATATGATACTGTCTGGGTCAATTTCGCAATGTTTGTGAAACTCTGGAATATCTGCTGATCACACCTTCTTGACCTAGCTGCTAACAGTTCTATAACAGAACAAGATCCTTCAAGATAGGGACAATATCTGCGAATTGCATTAAAGTATTTAGTACATATGCAGTAAACGAACTCGAAGGGACCACTAATTTTAGATCGCAATAACCGTAGTTGGTTATGAGCATGTATACAGCATTTATACAACAAATGGTCGGGACTAAAAAATAAGTTCGTTATATCGGTCAGTTCGTTATAAGCGTGTTCGTTATAAACGTAGTTTACTGTACTCTCTAACCGCCCAGCGGTGCGTATGCCATGTTGGAACACTAGGATGGTCAAGTTGTTCAAGCACCCGCTTGTCACACCAATGCAATGTTTCCATCTCCACTGAGGAACACGTTGTGAGAAGTCAATTATGTGTGTCCCTCGCCCTGACACTGCTGGAATACACAACGTGCGGCATAAAACACTCCTCATTCTATCGCGCACTCAGTTACGTGTAAAAACATATGTTATTTACATACAACAAATTGGGCACTGATTATTACAACTTAGATCGCACATACAACAGATTCACAAGTGTTGTTAATTTACAATGAATATATTAAATTACAGAAAAGAAACAAGATAAATAGACAAATCTATTCACATCAACATTGCTCATTGAAACCTTTCGATTTTTAGAAAACATATATTTGTCTATTTTTCAAGGTTTAGTTGACATGATTAGGTAAGCAATGCTGCATTATCAATTAGCATCAGGTCAATATCAACAATAACATATAGCTCAAACAATGCCGTAGCCCTGCACCATGACTGTGGAATATATTTATTTTATGAAAATAAATAAATCTTGAAACGCATACAAAAGCAAGTCTAATTAGCTCTAGCTAGCTTTATTCCACACTAAGAAATCAGCAAAGGGAATTTGTTTTATTTTTAGAGTCAAGAAGGATATTGTGCAATATACGATTTCAGAGACTAAATGTTAGTCCAATAATGTCGATGCGTCGTTAAATTGTAACTCACTCACTCAACAATAACAGGTATCGCGCACAACTGACAATGAGTATGTCAATAAATAAGGACATTTCAATTAAACGAATTGTTTTCACATGGGTTGTCAAATCGGCAGTTTGGATTCTCTTTGTATGTAGTGACCTATGATTTTTAACGTGTGGCATGTCATAATGTACGTACGTCATATAAAAACTATCCGTGTAATTGAGAGCGTTTTTTAATTGTACATTATCCAGTAGTTTATGCTATTAATCATAACCCGAGTACTTTCTCTAATGAGGTCAGCGTCCCACTGCCCCACTGCCCCAAAGCTCCAGATTCCCCTTTCAGTGTTCGGCGTGCCATTACCCTCATAAAATATAACTGTCAACGGACCTGTTCCCTGATACCACAAGGATTATATATCTCCGCATGCGTCATTGCAGTGACATTTATGAGCTAGACACTGAAACATGTCTGACTGTCAACATTTACAAGTAACCTTCATATCATAACTTCATAAGTTAAACACCTATTAAAGTGAAGAGGTGTAAGCATGGCTAGACACGATTCAAAGTCCCATGCTGTCCTGCACCACGACTGTGGATTATATGTATTCTATGAGAACACAACCTAGATTTATATAAAAGCAGTATCAAATTAGTATCAACAAAATTAATTGTTTTCATTTTAGAGGTGAGAAAAGTATTGTGTAATATAATAATTCATAGACTATATGTTAGTCTAGGGCCCATGGTAACATGGCACGTAAATTAAAGTGTATGAAGCATCAGACATGATCAGTCAAGGCTGACCAATATCTAGTCTGCCATACAGACCGTAAACAAATATATCCAATACAGCCCATGTAAGTCTATGATATATAATATAGATTACAGCAGTTCTGAAATTGACCGTGCTCGTGGGTTTCACCGAAGTGGTAAACGTCTAAGACCCGCGTCACTTTGGGCTTTCCTCCCACATTAAGCTGACACGCCGCGATATAACTGGAATACTGTTAAAAGCGGCGTTAAACCCAACTCACTCACTCACTCTGAAACTGAAGAAAGTCTCTTGGCTACTTTTTATTATATTTTAACATATTTAAGATAATTCAACCACTCTTTTTTTCTGTAAAATATGTTCTTTTCAGAAACTAGATAATAATCTTGCCAATATTTCCCCGTACCATAGAGCTGACCACAGGGAGCTGAGAATGAAAATAAAGTGCACACTGATTCAATGACCACGACGCAGCGGCATCAAGTGGTCGGTCCCTTAGGTGCTGACAAAGAAACACTACCTAACTCGGGTCTTCACGGGTCGTATAGAAAAGAGAGAGGTGATTATTAGGACAAATAGACCACAGGTAACGGGCAGCTGGCTATATCAAACCCTTATTATAAGGCTTATAAACAACATTTTGACCTTGCGATGTTGACGTGATAACGAAGAATACTTACATTTACACAGTGTATGCGTGTTGCAATGTATCCTTGTCGTCAGTATGCTGATCGAGTGATAAATACCTACCGATCAAAATAGGTCGACTTATCAGTGCCCATTTGTGCTGCGAGAACATGTTTGGGGCTGGAAATGACTTCGAGACAACCGTAATTTCGAGACATCCGATTCGACACATCAGAGGTTAAATAGTGATGAATAAAGAATAGAACGCAAGGACCAAGCTTAAGTTCGACACATCAAAGTTCGACACAAGCGTGTTTGTCTGTATATCTTGTTTGTCGTAAATATATGTAACAAAGTCACCGCTAAAGTACAAACTGCCTCGGTTATCCAGCGAAACAGACTTCAGTGGGTGCAAAAGGCCACACTTTGATGAAAATTATATGAATGGATGACTGAAATTCATTAATGACACCAAGGGTTGGCGAAAAGATCAGGCATGACTCGCCCGTCATGTGGAGATCGAGTGGTTAAATATTTGGCCTTGCTGATTGTGTGTCATTAATGTCTCGACCTCGGGGATCGCTGTTCATGCTGGTAACCACTGGTTTACCAGAACCAGACTCGATTATATACAGGTTTCCGCACCATAGCTGTAGTATCGCTGACTACGTAACGCACGCAGTATGACACCGACACATGCATCTGACTACAACGTAACACATTCACAGCTTGATACTGAGACACGCAGCTGACTACGACGTAACACATTCACAGCTTGATACTGAGACACGAAGATGACCACGACGTAACACACACACAGCTTGATACTGAAACAAACAGCTGACCACGACGTAACACATTCACAGCTTGATACTGAGACACGCAGCTGACCACGACGTAACACATTCACAGCTTGATACTGAGTCACGCAGCTGACTACAACGTAACACATTCACAGCTTGATACTGAAACACGCAGCTGACTACAACGTAACACACACAAAGCTTGATACTGAGTCACGCAGCTGACTACAACGTAACACATTCACAGCTTGATACTGAATCACGCAGCTGACTACAACGTAACACACACACAGCTTGATACTGAAACACGGAGCTGACTACAACGTAACACATTCACAGCTTGATACTGAGTCACGCAGCTGACCACGACGTTACACATCCACAGCTTGATACTGAGTCACGCAGCTGACCACGACGTAACACATTCACAGCTTGATACTGAGTCACGCAGCTGACTACAATGTAACACATTCACAGCTTGATACTGAGTCACGCAGCTGACTACGACGTAACACATTCACAGCTTGATACTGAGTCACGCAGCTGACTACAACGTAACACATTCACAGCTTGATACAGAGTCACGCAGCTGACTACGACGTAACACATTCACAGCTTGATACCGAGTCACGCAGCTGACTACAACGTAACACATTCACAGCTTGATACTGAGTCACGCAGCTGACTACAACGTAACACATTCACAGCTTGATACTGAGTCACGCAGCTGACTACAACGTAACACATTCACAGCTTGATACTGAGTCATGCAGCTGACTACGACGTAACACATTCACAGCTTGATACCGAGTCACGCAGCTGACTACGACGTAACACATACACAGCTTGATACTGAGTCACGCAGCTGACTACGACGTAACACATTCACAGCTTGATACTGAGTCACGCAGCTGACTACGACGTAACACATTCACAGCTTGATACTGAGTCACGCAGCTGACTACAACGTAACACATTCACAGCTTGATACCGAGTCACGCAGCTGACTACGACGTAACACATTACAATTTAGATGCAATGTTACATTTGATAAAAGTGCAAAGTTGTAAATGGAAGGAGTACGTCCAGGTATTCAATCATATGGTGATAAATCAAAAACCCTCAGCGGTACAACACTGTATGTTACGTTCGTCATTTTCACATATTTCATCAGAGGAATATCATTGTGATTTGAAACCTCTGATTTGTCAATCGAGTATTTATCAGAATGGTGTACATCATGGTAATATATGCATTAATCGCAACAAAAGCACCATATCGGGTTATGCCATGCGGTAAGAGTGAGTGAGTGAGTTGGGTTTAACGCCGCTTTTAACAGTATTCCAGTTATATCGCGGCGTGTCAGCTTAATGTGGGAGGAAAGCCCGAAATGATGCAGGTCTCAGACGTTTACCACTTCGGTGAAACCCACGAGCACGGGTATGGTGCTGACAAACCTAGAAACATAATCGCGGCGAACCGGGATTCGAACCCACAATCATAGGTTTCTGGCGTGCCCAAGGGACGCAACTCTGCACAGCGAATCGCGGCGCTTTAGACGACTGGGCCACCCGTGCCCCCCCATGCGGTAAGACAGACACTAAGTTGTACAATGTCTCTAGAATGCCATAATTATACCAGAATTCACGTAGAGGCTTCGAATTCCAGATTCGCCCGAATATATAATTATTCTTTGGTCTATTTGCTCCATACCCGAGATTGTCGGTTTCGCCAAAGTGGTAATTATCTACGACCTGCGTCAGTTTGTCTCCTACATAAAGCTGAAAAAAGATAAAACTGTGAAAACCCAACTCACCTACTACTTATAATGTTGCAGTTAGCACGCGAACTACAATAATGTTACACACGTAACCGATACCATCGTTACTAAACTTGATGGAACGCGGATCCAAAAAAGTCTAAATCTCCGCACCCATCCTCGCCTGGTCGCTCTGGCTTAATGCCAACGGTACTATCAGCAAGCCGCATCTAGGCCTACCGTGTAACTCATTCACTCACTGGAGAATAAAACCAAAGTTCACAAGTTGAATTCATTATATACTTCAGTGTGTAAGACTGCGTTTTCTGAAGCGGAGAAAAGTGATACTTTCATTGCAGTGAACATAATACTTTGACAGAACTATTGTCTGCATTTGTCTCCCCACAAATTGTCTCCTTTTATCGCCCACACACAACTGTTGACATCCTTTTTATGTTAGTTCCAAATTAACACTGCGAACTAATGGCAGATGGTCACTTATGCAGTTAATATTGCTTCTTGCCGTTTGTTATTCTCTTGAAAATGATTCGTTATGCTCTGTAAATTTCTCATTTCTCAAACGAGACACTTGCTATTTCGCAAAGCGCCTTTTCTGTTACCTGACCAGCGTGTATTTCTTCCTTTTATAAGTTGATTTTGTATATAACTATATCCATGTGTATGATAAAGAAATTTAGTCACCTCAATAGTTTTTATTGCTTTTGATTATATTTTTTTAAGATTTTGCAAAATCGGAACTACTTTGTAAGTTGCAATTACAAGGGGTGATGAATCGTCCCTGCGTGTTAGGTAGGGAGAATATACGTTTCAAGGTGTCACATTTATAATGAAAAAAATCCCCATTCCGGTAGAAAACTACACCAAAATTATAAAATAAATAGGATATTCCATGTGTCTCGTGAAGTATCATGTCTCTCTCATCTCGTGACGGGGAAAAATATCGAAATCGAGAAAATATCTCCTTCACTCGACACATGAAATATCCTCTGAATATTGGCTGGTCACTGAGGCACACATCGTATTTGCAATGCTGGCTTAGTGTGGATCCATGTGAAAGAACATATTAGTGTCCAGTGAAATGAGTTATTGGAACTCACCAGTGCTGGGTCACTATGGTCAAATACTCTGTTGGTCAGTCAATAAGTAACAGGCTGACGTCACTGTATTTCTCAAGTCACAACAACATGTATGGCCGCCATTGTAATTAGTACGCCCCCGGAACTATTTATATCGCTGATGATACCTACACCAGTGGCACAGATCCAAGCCTTGATAACAAACCTGCTGCACCTAGTATGTACTTTGTAGTCGACAGTTTCAAATGTTAAAGTCAGTCCTGCATAAACACTGAGGAATAAACACTATTTTTTAAGTTTTTAGATCTGAACAAAATAAGACATCATCAAAACAAAAAACATACATGCCAAAATCAAGCTTCCTCATCCTGGCAATTTCAGTGTATTGCAAACCCAAAAAATGCATTTGAAGGAAATTCATTAGGATGGTCAAACAAGGTGAAATCTTAAAGTGAGTGAGTATGGTTTTACGCCGCCTTTTGCAATATTCCAGTAATACAACGGCGGGGGACACCGAGAAATGGGCTTTAAACATTGTATCCACGTCGGGGATCGAACCCGGGTCTTCGGCGTGACGAGCGAACGCTTTAACCACTAGGCTACCAGACAGCCCTCAAATATTAAAGCATTGTGAAAATAGAACACATATCTTAAGCCCCACTACGAAGAACACATACAAAATAATTAATTACATTTTGAACAAAAAATGTTTTAAACTTTATATGTAATATTGTTACGCCCAAATATATCTGAAAAAAAAAGTTTTTGAATGTAACTCTATACATTTATGACTCTTGTGTAGATATCAACTTGTTCTCGTCGCTTTATGGCTGAAATAATGGCAACGCGACGTTAACTTTTAACTCATTCACTTGAACTAAAACGACTAAGCAATGTAAGTAATAGTTATAAATCTTTTTCAATATGGCAGCCGTGGCGGCCATGTTTAAAATAGGTTTTGAACCTCTTGAACAAATTCAGATGTCACCATTGGCTGGATAAAGCACGTGGTATCTCAGGTTCGTCAGTGGTTTCTGAGGCGAAATGACGCCGGCGCCAAACAAGCAGGCCAAAACATAAGGTGACAAAAAATTCATCAATTTTCCAGGACCCGTATAATAATTTTAGATGCAAACAGATGCAAATTGACTGAGTGTACACTGGAAACACGAAAAGGGCCTCTTCAGTGCATCGCTGACCTTTTACCAGTCGGTGATCAATGAAATTATAGTCATCCGACGATGCCATGTAAACCAACCATTCTTCATATTCCTCATTGAACACATAACCATTTTATCGACAATGTGGGCAAATAAACCATGTGGAACATTTTCGACTCGTCTTCCTTCAACAGAACCGGTAATATCGATCTCTGAAACCCAACCGGTCAGTACTACCGCGTTCCGTCCTAATACGACCAAGCCGCTACACGAACGACTCACTTCATGGGTTCGAGGAGACGGTCTTGTGTCCAAGCCAAGGACCATCTCTGTCGGTGCCGATCTGTTCAACCTTGTATTGATTCCAACATGGGCAAACACGTCGTGTGGTGAGAGAGGGGTAAGTTGGTTATTAATCCTCGCTTGGGGCCACGATGTGTCGATCACCAGCCCTAATGGCATACAGAAACATATACATGATTACCCTCGCTATGGGCCTAACTCCAGGACCATTAACCGAAACATGAATCAACTAAATCTAAAAAGGTCGATTTGATTGGTATAGATTGTGTGGTTAACAACAAGACGACGATCAGTGGATGTCCTGAAGTATTTCTTTAGGCTAAAACATCGAAACGGATAATGTTCATCTGAATGCTTGTACGTGTTATCAAGGGGATGAATAAGAATTTTTCATGAACATTGCAAGTAATGAATTACAAAAGGTATACTCAAACATAGCGAATCCCTTATGCAAAAATACATATGCCAGTTATTTTCCCAATTAAAAAAAGGTCTGTACAGAGACATTGACCTTTTGTTTGTTTATTCTCTTCCTCTTGCTCCAGCATCGACTTTACCTGAAGACAAAAAATACCATTTTCCCACAAAACAAAGGAATACCAAGAGGATGTTGTGTACTACATGAGAAGATATGACAAAACGCATAAAAAGTCATTTAAAAAAATCCTCGTCTATATTTAGGTATTTTGGGCTTAATTTTGGTAGTTTAAGTTTGGCCTTTTGCGTTGTTGCATTGTGTCAAACAGAAGCTATATCTGTGGTGTCGGAGCTGCCTCGACGATTGCCTTGGCTGTGACTTTATCAGTATACCAGATCATGCCTGTCAACAAGTTACTTTGATCTTTGTAGATCCCGTATTTTGATATTGCGGAAAACCCATCATGGAATGAAGTCTGTGTTACAGACTACGTCATACAAGTGGTCATATTTTGGAAGGTATGTGTCCGGTCTGTGAGACAGACGTATGCATGTCGGTCAGTTTCGCTCATCCAACATTGATACTATTGTTCATCAAAATTGTTTTTCATGTCACTTTCCTTCATTCATTAATACACTCGTACCAAACATACTTGAAACGCAATGGACTTCAGTCCAATTCTAGGCCAGTCGCACTGCATCCAGGACGATATATATAACAAAAACTCAGTCATTCACTGAATCTCATACTATATTATATATTTGATATTTATCAAATACCTATCAATGATATGAGGCATTTTGCATGTGCGATAGAGAGAACATGGAAACTGTCACACCACAAGGGGTGTAATAACCAAACAAGGTAATCTTCCAAACAGGGTGAAAATGTGTTGCGTTCAAGTGGCATTGCGATTTCTGTCACTGTATGTAAATGACTGGTTTTGTAAACAAAATGTAGCTCAACCATCCTTGAATAATACGACCACTATGTGTTGTCGCTATTCATTATACTTTTAGGTAACGAGTCAAACCTCCGCCTGCTCCGAGCGAGACGGAAACCAACGAGTGCGTAAACAAATGAGAGATCAGATTCCATCAACAATATTTCTCGTGCAACACGTGCGCAGCCTGCGGCCATCTGCTCCACACACTGGTTCGATGTCAGTCAATGGTAGGGTTCGCACAAAGTTCATGCAAGGAGTAGGCCTCATTTCATCAGATGTTAAAAAATACACGTCACGACTACAACGCAATGTAATCACGGGAGTGAGTGAGTTGGGTGTAACGCCGCTTTTAACATTATTCCAGTTATATCACGGCGTGTCAGCTTAATGTGGGAGGAAAGCCAGATATGACGCAGGTCTCAGACGTTTACCAATACGGTGAAAACCACAAGCACGGGTATGGTGCTGGCAAACCTAGAAACATAATTGGGGCGAACTAGAATTCGAACCCACAACTATAAGTTTCTGGCGTGCCCAAGGGACGCAACTCTGCACAGCGAATCGCGGCGCCTTAGACGACTTGGCCACCCGTGTACCCGTTTTCACGGGAGATGGACGAACGTGTACCAATCCGGAAAGTATTAACGATGATCTTTAACAAAATCTTGAAATTCTATCATTCAATCGACTGTTGACGCACATTGTTGATCCTCACGAACTTAAATAGTGCTTGTCATGTGCCGGATACAGATTCTTGTCCAGGCACTTTCATAACCACAAGTAATGGTCACGATATACCTGTTTGGGTAGCGAGCATTCTTGCACCATAGACAGAACCAGTGAAGTAGATCTGATCCCAGATAGTATCTCTCTATCAGCGCACAACAGGAATAGAATGTGGCGAGTAATTACAGTCGTGTGACATGTGTTGTAGGAACAAAGGAAACGGGGGCGTGGTCGGAAGGTGGAAAATTCCAAGGTTATAGGAAGGGGGATAGTCTGTCATACAGACCCTGAAACAAATATATTCAATACAGCCTATGAAAGTCTATAGTGTTTGGCAAGTGTAGATTACTGCAGTATCTGAAAATGAAGAAAGTGGGATCCTTTTGTTTTTGTATACCGCATAAATACCGCATCGATTATTTGATACGTATGCACGTTCTCAATGAAATATTGTATGTGGAGACAGGTGGTGCGATAGAATCAAACTAACGAATGGATCTGATCCTATGTCTGATCAAGGCGGCCATGCGGTACTGAGCTCTGTCATTATTCATTCGACAGGGTCTACATTCGAGAGTAAACTAACATGTAGTCCCAGAAATGAAGTCTTATTTAAATACTAGTATACATACATACGAAAAAAAGCATAAAATCCCAAAGGAGCCCAGAACAATGCCTAATTTCAGAGCTAAGGCAATATAGACTTGCCAATTTTTCTAGACTTGAGTTGTAATTATTCTCTAGAGTCTGGGAGACGAACTAATTCGAGATAAACACTTACATTAACATTTAGTCTGTGCGTTGTGGGAGGGTTTCTTGTGTTATGTGGCAGACAGGTTAGTAGAATGATGAACATCCGAAGCCGTCGGGGTACGATGCCCATACAAGTCATAGAGTCGGTTAGAACAGGTCTTCAGCAACCCATGCTTGTCGTAAGAGGCGTATAACGGGATCGTGTTGTCAGGCTCGGTGATTTGGATATGCATGTCATCGTATCCCAATTGCCCGGATCGATGCTCATGATATCAATCACTGGATTGTCTAGTCCAGACTCCATTATTCAGGGACCGCCGTCATATAGCTGGAATATTGCTGCGGCGTTAAACAACAAACAGACAGACATAGAGCAGGACCACCTAATCCCCATCTATCGTCGCCTGTTGTTCCACGTGGATGTTACGCAGTGTTGAAATTACCAATGCGTTTGATGTTTGATCGGCAACCTGACTCGATTAGGCATTTGACATTTAAACAACTGACAGTGTCGCTGTACGGCCCTACCGGGGTATCCAGGGTATAATATTAGCCACCTTCGTTTCGGAAGTGACGTCACGGTCCCTATCTCTCGCATCACTAACGTATCATTGCATATATGTCATCATTTGCAGCGACGTGTCATTCGAATCGGGCTCAGCAGGAAGCATCGGTAACGAGTATTTATCATAAAATTATGGAGATATGATACCATTGATACTCGAGGATATCTTCTGACACTGTCCGCTCCGGACATAACGTACCCCAGGACAGAAAATGGTAAAACAATTCATTATCATGTCGGGGGGGTGGGGGGGGGTCATGGCGGAGGGCGGAGGGCGGAGGGCGGTCGGGTAGCCTAGTGGTTAAAGCGTTCGCTCGTAACGCCGAAGACCCGGGTTCGATTCCCCACATCGGTACAATGTTTAAAGCCCATTTCGGGTGTCCCGCGCCGTGATATTGCTGGAAATTTGCTAAAAGCCAGGTAAAACCATACTCACTCACCAGCTTTAGAGGTTACACTTCTTCCCCCCAAAACAATCAAGGTCACATGTTGTTTCACAAAACACTGTCCAGTCAACTCCAAGGAATCCTTAATATCTGTTCATTATCCTTATGCATATCGACGATGTTGCGCCATACTAGGAGCTGGAACCTGGGAACTACCTTTTCTTTTTTCTTTAAAACCGACTTCGAGATATCCAGTGCTGACTATATTTACCATTTCTGGATGTTACGTGAAGGCCGGAACCAACATTCAAAGAGGAACACAACAGCATATACACATCAACACATGCATATTAATTAACGTTAGTGTTATACATTTTGTTGTCAGGGCGTGTCAACAGTAATTAACTGCAACCACGCGGCAAAGGTGACTACATCGCTCACCGCATTCATAAATTGAGGAATCTGAACTGTATTGGTAACATCTCGACAATGATCCCCCTCAAACAGTCGCCTGCAGCATACACGGATATGCCATCCCAGTATCGTCTACCGGGAGACAATACACCCATTAGCTGCACGCAAGCGGAAGCGTGATGGTTTTCCCACGCAGGTAGCTGTTATTACACACGTGGTAAATACACGCAGCAGCATCAGTGTTTACGAACGCCCACCGTGGGATGATAGCTTGTACTGGGTCTGGTCTACCGGTTCTCGTTGCGTAATCATGCTGTGCATTCTAGATGACCGAGGGCGCGCACCAGTTTATATTCTGGTATCAAATGATAATGGTGACGCATAAGGTTTATTTTTGGTATCATTTCATAACCAACCTCTACATTTAAGTAAATACTCATTACTGGGATTTAGAAATAATGTTTTTCTGTTTACATACGACATAAATTGATATTAACAGTTTTAGATTCGTGACTGACAGAACAGATTCATTGGAACAGACGTACAGTCAGCTGGTAATAGCGTCATTGGTATCCTCCCTAAAACCATAGTATATTTGTTATATTGTTTTGAAAACAATGTGGGTCGTAATGTGTGTTCACAGATACACACTTGTCCCTTCACCGGATGAAAATTGTTATCTTTTCAACTGTTTGAATTGAGGTATTGGGGAAATGAGGACAGAAACATTCAAAGTTTTAATTGTTATGTACTTCTTGAGTAATTTTCATCACTATTTTGCCTTTTACGCCATCCCATTTGTATCCACCCACCACATCCTACCAATATCAAGCAATTTCAGTATCAAATCTAGAATTCTACGCTTTTATTGTTACATTGATATTCATTATATTTCACCTGTATATAAGATATGCTATGTTAAATAAGAAATGCTGTGTTATATCAATACATTTTTATGCCACTGTCTCTCATACGCCCAAGTGGTGTGGCTCATTTTAGTTTCATGTCTATATGGAAAAATGAAGTGAGACGTTAATAAACTATCTGTCTGTCTGTCTGTGCCCCACCGCCAACGCCCAGACTGGCCGTGGATAAAGTGATTACCTCCTGGACATTTAAATTTAAAAAAGACCCCAAGCGCCCAAATACTTATTTGAGATGCCACAACAATTTTGTGGCAAGGTTCTTTACCATGGTCTATCGTTGTACCCAGACGCTATGTGACGTTGCTCATTATATCAACCATTGGTTTGTCTGGCACAGATTTAATTATAACAGGCACCGTGATATAGACGGGATGGTACTGACTGCGGCGTAAAACAACTACATGAATTACAGAATATGATAAGAATTACATTATGTGGTTAACTAGTTCATTTTATTTGCAAACGTTACGCTGTGAGGATGATGTGAACATTTAGTCCTGAGATGAGGAAGATGACAAACTATTGGTCCCGAGATTGACATAGTGTTTCCATTAGTGGTAAGTCTCACGTCTTTGAGCTCATCAATTATCACGGACAGATAGCGGAAACAGCTGGGCTTGTTGTGACAAGATGGATGGCGGCAGGTAACAGTAATGAATCTGTCCTGTTTACAGTGTGATGGGAGCAATGAGGCAACGACACGAATGTTTGTTTGTTTGTTTATTTAACGCCGCACTCAGCAATATTCCAGCTATACGATGGCAATCCAGTGATTGACAACAGGAGCATCGATCCACGCAATAGGGATCGATGACACGCAGCAACCAAGTCAGCGAGCCTGACCACCCGATCCCGTCAGTCGCCTCTTACGACAAGCATAGTCACCTTTTACGACAAGCATGGGTTGCTGTAGACCTGTTCTACCCGGGACCATGACGGGCCTAACGACGCGAATGGCAAATACGACCATAGATCGGTTTGCATCTGTCGTGTTGCTGAACATTCAATGTTTGCTTATTTCTGCCTTTATAGCGAAACCTAGACTAACATATCATCTTAGAAATCTTTATTTACACAATACATTTCACTCCTCTAAAATTGAAACAAATAATTTTGCTGATGCTGATTTTATGTTGAATAGAGTTAGCTTGGTTTTTCAAATATATTCAATGGTGCAGGACTAAGCGAGACGCTGTTAGCCGCCTTCTGGAAGATTACTGTTAGAACAGATGCGACTGATGGGTCAGGGGGTCAGATTCGGTGACTTAGTTGTCAGGGTGACCTCTAACCCCTACGGCGTGGATAACTGTTCACGATATCAATCACTGGATTGCCCGGTCCAGACTCGATTGTTGAAAGACGGTCGTTATGTAGCTGGAATATTGCTTAGTGCGGCGTTAACAAACAAGTTAATCTGGAATTAGTTTTATCCGGACGATTTCAATGGGAATTGTTTAGTCCTGATGTAGACCGTACAATGTATACCTATCGCATCGTGGAGAACGTCCGTGTTTTGATCCCCGGGCGAGTCATAACAAAAGGCGTTAAGAGATAGCACTTGTTCTTACCCTATCTGGCGCTCGGCATTAAGGAGCTAAAACAAGGACTGGTCAACTGGTCGGCTACTGCATATGCACGTCGCTATATAAGTGCAATAATCTTGGACGCGGCTTTAAACCCCATTTCACCCCACCTCACACACATAATGTGAAACAGTCCGTCAACAATGACTGACGACTTGCTAATAATACATAGGTAGAAAAGTAGCTTACTGACCTATTTTGAAGTACTATGGAGCGGTCATTGCCACACATCAACAGCTGGCCCGTCCGTGCTTTGCAACATCTCACAGATTTGGGCGTCAGTAAGGGCCAGAGTTAGTTTAGGTTGCACGCTTCCTACAAGGAGTCTGGCGCGGAGTCAAGAACGCCAAGCATGCAGCCAATTTCATTCCTCACTACCTTCCTACGAAAGACAGATTCTAGATAGTGGTAATGTTTGTCTTTCTCAGTAACATTATAGATTAATGCTCCAACAGGGCACGTGTATTGGTCAAACCGGCCCTCAATATGATTTGTTAGATACGGTCTCCGACTGTAAACACGTGGGCGGAGGACCGATCCGTCAGGTGATACAAAACCTCGAAGGATGTATTATTCTTCATGAACCAGGTGTTGGTGAGAAACTTGCTCAGAAAGCATACGCATATTGCCGGTAAACATGATCAATGTTGCATGGCGTTGACATGTATAACACACTCGTAAGAAGACTTTAAAACGTCTAGATTACCGATAGTGGTGTCGAATGGCGGTCTGAAAGATCAGGGTGAATTTAAATGTCAGCGTTGGCTGCAGTGCAAGACACTATCTTGAGATGCACTATTCAGCTGTAGTCTGCCCACATGTATCTGCTAACGATCTACTGTGGTGGTCTGTACAGACAGCTCAATCTCATAGCAAACAGGTCAACATGACATCTAGATGCCAGTATCTAACTGACATGAGATATTGGTATAATATAAAACGTCAATGCCAGAGAATAACCAGTCTCGATTATCAACCGAAACAGATTCTGTTGGGCGTAAAAGGGCGTAAAAAGAAAATAGCGGTGAAAATTATGTGAAAGGATCACTGAAAATCAGTGAAGACACCCGGTGTTCATGGAATTAGTTCTGTAATTTTTATAGTTTTTATTCAATTCAGTATATGATGTTTCATATTTTCACATAAAGTAACAAGACTTGTTAAATACCTATTAGGTGTAGGTTACATACCTGTACAGCAGACATCAAACTTTAATTGTCTAGACATGATACAGGAGTACAACAATGTTACAGAGTGGTTATCTAGCAGACGACATTTGCCATGCTTATGGGGCCATTATTAACAAAGTGTGAAGCTAAATCCTTACAGCACATAGTAAGGATTCAGTATCAGTTTAGAAATCTCGAATTTTTATTCTTAACAGTTCTTTCTGTGTATGGATGTAGTCTGTCTCACAGACCCTGATACAAATATAAATCAAATACAGCCCATGCAAGTCTAATGTTTGGCAAGTCTAGATTACAGCAGTATCAGGAAAATAAAGAGAATCACTGGGCTCCCTTTTCATTATATTTTTATTAGGATAACTGAACAACTGTTTTTTTCTGTACGATATGTTCATTTCAGAGACTAGATGTTAGTCTATGTATGGATGATGCGAATGACTAACACCTTGGAAGCGGCAGTGCGCTTTTAGCATCCTTCCTTAAGAAACCGTTAGATTTTGGAGGAATTCGAAATCAGGCACATCCAAGCTCCCCAAACATAGCGTTTTAGTCCACTAATAAATTCAATATAGAAAAGCAACATAATTTTTTTCATAAAAACTGCTCTTACTCTATAATCATGGGAGAATCGTGTATTATTCCCACGATATCGTGTGCATTTGTTTATGAATCGCTATCAAATATGGATGATACTTGGCGAAAAGATGAGCGTATCCTGTTCCACCGGTTGCACCCGTCAGAGACACGTGGGAAGGCAAGTCAGTTTAATACCAATGATATTCACTTTAAAGAAACGTAAAATATATTGTGATTAATAACTCTTGTTCCAAATTGGTACCTGATTGGTAGTTCCATGACTGACCCAAACACTGTTTTGTTACTAAACATTCAACGTTGGTACAATACGGAGTCCAGCCAACATCGGGACTGGTGGCTATTGATCACTGATTGTGCAAACTTTACTATTGACGGAAAGATCACTTGCAAAACAGCAATCAGGAGATAAGCCGATGGTGGAAGGCCAAGGATTGCTTACTGTTCCGCGCCTTCAATGAACGGTTGCTATGACAACGTTGATCAAAGCTGATTGATGGCTGGAGATGGTCGCAGCGGTCACATCTGGCTACACTGACCAATTACCATCTTCAGCCTACCCACGCGCTTTTACCATTGCACGTGTCTGTGTCACTGACCATACCATATTACTTGTCTCTGTCCGTTTGGTTGTAATGATGGAATAGCTGAACTGATCAGATTCAGTTACTTGGTTTAATGAATAATGTATGTAGGACTGTTTTGTACAATAAGGCGAATACCATGATATCGAATTATTCATTTATGTCAGTTCGGACACAAAATGGTAATTAATGAAAAATGCACCAAAGAAGATATGGAAAAGATTAGTACAAGACCATAATTAGTCATAATGGTTTGACTATTATTCGCAGAGAAACACCCCCCCCCCCCCACCCCACACACACACACGCACGCACGCACGCACGCACGCACGCACTCACACACTTATATCAAATGATTCGTTCTTAGTAACCCTGTCGGGATGACGTGTTGAGGTACATACGCTGTCGGCTACTTATCTTGGTGTCACGAGAGACTTGTGGTTATGACAGGTCTTACGTTACGAAATTCAATACATCATCACCAAGATTACGAAATTCAATACATCAGCCAAAGATTACGAAATTCAATACATCATCACGCGGAGTCGAAGTGCTATTGTTTCCCCGCCATCTCCGAGGCCACAATGACGGTGGAACATTATCAGGTGTCTAGGCAACCGAGACATAGAGTCAGTAAATGGCACGTGGAAGATTATACGTCATGATTTAGTATCGTACATATTGTCATCGTCCAATTAGAGGAGTAACATCAACAGAACACGTGTACCAGGTGCAAAGACATGAACTTGTCAGAATAAATGTCCCGTTGACATTGAATGTCATTGACAGTTAAAGTGATTAACTCTCATTGAACTTTGACATCAGTGAAATGTATGTGACAGATGTTAAAGTAATGAAAACATCAGTGACTGTTTTTTTCTTTACTGTTTTAACCTTATGTACATGAATACCGAACTCATGAAATTATTCGTTTACTCAGTCCAGTTGATATTCTCACAGACACTTATATTACCAATTTTTAAGTTGGTCATCTTCCTTTAGTTCTATTCAAACAAATACATATTATCGATGAAAAAGATATCCATTCCGTCTGGCGTGTGATGCGTGGTAAACGTTAGACATATATAAATTTAACAAATCCTGAATTGCAATCAGCGTCATATGACCTTATCCATATGCTCTTTCAATAGGGGTATACACGAGAACCGGGTGAATAATACTTAGATGCATGACGAAACTGATGGTTGAATTCATGCATTAGGAGGTTTGAATGAAAATACACACTGTGCATTCCACCATGGCGGTGAAGAACATGTGCATGGTCCCTAAAAGATTAAAATCTAGTGTCTAATTCCACTCGAATTTTCACACAAAAATCTTGACTTATTTGACATGCTATATTTTAAATTGATTGTGTATAATGAAATCATTGTTTGTTGCTCGGTTCCAAATAGAAATAAGTAAAATCTACAATTAACCTACCTTAGCAGTTTCAGTAGGTTTATCTCCTTAAAATATCGCGACGATACATAAAATGTACACCGAAAAAAGTTATTAATATCAAGCAAAACCACAAAATCAATTAAAAGTAAATACAAATTACGAATCATAAATTTGATACCACGTCAGTCGACTTTATGATATTGTGACGAGTTTTTGTTTGATCCAATATGATATGATTTAACGCTGCACTCAGCAATATTGCAGCTATATGACGTCGGTCTGTAAATAATCGAGTCTGGACAAGACAATCCAGTGATTAATATCATGAGCATCGATCCTCAAAATTGGGATCGATGGCATGCATCAACCAAGTCAGCGAGCCTGACCACCCGATCCCGTTATTCAGCTCTAACGACAAACATAGTCGCCTATTATGGCAAGCATGGGTTACTGAAGACCTATTCACCCCGGATCTTCACGGGTCTGATCCAATATGAGTCATGAAAGTCGAAACCGTTCGGTTGTCAGCCATTACCCGTGTCCTTGACATTGTTTGTCAGTCACCCGACATCAACTGCTTCAACGATGACGATTACACGTTACAGTTACAAACTAATGTAGCTACATATCAAGATAAATACTATTAATTGAGTCCCAGCGCGCCCACCCTGACAATCGGTTGGATGATTGAGAAGCCACAACGCGGACCATGACGTCAACGAAAGTCAGGGACAGACCAACACGCACAGTAGGTAGTATTAAGTCAGGTATTGTAACCTGTTTTTTTTTAGAAATGCAGTTTGCTATCTTGTAGTTACAATGATTTCTTTCGACACAAACAATTTCAAATTGTTCAAAACGACGCATGTGTTTACGTTTCATCCAAAGAGATCATCGCGTGAACATTGCTTTCAAACAATAGCCCAATACATGAAGTGAACAGTGTACTGGTATACGATTAGACAAAAAGCCCTTTTTGACTCGTTTAAAGCGTTTAGCAGTTGATACGATCAAAATAATCAACTATCAGTCGCTTAAAAATATTACTCATACAATGCTATAACATATAAAAATTCAAAGACGTATTTCACCAAGTTTGAATGTTTTGCACATGTTGAAATGTCAGTGGTAATTGTTCTTTCAGATGGCAACACTGAACCTGTAGTATGCTGACCCGTCTGTTATGAAAAGCTCCACTTGGGTGACGTTTTGGTGCGATTTCCGTGGGGGCCCTATAGCCTGGCAACTGATACAACCGTTGCACAATACTGAATAGGCGAGCGCTACGCTAGTCAGTACTTAACATGAAGTGTTGGGCGAAGTGTCGGAAACTGAGTATTGGCGTTAAGTTGTCGGGAATCATTTGAAACCAAAGGACACAAATCAAGATTTGTGCTAGGTCCACGGTGGGTCTCTGGTAGGTCTCCTCCATTGGGTCTCTGTTAAATATATGTCATGTTTGTCTGGAATGTGTTAGGTCTCCTCTGTTAGGTCTCTGTTAAATATATGTCATGTTTGTCTGGAATGTGTTAGGTCTCCTCTGTTGGGTCTCTGTTAAATATATGTCATGTTTGTCTGGAATGTGTCCTCTGTTGGGTCTCTGTTAAATATATGTCATGCTTGTCTGGAATGTGTTAGGTCTCCTTTGTAAGTTTTCTGTTAACTATATGTCATGTTTGTCTTGAATGTGTTAAGTCTCCTATGTTGGGTCTCTGTTAAATATATGTCATGTTTGTCTGGAATGTGTCCTCTGTTGGGTCTCTGTTAAATATATGTCATGCTTGTCTGGAATGTGTTAGGTCTCCTTTGTAAGTTTTCTGTTAACTATATGTCATGTTTGTCTTGAATGTGTTAAGTCTCCTATGTTGGGTCTCTGTTAAAAATATGTCATGTTTGTCTGGAATGTGTCAGCTCTCCTCTGTTGGGTAACTGTTAAATATATGTCATGTTTGTCTGGAATGTGTCCTCTGTTGGGTATCTGTTAAATATATGTCATGTTTGTCCGGAATGCGTCCTCTGTTGGGTATCTGTTAAATATATATCATGTTTGTCCGGAATGTGTCCTCTGTTGGGTCTCTGTTAAATATATGTCATGTTTGTCTGAAATGTGTTAGGTCTCCTTTGTAAGTTTTCTGTTAAATATATGTCATGTTTGTCTGGAATGTGTCCTCTGTAGGGTATCTGTTAAATATATGTCATGTTTGTCTGGAATGCGTCCTCTGTTGGGTATCTGTTAAATATATGTCATGTTTGTCTGGAATGTGTAAGGTCTCCTCTGTTGGGTATCTGTTAAATATATGTCATGTTTGTCTGGAATGTGTCCTCTGTTGGGTCTCTGTTAAATATATGTCATGTTTGTCTGGAATGTGTTAGGTCTCCTCTATTGGGTATCTGTTAAATATATGTCATGTTTGTCTGGAATGTGTCCTCTGTTGGGTCTCTGTTAAATATATGTCATGTTTGTCTGGAATGTGTAAGGTCTCCTCTGTTGGGTATCTGTTAAATATATGTCATGTTTGTCTGGAATGTGTCCTCTGTTGGGTATCTGTTAAATATATGTCATGTTTGTCTGGAATGCGTCCTCTGTTGGGTATCTGTTAAATATATGTCATGTTTGTCTGGAATGTGTCCTCAGTTGGGTATCTGTTAAATATATGTCATGTTTGTCTGGAATGCGTCCTCTGTTGGGAATCTGTTAAATATATGTCATGTTTGTCCGGAATGTGTCCTCAGTTGGGTATCTGTTAAATATATGTCATGTTTGTCTGGAATGTGTAAGGTCTCCTCTGTTGGGTTTCTGTTAAATATATGTCATTTTTGTGTGGAATGTGTTAGGTCTCCTCTGTTGATTCTCTGTTAGATCTCTGTTATAACTCTGTTTGGTCTCGTTTAGGTCGGACAAAGATGTCTTGAGTATATCTTGAGTATTATGAAGTTTGTTGACACTTTTCACTAGTCTGTCCATTCTATAATTAATGAATCAAGAATCAAGAATCTCCTATTGTACAAAAACGCCCATTTCGGACTTGGTACAACAATAGAGTATGCATTTTGGTGTAGAGATGAGAACATGATATAATGTGCACCCCTGTTGCCAAAAATACCCCGGACCCTCTTGCATGGCAATTGCACAGGGTAAACAAACACCACATCATAAACACTAGCACAATGCCCATATTGGTTCTGGTAACCATGGTTAAACGACTCAATTTGTACAGTTGTAGACTTTAATAAATAGCAGCAAGCGCATGCATTATACAACGTATACAAACTGACATGTAAGAAAATGTACATGATATACACATACACGTTCCTTACTTATATGCAAACCATATGCAAACGGCAAGGCAGAAGGGTATGGCAATACTAAACAAAGAGGCAACTCACCGCACATTGACCGCACAGACTGACCGACGGACGGACACAGGGAGTGGTGTATCCCTATGACTGTTGACTAGATTCACAACATCAGCCGACTCACACCAGCACCTCCTCTCCAAGTGTTGTTTCCTCGACTGCCTGTGTTTTCATGACCCAGGCGAGAGCTGCTGGCTGGTCACGTGACTCGTATTGATTCTCCTGCTTGAGTGAGCTTGAAGGGTGTCACGTGATTTCCATAAATCTTATCAGGGATTTAATACGGGTCGATGCAGATGACCATATGTGTTGAACATTACACAAATAATGTGTTTATGCATCCCTTCGATCCGTGGGTCGGAAATTGTGCTCGTTCAGTCCGCGACAACAGCCCTGTAAATACAGCGAGCAGGTCGAGATGGACGTGCGGTGGGAAATCCCCTGCTGTCGGTGGAGAAGATAAACATGTTTACAATTGACGTCAGTCAGCAGTTCAAGATGGGTCATTGTACGATGGATGTCTCTCATTGCACTCTTAACATATTAACAATGATAATATTTCAGTTTCCTTTGATTGCTTGACATTACCGATGATAATTCTTTGGTATTAACTCTTTCCCTTCAAAAGTCAAACAAATATGTTTATCAAAATATCAAAATAAACCGCTCTCTCTTTTTCTCCCTCTTTCTCTCTCTCTTCCCCCCCCCCCCCCCCCCCCCCCTCTCTCTCTCTCTCTTTCTCTCTACTGTCTTCTACGCATTACAAGGGAGATAAGTATGACAGCTGCGGCCATTCAGTTCGACTCGGTCATAGCTGGGACCTCCGAACCATGTCATTTATGATTTCACCATCCCTTACGGTCATGCTACATCCTAAATGAAGCAAGTCTAGATTCTCCACAGGTTCAAGTTCTGAATCTCCATTTCAATTTAGATGTAGGTACTTGTTTCTAAACGGTAGTCCAAACCTCGATCAACACTGGCAGGATTCCATATTGGAACTATTTTTTCATTCTGCCTGTATTTGTCTTATTCCATTACGGAACCAACCTTTTGATATTCTATAGTATAGGGGAATTGGGAGCTAGCTCATTATGTTTACTCTACAACCCGAAGATATTACGGCTAAAAATAGGTCCACAGCTACCTTTACTTGTCGTAAGAGGCTTCCAATTGGATCGGGTGGTCAGACTCCGTGACATTGTGGATTGCATGTCATCGTATCCCAAGTGCGTGGATCGATGCTCATGATATCCATCACTGGATTGTCTGGATTATACTCGATTATTTACAGAGCGCCGTCATATAGCTGGAATATTGCCGGGTTCGGTGTTAAAAAACGCAGACAAGCAAACATGCACGCGACCGACGTGTCTGAACTATTTAATAGAGCTAAGTCACGCAGCCATCCAGAACTCTTGATCAGACCGTTATAAGTATCGATTTTGCCAAAACATTGCTCTGCAGAAAGTTGTTTACAAGACGCGACTCGCCAATTAATTTATGACTAACCGCCACCTTGTGACATGTCGGGATTGTCAGAATACAGAATGTCCCTGAATATACCATGCACTCGGATGTTCGTGGTATAATAACGAGCTCTCTCAGGGGCCACTTAAACACTACATGCTGTGCACAAATAAAATAATAATGAGAAAACATTAGCAAAACATGCAGCGTAATGTCAATAAACAAGTTACGTTCTCCGGGTCATGCCAAGAGAATTAATTCAGAGGATTGTCGCTTTTGTATTGGGTTGCTGCAACTGAAATGTAAATATTATCATAACGTTGGGGCGAGGCCGCGTCAAACTCGTAATTTTAGTTCACAATAATCACTGGCTCACTCGATAAACTCCACGACCCGACTGAGTTCAACATTTTTGTCAGGTATAATTACGAACGTACCGGAACCCGCACAAACAGGCTCTCAATGAAGAGTTTGCCATAAACTACGGTTGGCAATAAATGTTCATTGGTTTTGTTCTTCTAAATTGTTATGTACCCAACAGCCCTTAGCTACGCTCATCTAGCAGCTGAACGAGGCAACAGAAGAGGTTTACGGGGCTTGTGTAGATGGGGAAGGTGGTAGGCTAGATGAGGCTCGCTGATAGTACCGATAGCATCAAGCCAGAGCGACCAGGCGAGGATGGGTGCGGGGATTTAGACTTTTTTTTGTATCTGCGTTCCATCAAGTTTGTAACGATGGTATCGGTTACATATACGACCTTAATTTAGCTCAAGGAACTTAAGAAATGGTGAGTGAGTGATTTGGGTTTTACACCGCTTTTAGCAATATTCAAAGTGTCACGACGAAGCATTGGTTCACACATTGCACACATGTGGGGAATTGAACCCGACCCTTCGGATATGCGAACGCTTTAACCTCTTGGCTACCCGACCGTCTTTAACAAATATGAAATGAGAAGGAGAGTCTACAAATGAATGTGCAATCCAAATGATGTTTTGTCAAGTAGATAGATGTGAGTTTATGTAGTTTAACTCAACTGCATATGTTAAGATCTTACTGACACAGCAACACCTCGTTACTCCGAATCACGCTATTCTGGATTTCTCCGCTTTGTGGACCAATCTATCTGGAACGTGTACATGTCCATATAAGGCAAAACTCCCTAACAATGTGTCGTTAATTTAATGAATTGGATGGGAATTGTACCGTCCGGTTTCACGGGGTTTCCCTGGATACATGAACCTGTCCAAACGTGTCGTGTTTGGAAAAAAGGAGGAAGTACAGAGAAATAATTGTTCCCAAGAGATTTTGTAAGACCACATCATTCAAATTACTTTTATTCATACAATTCCTTTACTCGTGGAATAATTCTTTCCTTTAATTTTCGGCTGAACCTGCTGACAATCGCCAGGAACTAACATGCAGGTAGCATAAGTCCCTATGATCGCTAGGATGGTGGCCTAACTGTGTTTGTTGTCGATCTATAGTTGTAGTATTTCTTGTATCGTTTTCCAACAGCCTCTTTCTCCAGCTAGTTTTAAGTGAATCCGTGATTTATTACTAGTTATTATACTGTCCTTGGGGGCAGGTTACAAAACATAACATTCATAACATTGACGTAAACTTGTTCAAGTCACAATATGGCGGAAATATTGCCGACGTGACTTTACATTTTAACTCACTCACTCACTCAGGGCAAAGAACCACGATTCTTATTCAGATTCTTGAGACCTCCCAAAGTGTTTCATTTGTTTCAGAATATGATGTTAACCCAGTCTTGGAACTCGCTGGAAGATATATACGTGTAGGCCATCTAGTTTGTGCCCTTGTAGCTTGGCTGTGATAACGCCGACTAAGAAACGCCCTGATAGATAGGCACTCATAGACGCAGACAGAGAGTTCCACATAGATTAAAAGACTTTAACTGATAAAAGGAAATCACGGAGAGAGAGAGAGAGAGAGAGAGAGAGAGAGAGAGAGAGAGAGAGATGACGGCGCTCTGAAAATAATCGAGTATGGTCCAGAAAATGATGGATATCACGAGCATCCACAATGTCACTGAGTCGTACCACCAGATCCAATTGGAAGCCTCTTACGACAAGTAAAGGTAGCTGTGGACCTATTTTTAGCCGTGATCTCTTCGGGTTGTAGAGTAAACATAATGAGCTAGCTCCCACCTCCCCTATACTATAGAATATCAAAAGGTTGGTTCCGTAATGGAATAAGACAAATACAGGCGGAATGACATCATAGCTCCAATATGGAATCCTGCCAGTGTTGATCGAGGCCTGGACTGCCGTTTAGAAACAAGTAACTACATTTAAATTGAAAAGGAGCCCCAGTGATATGGGACATTCAGAACTTGAACTTGTGGAAAATCTAGACTTGCTTCATTTATACTGTAGCATTACCGTAAGGGATGGTGAAATCATAAATGACATGAGATAGACCAGGTGAGGTCCCAGCTATGACCGAGTCGAACTGAGCGGGTCGCAGCAGTCATACCTACCTCCCTTGTTATGCGTAGAAGACAGTTTACGGACGCTTCTATCAATTACATCAGAGCAGCGCGTGTTGAGACGTAGCGGCTGGAACTTGTTCATTTTATCCAGAACTGAAATAGTAACTGTTATAACTTCACCCGAAGATATATTTTGTTTTAAAATGTAAGAAAACAAATTAAGTAAAGAATCTCTATAACAGTTTTGATATGATACTAAGAGCAAATCACAAAACATACACGTTTATGGATAATGACTTCGGATTTATTGAATATACCGACGTTTCGATGTAGACCTTTATACCGTTATCAAGCTAGGGTGATAACTTGACGGTGTCTATCACCGCATTATTAATAAGGACATGGCACCCGTGAAGATACGGGGTAGAATAGGTCTTCAGCAACCTTTGCTTGCCTTAAAAGGCGACCATGCTTGTCGTAAGAGGCGACTAACGGGATCGGGTGCTCAGACTCGCTGCATTTGTTTATGCATGTCATCGTATCCCAATTGCGTGGATCGATGCTCATGATGTCAATCACTGGCTTGTCTGGTCCAGACTCGATTATTTACAGACCGCCTTCATAAAGCTTGAATATTGCTGAGTGCGGCGTTAAACAAACAAACAAACAAACAAACAAACAAACAAACAGTAAGAACATGGACACAGTTACTTTTGCGTCTGAGTAAATTACTGTCTGACGTCAAAGGCACTAATGTATCTTCTGACAGTGAACCCGCTCAACTCAAGTTCAGGGAAGCGCTCATACAATACACCGCTCAGGCCTGGCGTGAGCTGGGCGGAATCGATCAATTGTCGTTTCTAGCTGCCGCCTCGCACGCCTCACGAGGCAGAAATCACAGCAATTATTTGTTTTTCAAAATGTTTTCATCATAGGTACATGTACTCCCAGCCTTTCCATGATCACAAGGTTTAATCAAGACGATGGGCGCCACGACCTGCGTCATTTAGGTCTTCCCTCGCACAACTGGCACGTCTTGCTGTTACTGAAATACTGGCCGTCGTTAACCCGAGCTTCATCATCCACTCTTAATTGTCAGGAACAGGCAAGTACACTGCATGTTCTTGCACTTAATTACTACTTTGCCAACAATTGAGTTGGGCCATTATAATGTCCCTGTAAAGTACCAACAAAAGTTGTTTCGTTTGGTGGTGTTTTACGCCGCAGTCAGCAATATTTCATCTATACCAGAACCACCTGGAAATAATATTCTGGCCCTGGCAAAGCAGTGCTTGGCAACAGTCTGTTTTCCCGCAAGCATGACGTTGTTTGTTGTTTTACGCTACACGCGGTTTGTAAATACTCCAATCTGGACTAGACAATCCAGTGAATGAATTCATGAGCATCTCCGAAACTGAGATGACATGCATTAACCGAGCTCCCGAGCCTGACCACTCGATCCCGTTTGTCACTCTTTCTATCCACGCAACTGGGGTACGATGACATGCAAATCAATCAAGTCATAGAGCCTGACCACCCGATCCATATTATTCGCCTCTTACGACAAACATAGGGTGCTGGGGACCTATATTCTTACCCAGAATCCCCACGGAAAGACAAACATAGGTTGCTGGGGAACTGTTTTCCTACCCGGAATCCCCACGGGGAGACAAACGTAGGCTGCGGAGGATCTGTATTGTTACCCGGAATCCCCGAGGGTATTGATAGTTTTCTTTGGGTATTCAGTATTTGATACTCCCTTGGGTCCAGTCTGTCGGGTATGTTTTTATACCAATGAGTAGGCATTCTGCTTAAATGCTGCTTCAGGTGACAATAATTAACAATAAGCGAGACGTAGTGCCTTGTTTATGTATTATTCGCAACAAAGCTGGAATTCATGTACATACATGTGTGATGCTTACATTCGGTCAGTAAATAAATATCTATAAGGAAGTATAGGTTGTTGTTGTTGTTTGTTGTTTTAAGCCAGACAATCCAGTGATTGATATAATGAGCATTGATCCACACAATTGGGATTGATGATATGCATCAACCAGCCTGACCACCCGATCCCGTTAGTCGCCGCTTACAACAAGCATAGTCGCCTTTAACGGCAAGCATGGGTTGCTGTAGACCTTTTCTACTCCGAATCGTCACGAGTCAGAAGTATAGATGTGCAAGTTGAGAGCATACATTGGATAATTACGCCGAGTACTGATATACACTGCCGGGCAAGATAAAGTACCACACCAATGTGTTATGGTGGCTTAAATGAAACATACACGAAAATGTTATTCCTTAGTGATGTGTTTGACACAGGTGTCAGTTTTTTAACTTAAGTTTGTAGTATTTCGGCGACTGTTTACAGCCTTGTAACGTTTTGATGCCTTTTATCATTGTTTTGACAAATCAAATTTTTAAGTGTATGGTTTCTTTTGCCCGGTGGTTTATCATTTGTTTTTTGAATTTACGCAAGAAAGTCAAAATTCATTGAGTAATGATGATTTATTTTGCGTATTTCAGGTTGGTTTAGGTTGGTTTAGGTTGGTGAAAGAATGGTGAAAGGTTGGTTAAAGGTTGGTGTTGGTTGGTTTAGGTTGGTGAAAGGTTGGTTGAGGCTGGTTTAGGTTGGCTGAGGTTGGAGAAAGGTTGGTGTAGGTTGGTGTAGGTTTGTCAAAGATTTGTGAAAGGTTGGTGAAAGGTTGGTGTAGGTAGGTGAAAGGTTGGTGAAAGGTTGGTGATTAACGACGCTTAGCAACATTTCAGTTATATCACAGCCCTAAACCTAATCCGTAAGGAAAGCCCGACATAAACCAATCGAAGACCTTAACAACTTAATGAAAGAATTATGGTGCGAATCTGGGATTTCAACCCGCGATTATGGAGCCCTAGATTGGCTAAGTTACACAACTATGCAGGTGAAATTGAGAAGCACGGCTAACCTTGACCCCATCCAGAAGATTACAAACCTAAGTCGATGTGGCCTTCACAAAGGATGATAGCTTCTGTAACACACAGGCACTTCCAAGCTGGTAAAGAAACTATGCGTACACCGCCTGTCACGGTATATGCAATTTCATATGGGGACACCCTGGGAGCTTCCCACCTATCTATTGCTGGTCTAACAGGCGATCGGATGGTCAGATTGACCGACTTGGTTTATGCATTGTCATCGTATCCCAATGCTCATGATATCAATCACTAGATTGTCTGGTTCAGACAATTATTTACAGACCGCCGTCATATAGCTGGAATATAGCTGGGTGCAGCGTTAAACAACAAACAAACAAACGATACACCGTAATATAGCTCAACTACTGCTAACTTAACACCAGACACTCATGATGTGGGTCTAATTGAAAGGTTATTATGTTTCACAGGATCATTGTCTTACATTCTCCATGTCGTCAATTTAACTTATCTCCACCGCCAGCCATATTGGAACCAATCCACGACGACCCGGGTCTAATCTGGATGAGACCACAAAAACCAGAAGTAAAGAAAGAGCGCTTGACAACAAAACAGGGTACAACGTCCTTTTTTATTTTGGGATAAATGTGAGCAGACAAACATGTTGATGATAGTCGGTGTAACGACCGACGTCGTCGGGTGAATAATGACACAGACTCAGGAGACAGACTGTAATTAAAGCGATCTTCAGTTTAGTCATCCTTTGCGACAGATGTGAGATGATTTGGGTCCACTCTGCCCCGGAATTCATAAAACGAACAGTCTGTGATGCGGTATGACACACCAACAAAAGGTCAAATAAATATGGTCAATTCATTGGTAATTCTATAAACTACCGAAGCTTTGAAGTAAGCTTCCTTAACAAAGTGTCTTTTCTCGATTAGTTTCTAAAAGTGTATCTACCCATGCTCAGAGAGAGGATGACAAACGGGATCGAGTGATCAGGCTCGGGAGCTCGGTTGATGCATATCATCTCAACTGCGGAATTGTTCATGATGTCATTCACTGGATTGTCTGGTCCAGACTCGATTATTTACAGATAGCTGGAATATTGCTGAAGGGTGCGCTGAGCAACAAACAAACAAAAGTGTGTCGGATATTCAACCTTAACGTTATTTTCATCAATGAATGAACCTATGATGCATAAGGATGATTGATGTAGGAGAATATCGCACAACAGAATCGCAGAGCAAATAAGAACTGTTAAATATCTGTTATACAACCACCTCACATTGCTAGCTCAACTATCTACTTCTGATGACACGCCATCTGGTGTACATGTACTCGGTCCCTCGTACTGAATTACCGAACCAGGGTGGACAGGTATCTGGTGTCATGCCGCAAGGCATGGTGTCTCCACAGTGAAACAGTAGCCACAAACACGATCTGGAAAGATTCCATTGACACACAGAGAACAGTACTCTCTCAGCTGGAGCCTACAATAAGTCGTTTTCAATTACCGGGTCAGAGGTTCCGCCAATTAAACATTCACGATTCTGGAATAAAAATGAATCAGAATTGCGTAAGATCAAAATAGGTCAAAGTAGGTCAAAATGGGAAGGGACCCAACATAAGAAACCTCATGCCATCTCATGCAAGTCACTGTGTGGTATCCTTGTAAAGGGTTATTGAATCCACTTGTCCCGGTGTTATATGACTGTGATGTGAAATGCCCATTTGGTATGATTTACCCTTACTTGGAACAAAATACAACATCGACATACTTGTATTGTCAAAAGACGTGTATTATATATCAACATTACAAGTTATACCTTAAATGAGAACAAAAAAGAAGGTACCGTGTCCACATTTTGAAGGAGGGGGTCAGTTGTTCAGTATTAGTACAACCGTCAATGCTGAAATCAGCGGCACATGAAACTCTCGTAATCCTTCAGAATGTCACAGCAGTCAATCAGTATTGTGTATGTCTACCACGGGAATAAATGGACACCCCGACTCGAGAAGAAGATGTAATACGTCTGTTCACAAATGGGATTCAACACCACTCTTCTCAGAGGGCTTGTGCTAACTGATTCTTGTTATAAGGGCGACCTGGCGTGCTCGCATTTGTCGGTCAAGAAGATCCCACAAAAGTCCTATAGGTGATAAGTCTGGTGATTGTGCTGACCATGGCAAGATGCATTGGGTGTTGTGTTATCTTGTTGAAACAGGGTCTGTCCTGTTTTGTTGCAAGAACGATAGTACAACAGGGTAGAGATATTGTTCAATGTAATTCTCTCCAGTGATATTCCTTTCAAAATCACCAGATCTGTCTTGGCTTGGCTACAGATGCTGCATTGATAGGATTTATGATTCCGCATTGCAGGACTATTGATGCCTGCTACAGATGCCGCTTTATAAGGGCTTATGATGCAGCACTGATAGGGCTACAGATACTGCCACCTCCAAACGGAGCAGCAATGGTCACCTTGTTGGAGGTTGACACGAATACTTCCATCTGCTAGGAAAAGCTTGAAGCTGCTCTCTCCAGTGAAGATGACTCTTAGCCAGTTCCTGTTCTACCAGCGTTGCAGTGTCAGTGTTACATCTCTTAGTGATCTGCAAGCTCTGATATTGTACCAACGCAGTTTTCTGGATACTGACATCGTGACTGCCTCAGCTGATGACGTCAAAGTGATACGCATGTAAAGTTTCCTTGGTGGTGGTTACAGGAGGTCTGCCACTGCTAGACCTGTCTCTCATCCTCCCAGTTTGCCTGAATAAGGCCATGCGCCTGGTAACCATCACTCGTCTACAACCCAAACTCCTTGCAACGTAATCATGCGTTGCTCCTTGATGTATCAGAGAGAGGAAGGTCCAAGGTTTGATCCCCGGCCCCGTCGTACCAAAAGACGTTAAAAGATGGTACTTATTGTTATCCTGTCTGGCGCTAGGTATTAAGGGGCTAAAACAAGGTCGGCTCGGAGTCAGTATACTGTGTCTGAGTGGGGTATTCATGTTAAACTGCGGCATGGTATCTCAGTGAGCTAGCACTATAAATCGGCATCAGTCCGGACTAGTACAAGCAGCCACACAAACACACACACGTACGCGCAAGTCGCTTTTTAAGTGCAATAATCTTGGACGCGACGTTAACCCCATTTCTCCTCACCTTCGTGTATCATACCAACAGCCTGTTTTTACTGCTGTAGGGTTAATCTTGGCATGCTGTCTGACGGTTTGGGTGTGAGTGAACAGTAAATGGTTCCTTTAATACCCATATCTTTGTCATTAGCCTAACATTGATTATCCCAGTTGCTCATGTTCCCTATACCACTGACGCATCTGATTCAAATGACGTGGAGTAAGTTGTGGTATGGCGTCGTAAACGCAAATGCAGTTTATGAAGACGATTTCGCACCGTCTGGGAGTTTACACCAGATTACACCAGTTGGCAGTTCCAACCGGTCCTTTTTCTGAGCGGCAGTTTGCAAACAATATCTCAATGCCACCGATCTGACTAATATGTCTTGGCCTGGGGTCGTTGCCCCTGGGCGTCCAGTGCGGCGTTGACGTGATGTGTTTGTTGATATCGGGCCCACATCCTGCTGATGACGGATTGAGAAACATGCAGCGTTTCGGCAAAAATATTCTGACGTGTGCCCATCTGCAACATGCCATTGGTGCGTAAACACGATGCAAACGTCGCATGATCAATGCTGTTGCTTCCTTAATTATTACATGTGTTAAATAAAGTGTCTGTGAACGTTTGGTTCCACAAACACCATATGCGTCTGCTGACAACCGAGTCTGGGTGACAATAGTGATGTCCGAGCTCACGTGATTCATGACTGTAACAATGTTGTGTTTGGGAACTTGATTTCTTTTGAAATGTTCTTACCACATTAATCACTTAAATCTGGAGCTCAAAAGAAAGTATACACTGGAAAAAAATTAAATAACCACAAAACGTATGCGGTCAAATGTTTTGTAACATAATGCAAACAATTGCCCCCATTCGTTTCCAAAGAACCAAGACCATACAGCCGTTGATGCACGTGCTGCGACGATATCAACGTAAACAGGTTTTTCGGTGCTTCATGGAACATCCGTGCAGGTACCTGTATAAAATTCGAACGAATGTGTCACACACAATCATATGAACCAAAAACACACCGAGCAAATGCCACATTTCAATGCAGAATAGAGAAAGAGGGCCACTGGCATGACCATGGACTCCACAAGTTCAGAACACTCGGTACGACAGGACTGGCCACACCACTGACATGTACCGGAGTGGCAGAACACCTATTACCACCCCCTTAGAATATAGATATCTGCCAACATTGCATCTACGCAACCGGTTCCTGACAGTCGTGGAATCGGCAGCAACGGCGTTGGGTCACCGTGTCAGCCGCCACACAGTGAGAAGACGACTGCGTGCTGTTGGCATTAGGGCATACAGACCGATCCTTGGGATGGGATCGACGTGTACGACTTTGGCAGCGGCACGATTGGCAACCTGCCTTGTTCACCGAACAGAGCAGGTTCCACCTATTCCATGCAGACGGGAGGGTCCGTGTTTATCGCCGTCGACTTTGTGAGAACTGACTTTTGGTTCCTCGAGTCATATACACTGACCGTCATTGGTGTCCAGCTGACTGAATGCTCCCTGTCACGAACTTTGTGAGAACTGACTTTTGGTTCCTCCAGTCATATACACTGACCGCCATTGGTGTTCAGCTGACTGAATGCTCTTGATATTTTGCATGAATGACAACAAGTGAATTTAATACACAGAATCAATTGCATCAGACCTCTTTTGCTCAAAACAAAGTATCTTCTACTTTTTTGCATGGTACATATAGGCTACAGTCAACACCCTAGCAACACACACAGGCGTTTTCAAACACCTGATGTCATCACTAATTTTCAGTGATCCATTCATATAATATTCATCACTATTTTTGCCTTTTACGCGCAACATGTGTCGGCAGAGACAGACGTTCACGTTTAATTGATTAATTAATTAATATATTCATTAATATATACATTAGCGATCCTTTTTCAAAGACGACAAAGCCTGCAGCCGCCTCTTTTGATTGCTGTATATAAGCATTCGCCAATTAGTCACGTTCAGGAAAGTTAAAAGTTTGTATGCCAGATACTCATACTTACATATGTATATATAGGCACTAACTAAAGGTCACCTAAAGCAATATTCTTGTTTCCCATCACTTTATATTGGTAACTAAATCGAATTAAATGTTTAATATTTTATATTACCTTTGCACCCTCGTGATAGGAGCCGGTTGACCCATAGCGCCACTTCGGAATGATGGGCCATCTTAAACATGAGGTTCGTAAACGAATATAACTTGACAAAATAAAGAAAACTTCAGGGTCGGGCAGATTGGTCGCTCGTCTATACGCTTGGTTTTACGTTGCACAACAAACACAAATGTCTTGAGGCTTGGCGACATCTGTCTATGTAACATGTTTGTTGTGAGTCATCGCCGGCAGTATCTAGTTAAAAGATGTCGATACAGCACAATCCATGCACACCTCAATCCCACAGCACTAAGTAAAGTCCACAATAGGACTTGGGCTATTTTTGTTAACTAAAACACAGCGACATCTCCTCGGTACCTTCTGGACGAAGGGTTAGCATTAAGATGATGTTACTTCTGGCAGCAGGAAGGTCAATGTAGCCCTCGGAATCCTCTTGGTCTCACTACATGATGACAAGGACCACTTCTCCACGCCCGTCGGTGCTGAAGTAAAGGTGAGAATGGTCAACACGGCGGTTCATTGGAACAAACATAGGTCTTATTTTTTATCATTCGAGCCAAGGCTCCAAGGGGCTTGACTGGGAACTGTCTTTTGATCTAAAGTTCGGCGACAACCTCAAGGTTACACCGCGAAAAATAACCTTTGTGTAGTAGTGTTTCAAATGAAGATGACTTTCTGTGGGGAAAAGTCTAATTGTCAATTCATAGTGAGTGAGTGAGTTGGGTTTAACGCCGCTTTTAACAGTATTCTAGTTATATCGCGGCGTGTCAGCTTAATGTGAGAGGAAAGCCCAAAGTCAGACGTTTACTACTTCGGTGAAACCCACGAGCACGGGTATGGTGCTGACAAACCTACAAACATAATCGGGGTGTCAATTCATAAGTAGGTGTTGGATTGTGTTTGACGTTCACGTATGAGTGAGTGAGTGAGTATGGTTTTACACCGCCTTTAGCAATATTCCAGCTATATCTTGGTGGGGGACACCAGAAATGGTTTTAACACATTGTAGGTTGATGTTGGTCCTACATGTGACGTGTAAGTATCGACCTGTATGTCTTGAGTCATCTTTGATTATTTGGCGTGCTTAAGTCCAGGGACTTTCTGATAATTACCTCTGAGGTACCCTACTCTTCAACATTGAAAAGGACAAAACTGAGTATATAGCAGTCTTACTTTTTTAACTCTGGAGGGTCAATCACTGAATTATAGTCATGAACTCATGCGTGCTGTTTACCGGGAGGCTGCCGCTACATATGCCACAATTAAACGCTGGGTGAGGGAATTTCAGCGTGGGAGAGAAGTTTGGTAGATGACTTCCGCTGTGGTCGATCCACAACCAGCACCATATAGTAACCATTGACGCCTTCCACAATTTAGTACGGGCCAATAACACGCAATAGGTCAATGGAAGCAATCGAATATCACACACACACACACACACACACACACACACACACACACACACACACACACACACACACACACACACACACACACACACACACACACACACACACACACACACACACACACACACACACACACACACTCGGGATCATAATGGAATGGATTCTTGTCTACTCTCGGGATTATAATGGAATGGATTCCTTTCTACTCTCGGGATCATAATGGAATGGATTCTTGTCTACTCTCGGGATCATAATGGAATGGATTCCTTTCTACTCTCGGGATCATAATGGAATTGATTCTTGTGTACTCTCGGAATCATAGTCGTTTGGATTCCTCTCTACTCTCGGAATCATAATGGAATGGATTCCTTTCTACTCTCGGGATCATAAAGGAATGGATTCCTTTCTACTCTCGGGATCATAATGATATGGATTCTTGTCTACTCTCGGGATCATAATGGAAGGGATTCTTGTGTAATCTCGGAATCATAATGGAATGGATTATTGTGTACTCTCGAAATCATAATGATATGGATTCTTGTCTACTCTCGGGATCATAATTGAATGGATTCCTTTCTACTCTCGGGATCATTATGGAATGGATTCCTTTCTACTCTCGGGATCATAATGATATGGATTCTTGTGTACTCTCGGGATCATAATGGAATGGATTCCTTTCTACTCTCTGGATCGTAATGATATGGATTCCGGTCTCATCACCTACCACTAACCTAAAATGTTGAAGAGTAGGGTATCTCAAAGTCAATCACCAGGAAGTCCCTGGACTAAAGCACGCCAACTAAAGACAGATGACTCAACAAATACAGGTCGATACGTACACATATCATACGTAAGACTAACAACAACACAGATATGCCAGGTGAAATTTGCCCCCCCCCTTCCACACACACACACATATGTCAGTGTCTCTTCTGTGTAGGCGTCAACTGATAAGTCTACATACGTGTGTATGGAATTAACACCCACATTATTCGTAATTCAACCCATGCCTAGCGCTGTTCTTTAAAGCTCCAACCACGGACGTACATTCATAAACTTTGCTCCAACTCTGCATTGTTGTGTATGTATTGCCCAAATCGTACAGCCATCTCACCAGAAAAGAAACAAACCCCGTGATGGCGAATAGCTTAGGACGGCAACGCTCTTCACGAACTATGTGTTGTGGGATGCTACAGGATACTGGGAAGACAAGAAGTGTTCACACATCAATATACTCAAACAGATGGTGCTATAGTCCAAAGTCCCTATTCAGTTAGTCTTGTGTCAACGCCTTGCTTAACAAGGCAACTCTATCATGCATTGACAGTGACTCAGTAAAATTCCGGTTTTCTGAATGAATTGCGGCCCCTCGTACGACTTGGCCACCTGATAGAGGTCATGTTGTGTGACACCAGGGGGCCAGATGCTGTGTGTATCCTTATATTCAGTTGATTGTATAACGTACTGAGGTCATGTCTCGTGTAACGCACTGTGGTAGAACGTCGAGGTGTCGCCATGAAGCTTCATTTACGCACACCGGGTGATCAGTGAACCACGTCTCACTCGTGTCTAGATGTCGTATTTCAAGTGACCAGGAACATTAATTCTGTTACACTTTCTGAAACAGGAGCTCGTGGTTTGTCAAGGTCAGGGTTGCTATCTGGAGCGATAGCGGCAACCATGCTTACATAGGACGTCCTTGTTTGACGAACACCAGATCAGTGATAAAAAAACGACCCTTTAACAGCACATTGTTTATGACGCAGGTGTAAGAAATCTAAAAAAGACATCACCTAGTTAAAAGACGCATGGACCATTCCTTAGTTTAACCGTGACAACAAACATCCACTAGTTAAGAGGGCATTGGAGCATCCTTCAGTTAATAGAATATAGAGACTTTGGGTATCCCATAGGATGAAGGCAGTGGCAACAGGTCTCTGTTATATTTAGCAAAGGTACACCATTGGGTTTAAAGGTACTTCTCGAGACACTTTCTTTTAAGAGGATGAGCATCAGACTCAAGGGTTCAGGATGGTGTAAGCTTAAAATCCATTGTCATTACTGGAGACGGTTATAACGAACTCATACGGACCACTAATTTTAGTTCGTAATAACCGTAGTTCGTTATAAGCATATATACAGGATAAATACATCAAATGGCCGGTTCTCTCAGCAGGGTCGCATCGGTAATGTTGACGTTTGATAACTAAAGCCATTTGCTAGGCAGTCTGCTTTTAGGCTCTTTTGAACACAACTGATTTCATCAGTATTGCTTACAGGAATACACACACGCACACACGCACACACGCACACACGCTCACGCTCAGAACCTCACCCACACCCACACCCACACATGCATGCACGCACACACACACACACACACACACGCACGCACGCACGCACGCACGCACACACAAGCACGCACGCACGCACGCACGCACACATACATACATACATACATACATACATACACACACACACACACACATCCATCCATCCATCCATCCATCCATCCATCCATCCATCCATACATACATACATACATACATACATACATACATAAGGGTCGTATCTGTTTGTAGTACATGAACTGAACATATGAACAGTGTTCCAAAGTAATACATTGTATATTGCTGTTTACTAAAGAATTGACAAGTTTACAAGCACAGTTAGTTTAAGACAGTAGTTTTTATTCCATTGGCATCCGATAATTGACAATAAGCATGCTATACAAAAATATGACTTTACTCTCCAGAGTTTCGGGAAAGACTTATTAAAGCCTGAAAAGTGACAAGCTTTAGTCCAGCAGAACATATATACATGTGGTTTGATTAACGGGTGAATATGGGCGTCCTTAAGTGTACAATCCGGTACAAAGACGTTATTCTGATTTCACATTGAATATGTATAATGTATTGCACTTGGACAGTCTTTCAACCTGTCACCTTCAGCATGATACTAATATATAGCTGTATTGGAAGTCCGCAATCTGACGCCTCGAAGCCTCTCGACATTTAATTGCGTGTGAATACTTATCAAGAAAAGTATCTTACCCCCAATATACATATACTGCGTTAGGTTATTATTTATTTGTAATAACTCAATTTAGTTGCAACGGAGAAAAGGTGATATTGTTTGCAGGTGCTATATCAATACACGCAACAGTCAGTGTTTACGCTGGGAATACACATAAATTGTCTGTGTTTACGATGTTGGTTCCAAATGAAAATACCACAATAATGACCCTAAATGTAAAAAACTACATAATGTTCATGTCGTAAATTCAAAACGGATATGGACATACCGTGCATTGTGACATTGGTGAGAGAAGTACTTTACTGATGTTTATTTCATGCAAGATCCGGTTCCAAATCCAGGGTCAAAACGACAGTCAGCTGCATAATATCACATTTCAATAAAATTGACGGTGTTAGATTTAGTTTTCAATAGATGAAAACCGGTCCCTTATTTTGTCAAGAATATCCAGCGATAACACGGTTAACATATTCACGAAGCAAGACAGGTGCACGAGTTTTAAACTTGTGAAGGAATAATGTCAATTAATTCAAGCTTGTAACAAGTTCTTGAGATGTACCCATTAAGGTTACCGATATGCATTATGAATAGAAATTATCACCCTGACCACGAACGACAAAGGGATTTGGTCATGGGATCTAAATACGAAATAGCATCAACAATAGTCAACGGTAAGACTAGATATTCAACTTCAACATCATGTATAGGAGCAAGACACGCTGGGCTGAACCTCGTCGACACCGACAGAAATAAACCTCATACAATTTGTTATTCACCATGCGCCAGCCATATACCACCTTGTACCTGCTATTGAACCAATGCCGTCTCTATGTATTGTGAGTGCCTGTCATGGCTATTCCATACACTCGTAATGTTTACATTACTTTTAAAGTGTTGAAAAGTCTCATGTTTCTGCTTTATTTTGAATTTAGTAGTGCGCAAACATGCCCCACATTTCAAGTCTTCGCGGTATACTAGGCGCTTTGTTTCCTTTATGTAAGCGTTTAAATCACGTGTCCGTTATATCCTGCAAACACTAATGTTCAAATACATTATTTACATTACACACAATTGCAGCGTGTTGGGAAGAGTATGTGAATGTTATTTGTCACCGTAACCAGCAATATTCAAGTTATTTCGGGCAGCCTGTCAATACTTCATTCTGAGCCAGGCAAAACAGTAGTTGGTAGCATGAATATATATTCAATCATCCAGGTCACAAATTGTAAACCCCATTCTAAGTGACCTTTCAACAAGCATGACATACTGGGGTTATTATACGTTTAATTCAGTTGCAAAAATGTCGTATGGAGCGAGAAGGTCGTTGTATTCTTGTTTGAACAAATCAAGACAAACAACCAAGGTATACGAAATCTTACGATGTTTATGCTTAGATATATGTACCAGTTGGTCTGAACGCACCACAAGTGTCCATACTCCATTCCAGTGTCATTGTGGACATCACGTGGGGACAAGCCGATGTACAGCCTGCCTGTAGAGGTTGACACACATTGGAATAGGGCTGTCAGACTCTGTGACTTGCTGAATGGGTGTCATTGTTCCTTGGTGACATGGCTGAATGGGTGTCATTGTTCCATGGTGACATTGCTGAATGGGTGTCATTGTTCCTTGGTGACATTGCTGAATGGGTGTCATTGTTCCTTGGTGACATTGCTGAATGGGTGTCATTGTTCCTTGGTGACATTGCTGAATGGGTGTCATTGTTCCTTGGTGACATTGCTGAACGGGTGTCATTGTTCCTTGGTGACATTGCTGAATGGGTGTCATTGTTCCTTGGTGACATTGCTGAACGGGTTTCATTGTTCCTTGGTGACATTGCTGAATGGGTGTCATTGTTCCTTGGTGACATTGCTGAATGGGTGTCATTGTTCCTTGGTGACATTGCTGAATGGGTGTCATTGTTCCTTGGTGACATTGCTGAATGGATGTCATTGTTCCTTGGTGACATTGCTGAATGGATGTCATTGTTCCTTGGTGACATTGCTGAATGGGTGTCATTGTTCCTCGGTGACATTGCTGAATGGAAGTCATTGTTCCTTGGTGACATTGCTGAATGGATGTCATTGTTGCTAGGTGTGACATCTGAATGGATGTCATTGTTGCTAGGTGTAACACCTGAATAGATGTCATTGTTCCTTGGTGACATTGCTGAACGGGTGTCATTGTTCCTTGGTGACATTGCTGAACGGGTGTCATTGTTGCTAGGTGTAACATCTGAAAGCTTGTCATTGTTCCTAGATGTCACAGCTGAATGGGTGTCATTGTTGCTAGGTGTAACATCTGAATGGTTGTCATTGTTCCTAGATGTCACAGCCGAATGGTTGTCATTGTTCCTAGATGTCACAGCCGAATGACTGTCATTGTTTCTAGATGTCACAGCTGAATGGGTGTCACTGTTCCTTAATGTAACAACTGAATGGGTGGCATTGTTCCTTGGTGAGATTGCTGAATGGGTGTCATTGTTTGTGTAACATCTGAATGGGTGTTATTGTTTCTAGATGTCACAACCGAATGGGTGTCATTGTTCCTTAGTGTTACATCTGAATGGGTGTCATTGTTCCTTGGTGACATTGCTGATTGGATGTCATTGTTCCTAATTGTAACATCTGAATGGGTGTCATTGTTCCTATTTGTAACATCCGAATGGGTGTCATTGTTCCTAGATGTAACATCTGAATGGGTGTCATTGTTCCTAGGTGTCACAGCTAAATGAGTGTCATTGTTCCTTGGTGTCAAATCTGAATGAGTGTCATTGTTCCTAGGTGCCACAGCTGAATGGATGTCATTGTTCCTCGGTGTCCGGGATCGTTGCACATACTCGCGTCAACTATTTGGTCCAGCCTCGAATGCTTACAGGCGGCAGTGTTCAAATGCGGTGCAATGTACCGGGATTCAAACCAGCTTCATTCCGATTACGATCCTTGGCTTCAAGTGTAAGCATCGTGCTCGTGCATTTGGGTTGAACCAGAGCGGCTGAATGCCATATGAAGTGTGTAGCGTAAACCCCACCTCACTTTCTCACCTACTCCAACGTGTACGATGTCGAGTTTGCTAAATAGATGATTAACAGTTTTACATCCCGTTATAAACATTTAACTCAACATCAAAGTATAGTTAATGCTGTTCAATCGTTTATTTATCACATAAAAAGATTCAATACCTTGTTACAACTTACGTCTTATCATGCATATTCTATTCTGCTTCTCTTTCCCTTCTTCGGCATATTGTATATGTTGTTATTATATGACGTAAATAGTATGAACGTTGCACCATTGTGAATAAAAGACAATAAAGTTGCAAAGTTTGTGAAAACCATCTTGTGATTTTGATGCTTATACTTAACAAGCCCTATCACCTGTCTGTAAGGTGACAAAGTCTTGACATAAACAAAAATAATCCCTGTTGATAGTGTTTGGTGTTGTTGCTGTTCCCCGTGGTACATTGCCCTTTCCTCGCACCCCGGGGCCCCACTGAATCTCCTAATGACAGTCACAGGGGCTAGCGGCAACTGTCACGGGACTATATGGGGCATCGGGCCATTGTAAAACCGATCATTGACGTCATTGTCACAGACGAAGATTTAGGTCGAAGAGACATTCATGGTAAAACCTGAATGATGCTTGAAGTCCACGTCACTTAATCGTAGCGTTTACCCAGTTAAATGAAAGCAGGAACTTGATGGATGGGGCCCATATTACATACCACGTACAGTGCGTGAGTGAGTGTAGTTTTACACCACTTTAAGCAATATTCCAGCAAAATCGCGGGAGGGGGAGGGGGCACCAAAAAGTATGGGCTTCACACATTGTACCCATGTGGGGAGTCGAACCCGGGAGTTCGAAGGCTTCAATCACTAAGCTACAACACCACCACCCCCCAACCATCCCCACCCCACCCACCACCCCATACCCCTACTCCACCATCCCCCTTGTACTAAGTACTACAGTTAGCCATTGTCCCATAATAATGAGAGTAACCATATATCACTAGATTGACCTAGATCAGAAAGAGGAGGCGAATACCCAGATGTGAGTGGTTCACACTTGCTGACACACCAGTTGACACGTGTACTCGAACCAACTACATGTCCTCGAAGAAGCGCCGGTGCATTTCTTTGTCTGACACATGTTGTTGACCTCAGCTTGTTGCATACAGAAGAGACCAGGAATAACACCCTCGGTGAAAAACTTCAATATATGCATGGCCTACATACCTGTCTTCACTGCACATATGTAATGTACATGTGCTGCGTGCATGGGTTGCTATGTGAGATGGCATTACTTAACACAGCTCCAGGGGCTTGCAGTGTCCGCGAGAACGTTAGTACAGCTGGAGGCTCTCTCGCCAGCTAATCGCCCCGACAAGAGAAAGTATACACCCTTTTAAACGTTTTACCCCGATTTTAAGCAATATTCCAGCAATATCACGGCGGGGGACACTAGAAATGGGCCTCACACATTTTACCCATGCGGGGAATCGAACCTGGGCCTTCGGCGTGATAAGCGAACGCTTTAAACACTAGGCTACCCCATGGGCCCTAAAAGACTCACAAGTAGATACACACGTATAGTTGGCATAATGTATAAGGTACACGTGTTCCACAGTCTATGTGCCCTATGTTTACCGTGGAGGTTATGAAGTCAGGGTCATCTTGCAGACACGAGTCCTCATATAGAGTCACCTTCTGTTATCTTCATCTTAATCTCATCTTATTCCGCACATCCTTGGCATGAGGACAGGTCAGTATGCATATACTTAGCTATTATATATTCCATTGTTACAGCTGAAATACTGTTCAAAGCAGTGTGAAACACAACTCACTCACTCACCCAAGCACTGCGAAACCGTTATCTCGGTGATAAAACTAACAATAAGCTTTAAAAACCCGCCATGCATTGTGAAGTTCTGTCTGTTAGCATTTTCCGATTGAGATATACTGCAATAACCAATGGAAGTTGGTTGCCTTTTAACGTCGCTTTTAGGAATATCCAAGTACAGCACGGCGGGGGCAGCCCAAAACAGCACATATTGTACTCACGTTGGGAATCGAACCTGATTCATCAGCTTGCATCTTCCCGAGGCAAGAGAGTTAACTAACTTTAAAAGTCCAGTTTCCACCCTTGCCGAACTAGGCTGGAATTCCTGGGCTCGATCGTGGCGCCACCAGTGGCTATTACGAGTTATGTCCTTTCTATGCCTCTCCTATTGACCAATCAGATTCAACCTCTCGTATCGCTTGCATTTGCTTCAAACAAAACGGTGGCGCCCAGTCAAGACGATCTGATCGATAATCAAGATCTATATTGTGATAAAACGAGTCTTACATCGCGAAGTGCATCAAATCACGTGAGCACCTTGATTAAAATCATGAAAAGATTTGGAAAATATCTGTTGACAACGAGTTAGCGGTGCACATGCTTTGCAAATCCTGCAGTCGACCGAAATCTGCATGACAGTTTACGAACCGGATTTCGATTTCGGTGCGCGATTTTGATTGAACTATGCATAGACTCGTTAGTCCAGCCAAAATGTAACTCCATAATACCAGCCTAGTTCGGCAAGGGTGGAAACTGGATTTTATAGTCAGTTAACTCACTTGCCTCGGGAAGATGTCAACTCTTTGAATAAAAGCGACAAACCCTTTCCATCTTCGTAAGAAATCTCTGTAAACGCAGAGCAGATTGTACGATTCCCACTAGGCTATCCGACCGCCCCTATGCCTTGAAAGGTACGTCACATACATGTATTCACCTGTAAACATACGGGAACATATGATACAAATCAAAATAGGGAATAGTATCGGAATTGTTGTCACTGATGCGGAATTTTCCTCCACATGTCTACCTTGATCAAACCACTTTTGGGGCGGTCGGGTTGCCTTGTGGTTAAAGCGTTCGCTCGTCACACCGAAGACCCGGGTACAATTTGTGAAGCCCATTTCTGGTGTACCCCGTCGTGATATTGCTGGAATATTGCTAAAAGCGGCGTAAAACCATACTCACTCACTCACTCACTCAAACAAACCACTTTTGAGCAAGGGTCGTATGACGCCTTACGTAGGAACATGTTGGAATGTGTAACATCAAACGTTGCGAGCTATATACACCAAAGGATGCAGCCTTGCTCCTGTACTGAGTTTTCAGTTACATTCAACTCTACAATTAAAGTGTCGTCAGCTAGTTACGCGTGGCGTGTCACCGCGGGACCACACTATCAAAGTCATGTTGTTTATAATACGTGGCTGGCTGTACATTGTATATTATCAGCGATGCAATACCTACATGAAATGGCACAGGTGTGCCCCCGTCATCAATTGAATAATTATCTCGTTATGATAAAGTTGCAGACAGGTAGATAACACCCGGTGAGTCACGGGGAAGCTGACCTGGCCATGACATCAGGACGACGGTATCCTACAGATGTGCGTAGCGACACGTATATTTGTTGCATTAACATACGTTTAACGACATTTTCCAAAGAATACTCTAGAAATACCTCGACTCCCCACATGCGTGCAGTGTGTAATGCCTGTTTCTGGAGTCCCCCCGCCGTGACATTCCTGGAATATTCCTAAAAGCGATGTAAAACCACACTCACTCATTCACTTTAGATGTCATGTACGACTGATTGGATGTAGATACGTATACGTCATGTACCACTGATTGAATGTAGATACGTATACGTCATGTACCACTGATTGGATGTAGATACGTATTTCGTCATGATCACTGATTGGATGTAGATACGTATACGTCATGTACGACTGATTGGATGTAGATACGTGTACGTCATGTACGACTGATTGGATGTAGATACGTGTACGTCATGTACCACTGATTGAATGTAGATACGTATACGTCATGTACCACTGATTGAATGTAGATACGTATACGTCATGTACGACTGATTGGATGTAGATACGTATACGTCATGTACGACTGATTAAATGTAGATACGTATACGTCATGTACGACTGATTGAATGTAGATACGTATACGTCATGTACGACTGATTGGATGTAGATACGTATACGTCATGTACGACTGATTGAATGTAGATACGTATACGTCATGTACCACTGATTGGATGTAGATACGTATTTCGTCATGATCACTGATTGGATGTAAATACGTGTACGTCATGTACGACTGATTGGATGTAGATACGTATACGTCATGTACCACTGATTGGATGTAGATACGTATTTCGTCATGATCACTGATTGGATGTAGATACGTGTACGTCATGTACGACTGATTGGATGTAGATACGTATACGTCATGTACGACTGATTGGATGTAGATACGTATACGTCATGTACCACTGATTGGATGTAGATACGTATTTCGTCATGATCACTGATTGGATGTAGATACGTGTACGTCATGTACGACTGATTGGATGTAGATACGTATTTCGTCATGATCACTGATTGGATGTAGATACGTATACGTCATGTACGACTGATTGGATGTAGATACGTGTACGTCATGTACGACTGATTGGATGTAGATACGTATACGTCATGTACGACTGATTGGATGTAGATACGTGTACGTCATGTACCATTGATTGGATGTTGTTACGTATACGTCATGTCCCACCAATTCCACGTAGATACGTTTGCGTCGTGTAAGACTTATTCAATGTAGATGCGTATACGCCATGTACCACTAATTTAATGTATCACTAACTTAATGTAGATACGTATAAGTCATGTAGCACTGATTCAATGCAGATACGTACATGACACTGTGTGTGTCATGTACCACTAATTTAATGTATCACTAACTTAATGTAGATACGTATAAGTCATGTAGCACTCATTCAATGTGGATACGTATACGTCTTGTACCACTGATTCAATGTAGATACACATACGTCTTGTACAACTGATTCCATGCTGGTACGCATGCGCGATGGTCCAAATTTTCAAAATGTCAGAGGAATATATATCAAATATACATCTTAGAACAGGAGAAAAATTAATATAACTGTAAAAGTTGCACTGACAAATGACGCAGAGCAAACAAAGAAACTGTGGAACGACAAAATAATATCTTAATGACCATGCAGGACAGTCATTAATTCAGGACATAATTACGTCGCTGTGGGGCCATGTCGTACACCTTGTACCAACTTAAACCAGTTTATCATATATCCTAATTTGGATATTGCAGCACGTGTGGAGATTCCACGTCGTTGTGTCACAAAATCTTGAACCAGATACACTTATCTCCTGATAATCTAACATGGAGTGTACACCCTCTGCATCTCCACCCCATACAGGAGAAAGGTTCATGAGACGTTCTGGATCTTCTGAAAAAGGCGCATCGTGGGTCAAAAAGTAATGTCACCTGTACAATGCTTGCAATCAGGTGTGTACAGATCGGAGCTGACTTTCACCCAGACAAATCAAATTAGGCCACTAAATAGCTCAAAGGTGACACACCGGTGATATAGAAAGCCGTTTTGTACTGGGAAAAACTAGTATCCCTATAGATAGATGTCCGACAGGTATGTCAAGTGTCGAGATACGGTTTGGCGAAGAGTGTCATATATTTGGAGAATATAACGTGCCCGTGTTGTATTATGAACACTGATAAACCAGCCGGCTACACCGGCAGTCTCCGCACGTGGACATTGCCTCGTGCATTGCGAAACCCTTGCTCTTGTCATGGGGAAGTGATATAGATAATATTTAATGTGGGTGTTCATGTGCCCTATTGATACCATACCAGGTGTGTTCTTGCTTAAAACTCTGTATTCCTTTTAAATAAATTATATGTACATTTAACAAACAAAACCCCCAAAACATTTATTGTTTGTTGCTTAACGCAATATTATTGACTGAGCAATATTCCAGCTATATGACACCGGACTGTATAATCTAGTCCGGTCCAGACAAACCAATGATTGACATCATGAGCATCGATCTAGGCAAATGAGATACGATGACATGCATCAACCAAGTCAGCGAGTCTGACCGACCGATCCTGTTAGTCGCCACTTACGACAATCATGGATGGCTGAAAACAACAATTCTAACTCGGATTTTCACGTGAAACAAAACATTTAACATGAGAGACATTAACCTGGACAGAAATCGGAGAAGGTTGGGGATATATGTCTGCCAGAACTACACATAAAGGTGATCACTTGAATGATAAATTAACACAATAAAATATGTGAGTGAGGTTCTTTAACGCCACTTTGAACAGTATTACAGGTATAGTGCGGCATGTCAGCTTGATCTAGAAGCCCGAAGAGATGTAGGTCTGAGACGGTTACCACTCTCGAGCACTGGTATAATGGTGCTGACAAACCTAAAGTACTCACGGAAATGAAAAAAACCCTGTTTTTTCGATCTCAGAATTTGAATAAATGCAGTTAATATACAAAATATATAAATATTCAAACAACTCAATTAGTACTAATTGGGCCTTGGCACAAATACAGGGTATCAAAGGTTTTTTATGTCTTTTTACACGTAAAAGTGTGTAAAAATATGAACAAAACAGACTATTTTGAAACTGAGCATAACCAGGTGTTAGTAGATCAAGGTGAATGTCCATGACCTATGACACCTTGACGACAGGTGAAAACAGGTGCTTGAAACCCACTTGCATGTGATTTGTCAGTGGTTAGTGATTTGTGAGTGGTATTGTGGGATAGTGAATCATCGTCAAAATATCAGAACGTAAAAGTAACATTTTGTATTGAGCACTGAGATAAAACTAGCAAATCCAGACGAGTACTTTTCAAGTTGTTTTGTTATTTCGCATTTACATCTACGTAATGCTTTGTGTCGATTATTAAATCCAGCAAAACTGTGTTTTTTTTTCATTTCCATGAGTACTTTAGTGACCAAATCAGAGCGAATTTGGGATTCGAACGCTGTATCATAGGTTTCAGACACGCCAAAGGGGGGGGGGGGGGGAATCCACATAGTATGTATACATCTATATGCATACTAAAAATAAATATTAAAACATTAAAAAAATGCAAAATTGCATCAACATTTGGTATGTACAGACACTGTTTCAGGTGTCAGATTGTCTATACATATCCAGTTTTACAAGAAGGTTGACAGTGCCAAATGTACAGAAACACATATCTGTGTCACCCAAGCCAGTCAGCGGCTCCAGATGACTAGGACAGGATGACCTCGTATCATTCGTTTAGAAATAACCTTTCCTTGATAATGACCCTTCTCTCTGTAAGAAAAACTCTGTGACAAAAGCCTGGATTACGGAATTATTACGAGCTGGACGTTTGTGTACATCGTTAACAATGTCATAGGTTTCGTACTGTATACAAACCCATTCACCTTTCACAATCCAGAACATTCCGCTGCTGACGCACGTAACACATATAATTATTACTCGTCATGTAATTGTCCTGCAATCTAGACAGCTAAATCGTAAGGTTATCATTTACCAATTGTGTATAAACGATTTTTTCCGCAACTGTATGATACCTTTATAAGTAACTGCTTGCCAGTCGGACCATGGTTAGCCCCTTAAGGCTTTGTTACCTGTAGTTCGTGCAAACGATTCTACTAACTGGCGGTGTTAGGACTGCCAGTGTTTGGTGGGTTGATATCGTCTCCGGGTACCGGGTAACTGTCTTATAACATCCCGGGTACCGTTAACGAGTTGCAGACTTGCTAACCACGCTCAGGTTTGGTAAACTGGTGGAGGGTCAGGCTTGCAGTGTTAACTCCAAGAGCGCGACCTAGTTGACACGTTTAGCCTCCGTACTTCGAGTCCGAAGGTAAAATACACCTATGTTCAGAGAAAGCTTCTTGAAACGCGTCTTGAAACGCGTGAACTCGTCATAAACAAAATTTACATTGTAGTTCCATCTCGGGTCCAGTTCATATCGTCAAACCTCCTAGAGCCCGCTATCAGCACATGAAATACCTATCTCATTTTATAGATGTTAAACATAGCAAATGAATTTTACGCATACCTACATCACCTATGCTGTCATCGTCATGTCATTAGGGATTTACAAGGATGAAATAAAATTTCAAACCGCCAGTCACTTTAAAATAAACAGATGTTCCATGGGCGGAAGTATCAGTCACCACATCGTCGTTTTTCATGCACCGTTGCTGTGTTGTTTTAGAGGACGACAAGTAGCTGAACGAGTTGACAGCGTGTAAACCCGAATACGTTAACACTTTAACTGACCCTGTGTATATCTATCACATTATGTGACAAGTTAGTGACGTCAAAGCAATTATTTAAGAAAATGAAAAAAAATCTGTCTCAAGGACTTAAAAAACTATGTGTGACCATGCGGTAAACTCGTGCAAAGGTGAAACACGTGTGCCGGAGTGTAAACAGGTGCATTGTACATACATTGCACACACGTGCATCAAAGTACATTAAGATGCACCTGAGAGTCAGTGGAAGCTAGTGAGTGCGTCAACTAGACTAGCCAGTGGAAGCTCGTGTGTGAGTCAACCAGACAAGTCAGTGGAAGCTAGTGTGTGAGTCAACCAGACAAGTCAGTGGAAGCTAGTGTGTGAGTCAGTCAGACTAGCCAGTAGAAGCTATAGTGTGAGTCAACCAGACTAGCCAGTAGAAGCTAGTGTGTGAGACAACAAGACTAGCCAGTAGAAGATAGTGTGTGAGTCAACCAGACTAGCCAGTGGAAGCTAGTGTGTGAGTCAACCAGACTAGCCAGTGGAAGCTAGTGTGTGAGTCAACAAGACTAGCCAGTAGAAGCTATAGTGTGAGTCAACCAGACTAGCCAGTGGAAGCTAGTGTGTGAGTCAACCAGACTAGCCAGTAGAAGCTAGTGTGTGAGTCAACCAGACTAGCCAGTAGAAGCTATAGTGTGAGTCAACCACACAAGTCAGAGGCAGATAGTGTGTAAGGCCAGATTAGCTAGCCAGTGGCAGCTGGTAAGCGAGGCCAGATTAGCCAGTGGAAGGTAGTGAATGAGGCCAGATTAGCTAGCCAGTGGCAGCTGGTAAGCGAGGCCAGATTAGCCAGTGGAAGGTAGTGAATGAGGCCAGATTAGCTAGCCAGTGGCAGCTGGTAAGCGAGGCCAGATTAGCCAGTGGAAGGTAGTGACTGAGGCCAGATTAGCCAGTGGAAGGTAGTGAATGAGGCCAGATTAGCCAGTGGAAGGTAGTGAATGAGGCCAGATTAGCCAGTGGAAGGTAGTGAATGAGGCCAGATTAGCCAGTGGAAGGTAGTGTGTGAGGCCAGATAAGTAGGTGACAGCCTGTAAGCGAGGCCAGGTTAGCCAGTGGCAGCTAGTGAATGAAGCCAGATTAGCCAGTGGTGGCTAATGGGCGAGGCCGGATTAGCCAGTGGCAGCTGTGAATGAGACTAGGCTAGCCAGTGACAGCTAGTGAGTGAGTTTATCAGTTGATCCTCAATATACATTGTGTTTGTATTGAAAAATGTAATTTATACACACAGTCGACTTATAATATTATAATAAATATATAATATAATAAATAGGTTTCTCGTCAGGATAAAGCCAACGAATAAAAACGACATCCGCTGGTGTCAAATGCGGATAGAGATGCAAATACCAAGTTCAAATTGGGACTACTTTCAGTGTTTACAAACAAACATGGCGTCGCCCTTGTCATTCAGCGATCGAGTCAGAATTAACCATCTGCGATCTGGACAAACTACTGGGATAATTGTTATCATCATCAAAAGAATAGTCAAATATACGGAAAATCAGTGTCTGTGCTTGCAGACCTATGAGGCTTAGAACCTTTTCAACAAATTAAAACAGTTGGATTTGGCCGAAATATGTCCGAATTGTTAACGTGTTTCGTCTTGCTGTGTGTACTCTGGCTGCACTTCGTAACGATATGACAGGACAGGCAGGCTCTTAACAAACGTGACGTCTCATAGACTAGGGTTAGAGTAACTTCCCTTTGATAAAGGTCAGTTGCTCAAGCCCACAGGCCGATGGATTGCCGCGAAAGGCAAGTAGAAATAATTTGTGAAGTCAATTATTGTTTCGCCTATATGTAGTTACGCCACTGCATAAAAAAACAGGTTTGAGTTTGAACTACATTGGCCGTTGTAACTGTCCGACTGACACATCACCCACCTTCTGACGTCATATATATTAATGCGCACCTTCCAGGAAAACCAGCAATATTTTGGTGATGTTCGTGAGAGATTTGATACGATTTTACGATCACAGAATTGAAGAATGTCATGATATCATAAAGATGTTATCGCGCTCGTGTGTTTTGGGATGGTAACGTTATGGATGCATTAGTAATAAACACTATATACAGAATATTTACCATCCCCAAACACACTCGCGGGACAACCTCTATGTCTGCAGTCCATAGCTTTGGTCCAGAAGAGCGATCTTAAGTCCCTACTTAACACTGACTTAGGACGCAGCCTTAAGATCGTATTGTGGAATAGAACCTTCTGCTCATTTGTGTAAAGTCGAGTTAGGGTTCAAATTCCATATTCACCCGGACCATTATCATTTAAATTAATTGTTGTTTGACACAATAATCGTGCCCGTGGGACTGCGCTTAGCGTCACATTCTTCCCACTGACACGCGGGGAAATATAAATGTATAAAATATTAAAAAAATATATAAAGTAATTTTACAACCATATGACGTAATGAAATATCGTGTTATATTTTCTTGACATTGATTACACGATTCAACTTTAATTTTTCAAGAAACAATTTGAATCATGGAAAATAAGTGACACGTTGTTTTATTTTAATTGTATGGACCTATAAAACTGTTTGCATTGTCAAACAATCAGTCATGGTGACTGTCACATAGAATTATATCAGCAGCGCTAGACAGATATGCTTCCAGGGCGTTAATCTGCCCTCAAGCAACCATTCGCATTCATTAGAAGGTCAAGACCTCCCAGAGATTGACAACACGTGAGTATATGATCACGCGTGACCCAAGGATTATATACGCTCATATTTCACGCTAAAGTGCTTTACATTTATTTCATCCACCACACACAAAGCAAAATACCTACACTTTCAAATGTGTTTCCATCACACATCATGTCACACCTATTCTTCTGATGATCACTGTGGTAATATGTAAATATGTTCTAATTCATGGTGGATTAGATTTAGATACATTTTGAAAAGATAAATTTTCCACCAGTCACAACTCGGTTACTCGAATTCCATCATCATCATCTACTACTGATCGTCTTGTTAAGCATGTCAAGACTCATGATGAAAACAAGGCATTCCAGAGTTTTTCTTCAACGAGCCAAGTATGTGGGACATAATCTTAATGGACACACAATGCCATTTAGAAAGTGGTCAAATGTAACAAATGCTATGTTTGGGATGACACTTTTTTAGTAAAGTACAGATTCTAGTACTGTTTCAGGTTAAGTCTCATCCGGGATTCGAACCCACATGCCAGGAGGCCTCACTCCTGGCCGGATGGGACTCAACACAAAAATGTACTAGAATCTGTACTTTACTAGGTAAGTTTTATCCCCAAAATAACATTTGTTACATAATCTAAATTTCAATGTTGCTGATAATTCTTTAGCCGTCCTTTCGTATCATTTTGGTGTTGTTGATTGTACGAAACAAGAAATTCAGGGTATTGACACCCTAACACGAACAATCATGTCAAGCAATAGATCCCACCACCCTCGCTCTTCCCTCAATCGCTTATATTTACCAATTATTATGGAAGGACATGGTTTGATTAACATGGAGGCTGTTCATGACAGAATTGCATTATGCACGTTTGCATACATTTGTGTCTGATGACCCACTTATGAAGCATGTCGAGACTCATTATGAAAACAAGGCATTCCAAAGTGTTCTTAAAAGAGCCAAGGTGCATAATCTCAATATCAATGTTGATTTTGTTGATGGTTCTGTACTGCTGGATGGTACAGAAATGAGTGTCAGCCAAGCGGAGTGACATATCAAATCAACACAGTTTTCCAAGGAGAGGCTACCTGAACGACCACTGCATCGGATTCATGTGCAGTGTGTTGAGAAGGGCAGCAGCCCCACAGAGTCCTTCGCTTGGATGAAGTCGGTTGGCCTGAAAAGTGAAACGAAAGGCTTCCTGTTTGCTGCTCAGGACCAGTCACTTCCAACCGTCTATGTTTGATTTTGCATCAAATGTAGATATGAAATGTAGATTATGCTATGACTGTCCAACGTATCGTCAGCGGATGCCCAGCTTTAGCACAAACCCAGTATCTTAAGCGACATGACCGATTGGCTCGATCCTGTTATTACCGTCTTCGCAATGCTTGTGGTTTTGAGGTCCATCAATGTTACGACCCAGGATGTAAAGAGCATCATCGAAAATGATAAATATAATTCTTTTTGGAATAGTTCCGTATACTGCCTCAGACGTATCCAGGCCAACACACCTAATCTTGTCCTTTTTGAAAAATCCAATGGAATCATTTATATGATTGAATTTTCTGTCCCTTTTGACACTAGTGTGATTGACAAGGTAGCGCTTGCAGCCCACGCTTGCATGCCCGACTCCCAATTGTTCTCGATGCTTAAGGTTTTGGTACCTCCCAATCTGTTGACTGAAATTGGGAGAGTACCCGGGTTTGCTACCAGGAATAACAGCCCTTCTGACAATCTGGATAATGCAGAAGGCTGGAGTGTTGGGGAGTCTTCATATTCTCCCAAAAGGTCTGAGTGGGTTCGACTGAGCAGCGCTTTCTGGGAGAAGTCCCATTCGCTGTCTGGGCTGCGTGTAGAGGAGGCAAGCTTAAGGGCCCTGAGTAGTGATGAGCCTAATCAGCCTGACTGTGCCAGGATCACCCAAACCCTCTTTGCTCCATTTATTTATTTTAATATGTAAATGGATCAGTGTGCACTGAAGTTTTCATTCTTAGATTTCTTGGGAATATACAACCCAAGTTGCATGCGAGGGCCTAGATGCTTAACAGTGACACTACATTCTCATCCTACCGGGTAACCATTTATTGCTGAACATGGGACGGGCATATTTTTCACTTGCTCACGGAGACATCCAACGTGCTATATTTGCTTCAGTGTGGTAGAATCTCTCAGGAACCTGGCTGCTAAACACGGTCACCAAGCCATGGACTCAGCAACCAACGTTGCCCAACGTTACCTGATTTGTGCCCTTTGTTTTTTACCATGTTTTTGACCGAGTAAAACCCTAACATAGATCAATACAACTATTCTCCTTCTTGTGCCGATAAGATTATATTTTCATTGCACGTATGGATTTAGTCAGTGAGTGAGTTTGGTTTAACACCACTGTTAACAGTATTCCGGTTATATCAGGGCTAATCAGCTTAATGTGGGAGGAAGCCAGAAATGGCGCAACTCTCAGACGTTTACGACTTTGGTGACACCGACGAGCACGGCTATGGTGCTGACAAACCTAGAAACAAACTCGGACCCAGCGAAGTGTAGTGCCTGGCGCGACTGGGCCACCCGTGCCACCGATGGAGTTCGCAAGAAAGTAAGAATATCCTGCATGTATATTTGAAATCTGTCTCTGGCACATGTCCAATATACATTTGACACAGTTTGCAGGTGTAGCGTCAGTTTTGAGGGATCATTCATAGACTGTCTAAACTGACACCAGGCGTGACTGAGGCACATTGAAATAACATGACCATTTCAGAGGGACAGTCATGTCTGTTTGGGCCTGATGGCCAGATGACTCAGACGTCAGTTACATATTATCATATTCATATCTATGACATATATTATTATATTCATATCTATGACATATCGAATACGGGTATTAATAATTCATTTTCTGTTTTACAAAATGGTACGTATGCATTTGAAAAAATAACATTTACAAGGTAAGAACAGCCTGAAACAGCTGTAATAATTCTCGCCGGCGTGTGTTACCTAGTCATGTGTTGTTTGCGAATTTCTGTAACTGCAGCTGTTGACATACAGCTACCACACTGTAACTATGCTAATAGATTAAAACGGGAAGAAAGGTGAAGGCCACCATGGCCTCTTTTACCTGGCATACGACTGGGCAAGTTTTCATATATTCTTTAGAGACATTGTTCGCTCAAGGTTGTGCAAACATGACCGCCTTCATGGACCTAACTGTGAGAGATACCAATATTTGCACAGGCTGATATATCAGTGATTGATTATCTTGATATTGCACGTGACTTCTTCATACACGTGACAATGCCCTTCGTGCCGAGTATATTGGCATTCAGCCCTGTATAATATATGTATCTGAATATATATACTCATCGACAAAAGAAACGCGAATACCATACATCTGTGTTAATATATGAAGATATTCAAGATATATTTGATTGATTCGACGTACAAACGAACATCCTGGTATGTTGCGAGAATCGACGCTCATGAACGCATCACATGTGACGTCACAGATCCATAACTCGTGATGCACCATTTGTCTCGTGCAGGATTAGCGTGTAAACTTTGGAAATCACGTGCATCATATCGTGATAAGAAAAGACACGCTGTGGTAACACTTGACTGATTGTAAGTTTTACACATTGGAAACATATCTTCTTAACGTACATACTTTTCTATTCATTTCTATGTTCCGCCTTTATTTTGGCGGTGAGTATATATACGTTTTTTTAAAAGCTCGTAACATATGTTGTATTTTGAAAGATAGACAGTTTTTGCCCGCATTGACGTCACGACGTTCTTTTTCATGATGTCATGACGTCTTACTTTGACCTAACTAATGTAACTTTTGGCCTCGTCCAAAATAGTTTGGAATGTACCTCGAAAGATATTAAAATTAGCGTAATATAGTCTCGCGGTATTTCTACACCGCATATACATACATGTCTGGTCAAGGTTGGAAAATAATCACTTCGTATACAGGTTGTCGAGTCAGTGTTTGTGGTATACACATGTCTGACTAGATCAGGCGTTGATAGCCTCATATGACTTATATATACTTGGCACCGTTCCACAAACTTAAAGATTTAGGACCAACTATCGTGACAGCGTTAAGATGTTCTGTTGAGCGGGACGAGAAACAGGTTATCTGAGTCATTAAGGACATTGATTATCTATACGAGGGAACATTAGATGTGTCCTAGTCTGACACATGATACATCTAATTGTTGTACTGCTGGTGTAAACTATGACGTTGAGTGAGTGAGTGAGTGAGTGAGTGAGTGCATGAGTGAGCGAGTGTTTAAGCCGTTTCCAGACATATGTCAGTTTGATGTGAGGGGAAAGTATAAAGAAATAACATCTGACTTTTAAACACAGTTTCAGACACAACGCCCATTTATACTCTGTTCACGTGTTATCCACACAATTACAAAGGAATTAATGCACTTTATGTCACTATCCGATCCGACTGTCGTTTAATTGACGTCAGAGACCGAGACTATTACCGTTGGTGCGACTGTCGTTGTTGAGGTACAAACTAACACGTTGTTTTACTGAGTTCAGCAAACAAAGTTGACGAAATAAACCAAGAGAAGGTGGTTCCATCCGAACCAGATGTCGCTGACGTGCCATGCACATTTACACTATATTACCCATAATTTCGCATAAAAAACCTAAGACTATGTTTTACCATCGGATCCGCTCGTCGCGATTGTACGATACACATTTACATCATCATGCCAACGACCGCCTCCGTGGTCTAGTGGTAGAGCGTCTGCCCAGAGAGTGGAAGGTCTGGGGTTTGATCCCCGTCCGCGTCATACAAAAAGACGTTAACAGTTGGTACTTGTTGTTACCCTGTCTGGCGCTCGGCATTAAGGGGCTAAAACAAGGACTGGTCGTCTCGGAGTCAGTATACTGTGTCTGAGTGGGGTATTCATGTTAAACTGTGGCATGGTATCTCAGCACTATAAATCGGCATCAGTCCGGACTAGTACAAGCAGCCACACAAACACACACGTGCATGCACGTCGCTATATAAATTGCAGTAATCTTGGACGCGACAGTAAACCCCATTTCACCTCACCTCACCTCACCTCACCTCACCTCATAATGCCAACATTTGCTCATAACAAACTAAGACTTAGTGTTTCCATCGGATACAGTTGTCATGGTTGTATGAGGTACATTTGCATCATGTTATCCACACTTTCGCATAGCATTTTCTGTTGACATGGAGTGTCTTGTCTTGGAGTTGACTTGTGCTGGGTGCATTTATACCCTATTCACATGCTTCCCACAATCACAGCCTGATCTTGGATTTACCATCGCGACTGTCGTAGTACTTAGTTTGCAGAGTATTTGCATGGAAGCTTTATGTCTCAGAAACCTTCACGTCTCAGTTACCACCAACAGTTAAATGTTCCCACTGGCACCAATCTCACCCAAGCAGTGAGTGAATGAGTGAGTGAGTACGGTTTTACACCGCTTTTAGCAATATTCCAGCAATATAGAGACGGGGGACACCAGAAATGGGCTTCATACATTGTACCCATGTCGGGAATCGAACCCGGGTCTTCGGTGTGACGAGCGAACGCTTTAACCACTAGGCTACCCAACCGCCCCCTCACCCAAGTAGAGCATGGCCGCTCATAATGTAAACTCCACTACTTTGTGATACCAGGACTCATACTGTTACCATCATATTGATCATACAATCACAGGTATCGTCTACATTGTCCATAATGACCTACGCCAGTTCTTTATAAGGCCTAAAAAACTGTGAACAACCTGCTACCATTTGGATCACAGCGCTATACTCATTATGGATGCTGACGAAGCGCATACATAAAAAGGCGACCCGTGAAGATCCGGGGTAGAATAGATCTTCAGCAACCCATGCTTGCCGTAAAAGGCGACCATGCTTGTCGTAAGAGGTGACAAACGGGATCGGGTGGTCAGGCTCGCTGACTTTGTTGATGCACGTCATCGTATCCCAATTCTGTAGGTCGATGCTCATGATGTTAATCCCTGGATTGTCTGGTCTAGACTCGATTATTTACCGAGCGCCGTCATATAGCCGGTTAATTGCTGTGTGTAGCGTTAAACAACAAACCAACCAACCAACATAAAAAGGCCAACAGAGAAGTGCCTGAGGAATGTCTTTCAGATTGGCTCATTTCAGTGCGTGATGTTGTCTTTGTTAGAATATAGAAACCGAAAAAGAAGAAACAGAATTGGAATAAACTGTAACCCATACTGTTCCAGCCAGCTGTCATCCAAGCTGCCCTACATAAAAGGATTGTAGCTGTTCCCACAGACATAGCCTTAGATAACAATGCCATCAGCTGGAATCTGACAATCAGTATTATCACTGTTTGGCTTGACTTAAAAACACGAATTTATGTCCATTCCCTTTTTGTTTCGGGATTCCACAGTTCCATAAAAATCCGTACAAAGAGGTATATCTTGCTCGGTCCAGCAAATTTACCACCAAATCCCTGTTACAGGATTAATCATAATCTTTGAAACAATCAAGGAAGAACTTTTTTATATGCACAGAAAGTCGAAGTAATTTCATGTGAATTCTAAAAACGATCCACATCATTATCCCACATGACAGACGTGACTCCTTGGTCCATGTGGCAATTGCCACTAAACGTGGTGGTTTTAGATATAGTTTCATCTCTGTCTTCAAAGGCTCTGGCAATTGGTCACAAATTACAGCAATTGATATCTGAAGTTTACTGTAACAATGTGAAAATCTTCCTCTTTGATAAACCTTATGTGCAAATTGGATATATGACATTTCGGCAACAAGTAGACATCCCCATTGGAAACCAATTGTGCTCCCATCCTTGTTGACCTGTTTTTTTCTGTCTTTCTACCGTGTGTCGGGATTTCTGCTCGGTTTGGCAAAATCATTGGGAGGGGATTTGGCAAAGAGTTGAAGTCTAGGTATTTAGTTCAATGACGGCCAAATAGCCAATTCCTTCCACTGATTATATACTGGTTACATACCTGATCTAGAAATAAGAGAGGCCAGTAAAACAATTTCACATTTAGATCTATGCAAAAGGATTCAGATTTACAAAAGTGCGTGACTGACTTGGGTTAAACGCCGCTTTTAATAGTATTCTAGTTATATCACGGCGTGTCAGCTTAATGTGGGAGGAAAGCCAGAAGTAATGCAGGTCTCAGACGTTTACCACCTCGGTAAAACCCACGAGCACGGATATGCTGCTGGCAAACCTAGAAATATAATCGGGGCGAACCGAGATTCGAACCCACAATCATAGGTTTCTGGCGTGTCCAAGGGACGCAACTCTACACAGCGATTCGCGGCGACTTAGACGACTTGGCCACCCGTGCCCCAGATTCACAAAAATAATTATCCATGACATGAAGGACAACTTACTTTTAAATAGTCAACTTTCCTTTCAAGTCGATAAGTAGATTGTTTTTGCAGAGATTTCTTTCAATTATGGAAACTTTTGTCGCTTTTATTTTCCCTTGAAGACAAATGCAATCAATTACTTTTGTTGTACCATGAACAAAACTAGTCATTCATATTGTCCTGTGAAGCAGGTTGGTGATTTATCTCCGTATCGTTCCACGTTCAAGTAAACAACTTCAAGGTCTCCCGAGCTTTTATCTACTTTAGTAGTTCCCAGGTAAGTACCGTCCACTTGACAGCGCTGATGTATGTAACGATAAGATTTGTCCGAGGAACAGTAGTACACGTGTATAACAGTACTGAAGGCTCTAGATGTTCTCTCACACAGGTGGTTATCTCAAAGATAATGGATGCAGCATCTTAGACGAACATTGTTATTGTCTACACACATGACCAACGACCCCCGGGCAAATAAGTTGCAAGGTCATCTTTATGAACTACAAATAAATGAACGTGAAACAAGATAATAATCTAATGTCACTCTGATTAGCTGATACATTATTACGTTGGTGCTACATCCATGTAAAGATGTTGTTTTCTAATTATACACTCTCCAAAATAGGTAGGGATATTCGAAAAAAAGATAACAGAAACATCGAGTGATGGTAATGGTGGTTAAGAACAAGGAGGGACGAGGTGTGTGATGCCAATCATCGGAACATGTGAGTGTAGTGTGTGAGTGTTATGGTTTTACGCCGCTTTTAGCAATATTCAAGCAACATCACGGCGGGGACACCAGAAATGGACTTCAGACCTTGTACCCATGTCGGGAATCGAACCCTGGTCTTCGGCGTGACGAGCGAACGTTTTAACCACTAGGCTACCCGACCGCCTCTGTTACACTGTGAGGGTGCAAAAACCAAGAAAGACGGCACGGGTGAGAAGTACAAAAATGAACGTTTGGAATGACTCAAGAATGGGTCATGGACCAACGGTTGGTCACACATTCGTGTATACGGCCTGGCATGGTCTGACCCACCAAGCTCCCATTGACAATCATAGGGAGTGTTGTCCAGTCCTCTTGCAGCGCCTGGTCAAGTTCGGCTGACGTGGTCAGTCAGTTACTTGAACTCCGGTGGCCTGACGCAAGTGACGGCGATTTGACTTTGTTTGGACTCGACTTCTCAATGCTGGTTTCTGATTAATTGAGCCTGGGCTTTCGTTGTTGACCTAGGGCACCCTGTGCATGGCCGACCATTACCATTTTGTGTCTGCCGAAACCTGTTTTAAATTCTGTAAATCACAAACTGCGACACATTGAACACGTTGACTACCTCTCGCTGAGTGCTGTCAGTGCGTTCATCACGTTGTGGACGACGCATTTCCAATCTGATCACAAATACTGCATCAAAGCAAGAAAAGAAAGCTTAAACGTTAACTGTGGGTAATGAACATAAAAAAAACTAATGGCTCATAACAATTTGACGACCTTTCCCTGAAAGAAGAAATTTCATGGTCCACGGGCAGTGTGTCGGGGGCGTTAGGTTTTGGTTTCGATACCGTTCTATCTCTTGCAGGTATTTTCATGAAGTATATAACGCATATCAATAATGATCAATATATTTCGTCTCAACGCACAAATATTGATTACTTCACTGCTACACCTCTCTGGTACCTAGTACCTACCTACCTACACATCTAGCCAGTCAAAACACAGACGTATACTCAGGATATTTGTACTCAAATATATGTGTTCTTGTGTTGTCTGACTAAGACATGTATACGACATGCAGCGCAAGGGCGTCTCGTGACATTGACAGTTTGATGAGCAACACTGGCACGAGAGTGTCTGGAAATGTGGCAGACCGTGACTGTCCACGTGTTTTATTTGTGTTGTTGCGCTTCCACAATTTCTTGTGCTAGTACGCTTTTATCACATTATTTACTGTATATACAACTTCAAAACCTACTCGCTAGTACTACAACCACGCCCCTAGCCCATGTACTGCTATTTACGAACACGTTGATTAGTAGGGTTAAGTTACGGGACGGCCGGGTATCCTAGTCGTTAAAGCGTTCACTTGTCACGCCGAAGACCCGGGTTCGATTCCCGACATGGGTACAATGTGTGAAGCCCATTTCTGGCATCCACCGCCTTGATATTGCTGGAATATTGCTAAAAAGTGGTGTAAAACCATACTCACTCACTCACTCACTCACTCACTCACTTAAGTTATACTTCTACTACACATACGGCTCGAAAGCAAAGGGAGTGTTTCAGTTATAAATTACAATTTCAGGACTTTGCTTACAATATCTGTCAAGTGTATCGTCTCCTCCCCCATTTCATCTTCCGTCTCCTCTCCGTTATTCATCGTCCCTTCTTCTCCACTTTCCATCTCCACCTTCCTCTCCTCGTCCTTTCATCTCCATCTTCTCCTCGTCCTTTTATTTCCAACTTGTCCCTGTCCTTTCGTCTCCACCTTCTTCTGTCCCACCTTTAATCTCCGCCTACTTCTCGTCCTTTCATCTCCATCTTCTCCTCTTCCTATCATCTCCACCTTCTTCTGTCCCATCTTTCATCTCTACCTTCTTCTCTTCGTCCTTTCATCTCCACCTTCGTCTCGTCCTTTCATCTCCACCTTCTCCTCGTTCTTTCATCTCCATCTTCTCCTCTTCCTTTCATCTCCATCTTCTCCTCGTCCTCTCATCTACACCCTCTTATCGTCCTTTCATCTCCACCTTCTCCTCGTCCTTTCATCTCCACCTTCTTCTATCCCCTCTTTCATCTAAACCTTCTCGTCCTTTCATCTCCATCTTCTCCTTGCCCTTTCATATCCACATTCTTCTCGTCCTTTCATCTCCACCTTCGCCTCGTTCTTTCATCTCCATCTTCTCCTCTTTCTTCCATCTCAACCTTCTCCTCGTCCTTTCATATCCACCTTCTTCTGTCCCACCGCCTCGTCTACACCAAAGTACTAAACCCCCCGGCCTTATATCTTCCACTATCTCCTCTACATCACATTATTAAACCCTCCAGCATCATAGCCTCCACCTTCTTCTCTACATCACGTTTATAAATCCTCCAGCATTAATGCCTCCACCTTCTCCTCTACATCACCTTAATAAATTCTCCAGCATTATAGCCTCCACCTTCTCCTCTACATCACGTTAATCAATCCTCCAGCCTTATATCTTCCACCTTCTCCTCTACATCACATTATTAAATCCTCCAACCTTATGGCTTCCACCTTCTTCTCTACATCACATTTTTAAATCCTCCAACCCTATAGCTTCCACCTTCTCCTCTACATCACATTACTAAATCCTCCAGCCTCATAGCCTCCACCTTCTCCTCTATATCACATTTTTAAATCCTCCAGCATTATAGCCTCCGCCTTCTCCTCTACATCACGTTAATAAATCCTCCAGCCTTATAGCCTCCACCTTGTCCTCTATATCACATTTTTAAATCCTCCAGCATTATAGCGTCCACCTTCTTCTCTACATCACGTTAATTAATTCTCCAGCCTTATAGCTTCCACCTTTTTTTCTACATCACATTATTAAATCCTCCAGCCTTATAGCTTCCACCTTCTCCTCTACATCACATTACTAAATCCTCCAGCCTTATAGCTTCCACCTTCTCCTCTACATCACTCTAATACATTCACCAGAATTACAGCCTCCACCTTCTCCTCTACATCACATTATTAAATCCTCCAGCCTTATAGCTTCCACCTTCTCTTTCCTCTCATATCTCCCACTTTCTCTTCCTACATCTTTCATCATCCTTCTCCTCCCTCCCCAACTTTACACCCCCCACTTTCTTCTCCACTCTCGCCTCATCTGATTTCACTCCTCCTAGAACTACTGCCGTCGCCACCACCATCAATTTACTGTTGTATGGCAGACAATGAGCCCATTTGCTGATATTTACTGTAAAGGTCAAACTTCATAATATGTTCTGCATCATGGCGTTTAAACCAAGCATCACAGGTCATGCTGTAAACCATCTGGAGCAGGGATTGGTATGTTCACGAAGTGTGACACGGCTTATCTGGTTCCTGTGCATGTGTGATGTGTGTTACTGTTGACGGAATGTGACTGACAGCTAGCTGCATGCATGTCATCGAAGCCATGCCTTCACACAATTTACACATATTTGTAATTTGAACGGCAAAACCTCGCCATTTACCGTTACCGCATATTTTTTTTTTTAAATATTTTTTTTGGTGTTTAACGCCTCACACAGCCATATTCCGGCTATATGACTGCGGTCTGTAAATACTCGTGTCTGGACCAGACAATCCATTGATTGACATCATGAGCATCGACCTACGCAAATGGGATACGATGACAGCGAGCCTGACCTCCCGATCCCGTTAGAGGCCTCTTTCGAAAAGCAAAGTCGCCTTTTACGGCAAGTACGGGTTGCTGAAGATCTATTCTCTACCCGTTACCGCATTGTGGTCTGGGATACCATTGGTAGGTCAGTATTTGATAAATATCTTTACTTAAAATACATGAACTAGTGGTAGAAATGTCAAAATTTATTCTCTAAGCATAATGTTTATGAGTATATGTTATAATTGTTATTCATTGACAGGCCGTTCATCCTGACGGCACCGTTCCCAGTGAGTTCCCCCGGATTAACAAATGTCACATTCTTCGAAGTTACTGGATACAAATGAAGACACTGACCATGGTCTATTTCCACAAAGTGATCTTAGCGATAAGACTGTCGTAAACATATGTTAAAGTACGAATTGTCGTAGCCCTAAAACAGCCTTCATGAACATGGTTTGATCGGAATGTGAATGTCATTAATCTACATTTGCACTACGATGTTAACAAGGGAGGACATTCGGGATAAAACCCCAGAGGAGTTAGTATAGTTTTCTGAATACGCAGCAGGAAATACCGATCTAGTTGCAGAGATTAACTGAACCACCATTGCCGATTGACAGATAATTGTAGTTTTCCTGTACATATGGCCAGTGCATTTACAAGCCTTCCACTGGGTCATTCCCCGCAGTATGCCGAACGATGTGAGAGAAATAGACGTAATTGCTGCTCCTACTACTACTACTACCTGCTACTACTACTACTACTACTACTACTACTGCTGCTGCTGCTACTACTACTATATGGCCGAAATATTGCCGATGTGACGTTAAATCCCAACTCACTCACTCACTACTACTTCTACCTACTACTACCACTACTACTACTACTACTACTACTACTACCACTACTACTACTACTACTACTACTACTACTACTACTATACAGCTACTACTACTATGACTACTTTCTCACCATACTCCATCGCTACTACCATTAATAACACTACTACCACGGTTACTACCACCTCCACTGACCCCGTGATTATCCAGGGTAGGATATGTCTTCAGCAACCCATGCTTGCCGTAAAAAGCGACTATGCTTGTCGTAAGAGGCGACAACGGGATCGGGTGGTCAGGCTCGCTGACTTGATTGATGCATGTCATTGTATCCAAATTGAATAGAACGATGCTCATGATATAAATCATTGGATTGTCTGGTCCAGACTCGATTATTTACAGACCGCTGTCATATAGCTGGAATATTGCTGAGTGTGGCGTTTATAAAAAAAAAAGCAAACATACTACCTCAACTACTACTATTACTAGAAACCTATATTTTTGGGTTCGAATCCAGGTTCGCCCTGATTATATTTCGGGCTTTTCTGTACCAGGCCCGTGCGGTAAACGTCTAAGACCTGCATTATTTCCCTCCCACCAGTAGCTAACGCTGCTAGATAAACTGAATCTAACCACGGGATGTAAAGAACCCCAATGCACTGGGCTTTACAAGGATCAACGTATTCACCCCACTTATTATTCCCATGCGACTAGGTTGGTGTTAACAGACCGGTACACATGTGCGACCTTCAACTAGGGCATTCCCCGACCGGCCGAGATATAACATAGCTTCTGTCAAAGCGGTGTGTAATCTAACCTCACTTTTCTTTTACAGAATCGTCAGCATGTAATACTGAGGGATCGACCAATTGATATTCGGGAGTGGGTGGGTCTGTGGGTGGGTTTGGGGGAGGGGGGATTTTGTATGGTGACACGATATTTTTCAGGTTTCGATATAATCACAGTGCCCTATCCCCCAGCAGCAACGTCTACTTCGCCCCGCCCCCACCAGAATATCAAATAGTCGGCTCTTGACAATGACTAAACAATATTTGCAAATGTGGAGTTTGAAGAAGCGACAGATTGAATTACCTATTATGGATTGTATATACGACCTAGAATTAACTGTTTAAAGGTCCCAATGAACCATTGATTATAACGCCATGGTTCATAAAAATGTACATTTTTACCAAAAGAGAAAAACTAATATAAGAGTGATAACCGAGTATATACACTGGGCGGCAAAAGACAGTATAGGTCGAGTTCCATGATCGATAAAAAAAATAACAAGAAGAAGTTTTGTTGTGAATTATAATATAATCTAGGGAGGGGTAACAAATGATTGATCAACCACAGTTTGAATGAAATTGTGCAATCAAAGGTAATGTAAGTTCAATGTAAACAATGGTGGGGTAAGAAAGTTCATTTTGAAAAGTTATTTGACACACACACTACAAGTTGATTGTCGACACAGTTGCCTTCAATAGCGTGTATGACCTCCAGCTACCTCAAGGCATGCTGTGATACGCCGCTTCATCGATGACGTCAGTCTTCTGATGACATGGACTGGAATCCGTTGCCACTCGTCTGTTGACTGTTGACGGGAGGCTGATGGCGTGCTCTAATCTGTCTGTCAAGATGGTCCCACAGATGTTCAATAGGATTCATATCGGGTGAGTGGGCAGGCCAGGGCAAAACGTCAACGTTCTGCTTCGTTTGGAAAGTTCCGAGTCAGTCTTGCAGTATGGGGCCTGGCATTGTCGTGTTGAAACAATGTCTCCTGCTGTTGGTTTTGTAAGAACGGAAGCACAACTGGCTGCAACACTTGGTCTATGTACTGCACAGCGTTCAGGTTTCCCTGTATAATAACCAAATCAGTCTTCTGATCTCCACAAATACCGTTCCACACCATGACACCTCCCATGTCGAATGGATGAACCTGTCGAATACGAACCGGAGCCAAACGTTCCCCTCTGCGTCGATAAACACATTCTCTGCCGTCATTTCGAAACAAGTTAAATCGACTTTCATCAGTAAACAGCACTCGACGCCAATTTCTCACTTGCCAGCGTCGAACCTGCCTCGCCCATCGCTGTCTCAGGCGTCGATGTTGAGCAGTCAGTACCATTCCTCGGAAAGGACGATTCGCTCGGATTCCAGCAGCACGAAGTCGTCGTAGTACTGTACGTTGGCTAATGGGATGTCCCAACGCTGTTGCTGCCGTCGCCGTCGCCGTTACGAATCTGTTTCGCAGGTGAATGAGCCGTATCTGACCGTCTTTCAGTGGTGTTGTCACTCGGGGTCGTCCGGTTCTAGGCCTGTCCTGTGTCCTCCCTGTCTGCCTGTACCGTTGAATCAGCCTGGCTACTGTCAATGGTGTACAACCAAACCTTCTGGCAATTTGGACCTGTGTTGCCCCCATTTCTTTTGTGTGCTTTCATCACGTGTGGTTATACCCTGCAGACGAACGCATTTATAAAGCTAACATGCACGTGCAGTTTCTGCCATAAGCGGGAAACCTGTTTCACTATTTTTTTGTCACCGCTCGAGCTCCCTCAAAGGTGGCGCGTTCGGGTGAGGTGTTTTTTGGTACCTGTTCCCGGGCAATCATATTCCGAATACCCACTTTCCACTAGTTATCGCTGTTTTTAGGAAAGTTACAAATTGCCAACCTATACTTTCCTTTGCCGCTTAGTTTAGAAAAGAAAAAAAGTATAATCTGCGATCGGTCACGAATGAATATAACACATCTTTGACAACACCATGTGTTCGCGAAGAACATTTCATACGACACAACTACACTAAGAAATTATTAGAATTGTTTTGGTAAACACGCTCCAAAATCTGAGAAAGTTGTTTTGTGATGTTATTTTCTAGACGTTTAAGTCCAAGCCAACCATCCACACGTTGAATTACCCTTCTAATGAGAACACCGAGTTACTTCATGCAAGATTTCACCTGTGATACTGACACATCTATAGAAGCTGTCGCTCGAATGTATTGTTTGCGTATGATGTTATTCATGGGTTTTGGTTGAGCAGACATTATGTTATCACACCCCACAAACATTTTCAAAAGAACTAGGTTATCTGAAGTTTCATATTACAGGACCAAGGTAACTACACACTGTTCCGGGCCAGGTGGGGAGGGAAGTCACCCTGATCTGGGGAGCGCGACACTCCCGGCTGTGGAGGAACTTCATGGAAAAATACAAGTAATTTTGTTTTGATGGCGAACGTGACAAATGTAGGTTCGTGCTATACAGGTAAACACGAAAGGAATGAATAACGAAGTGAATATTTATTGAATGAGTAGATCCTGAGGGATTCGTTGTCAACAATGACCATGCGAGTTGTTGTATATATATCATCACATGAAACCACATGGAGTTGACATGAAAAATGAAACTGACGTATGTTAAGTTTCCTTTCAAGTAATAAATTAATGAACAACTTAAACACGGAAGCGGGAGTGCGTGCAACTTTAAGACGAGTTCGCAACAACAGGTAATTAATTATAAGTGCATTTATAATGCGCCAGATTCCATTCACCAAGCGGATGCTCATAGCGCTACACTAGTATTACCCCGGTCAATGGATCAGTGAACACTCGATTTTCATTCTCAGCTCCCTGGGGAGTATTGTACAGTTTAAACAGAGGGTGTTCGTCTTGAGATATTGAATGGGAAGAAGAAGTTAATCTCATCCATACTACTCAACTCTTGATAGGGATACTTGGCTGACTCACACTCTCACAAAAGTCGAGACACAACAACATATATACATTTTTATATTTGTTTATTATCAAATCGCATCAGATTCGTACGACATCTCCTAACATCCAGTCAGATGTAACCCTCAAATACACATGCAGAGTACATAATGAAACGTTATGCATTCAGTGGCATTTGTTGTCATTTAAGAAGACACTCGTGAAGATCCGGGTTAGGATAGACTTTCAGCATACCATGTTTGCTTAAAGGCGACTATACTTGTAATCGGGTAACAAGCGGTCGGGTGGTCAGACTCGCCGACTTGGTTGATTCATGTAATTGTATCCCAATTGTGTGGATGGATGCGCATGATGTCAATCACTGGACTTTCTGGTCTAGGCTTGATCATTTACCGACCGCCTCATATAGTGCACTGGAATATGCGATAAACAACAAACAAATAAACAAATAAACAAACAAACAAACATTTAAGAAGTAAGTAGTAAAATTTCGTTGTAATATTCAACCTCGTTCAAGAACAGTGAGTACATAATTATACATCTTTTGGTATACTAAAGTATCTGGCAACTTCAGCCAGTAACCTATATACATTTATTCTCCGTTTCCTTCGATGAATATTCATACAAATAGTATTCTGCGTATATATGTCCAGAGGGTAAACTCCTCCGTATTTCGACGTTTTCAACAGCAAACCACCGTTTCGATTCTGTATTACATCGATACAGTCATTGACATGTTAAACACCCATGTCACTGCCCGCTGTAATGATGTTTACTTATTGATCCCCATACACCCGTCATCAGATATGGCGATAACCTGACAAGTGGGTTTCTTCTAATCGATATTTCGACATCAGGCAACTGATTGTTTACAACTGATTGTGAGTCAAGAAGGTTACGCACACATATAATTCAACTGGCCACTGACCCCATGTTCACACATATAGCAACGGCCAACCTGTATTGCATGACTCAGTCCCATGACGCTAGCTTTAGGACACTACCAGTTTGGAAAACATTATCTCCTTTGCTGTATAATCTTATAACAACCATCTGCACTAGTTGCACATCAAACCGTCTCTGAGCACATAGTCTCGAAGCATTGTTACGTGATGTCATAGAGAATCAGGGTATAGTCCGATGCGAGTTTTGGCTTACCAAAATAAACAAAGTTAGGTACAATTTTAGTAAAATGCGAAATGACGGACTTCTATTGTCAATAATCTCTCACACATTGTAACCTTAAACCAGTTCTAACGGGAATGAACAGGTGCAATGTGCGAAACGCCAAATTGTGAGAACCTTTGGAGAATTTCCAGTGCAAACCCATGACCTAACATGAAATTGTCACTATATGAAGTTTGCAATGTCTAAATCTCCAAAACATCAGAAATATACTTCTGGGCAAAGACTTAGGTAACAATAGCTTCCTAAAAATGTCTAAGTTTGGCCTTTCAGAAACATTGCAACTTGACATCCTAACTTGTATGTGGTTGAGGCCGAAAGTCTTAAGGCCGAAAGTTATATGTTCCTCGTATTGGAAATTCCGCTATCGTCGTAGACATATAAGGACTTTTCATCCCCTTTCCCGTCCAACCATGTTTATCCCTGTTATATAAGATGAGAGGGGCTCACAGCGGCAAACTTGTTCAACCATATCCACCTTCCATTTGACAGGTTTTGTACTCGGCAAGAAACTGATACCGTGTATTCGGATCGGGTACACAATAATAACATTAGTGTCATTCCACGTGAACAATAGATGACGTCAACCAGTGGTTTTCCCGTGTGCAGTTTAAAACAATTGTGAGAGTATGTTTTTTTACACCTCTTTTAGCAATATTCCAGAAATATCACGGCTGGGGACACCGGAAATGGGCTTCAAACATAGTACCCATATCGGGAATCGAACCCGGGTTTTCGGCGTGACGAGCGAACGCTTTAACCACAAGGCTACCCGCCCGCCCCGTCAAGACAGAGCAGGGTTGAAATACATGTTTCAGTGAGCACTAAACAACAAGTTATATGTTTGTTTGTTTAACGCCGCACTCAGCAATATTCCAGCTATATGGCGGCGGTCTGTAAATAATCGAGTCTGGACAAGACAATCCAGTGATTGATATCATGAGCATCGATCCACAAATATGGGATACGATGACACGCATCAACCAAGTCAGCGAGTCTGACCACCCGACCCCGTTTGTCGCCTTTTACGACAAGCACAGTCGCCTTTTACGGCCAGCTTGGGTTGCTGAAGACCTATTCTACCCCGGATCTTCACGGGCCGAGTATCTACAACCGTGTACTGTCTGGTATGTTAAGGAACACCATCAATATGATGAATCACATAGCTAGCCTACACAAACACATTGATAGCATGTTTCCTTTCAGCTCGCAACAACGAAAACCAGAAGGCCTACATGTTGACACATATACTGTATATTGGTCAGACCCGGGCATTGACCACATCAATGTGTCAATTTATCAATATATAGTCGGTCGTCAGTGGATACATGCCGCCAAACAGCTGTGTATGTGCAAATAGAGGTGACACGGCGGGAATATAGGTCATAGAAGGCCAATGGCTTGATGGCCATTAATGTGTTCGCAAACAATAATGATCACTTCCAATGTCATGGCAAAGCTTGCTGCAAATAGCTCAGACAACGAATGAATCGCAAAGCGATTTCACACAATTTTTTAAATATGTCAGAAAATAAATATACTTATATGAAAACATACAACGTTATAGATGCTTTATTGAATTAGCGGCGTTTCGATGTAGACCGTTCCCAATCAGGAGAACAAATACCACCAAGTACTCAGAGGTAAATATGAATGATAAGTTGTGATAAGCAGCAGGATAACAGTAACAACAGGTACTTGGAAGGAGCCAGCCATAAAGTAAGGATAAAGGTTAAGATTACATCCTCTCTGCTTATGAAGATTTACCTCCCTTATGTGTGACAGGATCAGATGGTTATTGGTTGCCAGAATGCCAGATTCGCACTGATTATGTGCTTTTATTTGTCGGTGCCATACCCGTGTTCGAGGGTTTCTTTAAAGTAGCAAATATCTACAAGTTACCTTACTTCGGACTTTCCTCCCACGTAAAGCCGTGATATAACTGTTCAAACCCCCCTCACCTCACCCCCCCCCCCCCCCCCCCCCCCCCAACACACACACACTCTCGAATACTAGTATTACATGTATCAAGACGTAAGAGGTTTAAAACATTTACATTTTAGTTTAATACGTCGCTGTTCGGAGCTGTTTTATATAATGGTATCTGTACAATTAAGGAGTTTTGACAACATAAAGTGCTGAGCCGTGTTACGAGTTGTGTTGTAAATGCATTGCACCTGCACGACGCGATGGAACTTGAAACATAGGGAGCACCGAACAGCATCTGCCTCAAGTGATGGAGTACGAATACCGCCAATCCTTTCCCATTAAGAAGCAGCCGTTGTGCTGCTTGGGGGGATTCTGTGCAGGCTTTGCTGGACATATCTTGTCATTGTGTTCTATGATGTTTGCTGCAGAATGCTCAACGTGATGGTCCTGTTAGTGAAAGAGTCCCCCTATGTCTTCAAGCTAAATGGTATTCTTGACAGGACCTTTGACGTGGCTGCTGGGCCCAGAGAGTCGATCGTGGCAAAGCATGTTAGATTGTGGTTGGAGCGACATTGTATACCACGTGCTCTGCTTCCCCTTCATGGAGACATCTATACATCTGGAAGGAGACAATTATTTAACGTATCTCGACACATTCTTTCACATCATCCTTGTAGGTATGAGGGAAGGATTATGTCCGCTGTATGTTTGTTCACAAAGTTGACAAAACAGGATCGGGTGGTTAGATGTTGTCATGGTGATTGCGTGTCACCGTGCTCAGACGGCGCGAAACGTTGTTCATACTGTCAACCACTGGTTGGTTGAGATTTGACAATTTAAAGTTCGCCGTTATGTAGCTGATGTTGCTTACTGCGCCGCACAACAATGCCCACTCCCTCACTCATGAAACAACAACAACAACAACAACAACAAGGAGTTAATTTCCATTCTGCGTCCATTCATACATTTACTTAGTTGATCGGGCGGGGGGGCACGGTTGGCCCAGTCGTCTAAGGCGCCGCGATTCGCTGTGCGGGGTTGCGTCCCTTGGGCGCGCCAGAAACCTATGATTGTGGGTTCGAATCTCGGTTCGCCCCGATTATGTTTCTAGCTTTGTCAGCACCATACCCGTGCTCGTGGGTTTCACCGAAGTGGTAAACGTCTGAGACCTGCATCACTTCAAGCTTCCCTCCCACATTAAGCTGACACGCCGTGATATAACTGGAATACTGTTAAAAGCGGCGTTAAACCCAACTCACTTACTCACTCACTCACTCACTAGTTGATCGGGATGTGTATTCTGGCAATTTTGGTGAATAAGCCTGCTGGGAAAGAGAAAAAGCTCCTATTAGGTATTCGTTGATGAGATATTGTATGTAACTGATTATTTCTTATTTGTCCCTTGGGTGAAATAATATGTTATTCCGGAACTACCTTAAGGCATCGTCTATAACACAATAGCTTTCAAAGCAGCACGATCACACGTAACTTTAGAAATATACATACATTTGAACATAGAACATTTGTGTTTTCTTGTCAAACATACATACTTATATCAGCGTGTGATCTAACAATGTTGACGTTGACACGTGGGGAAATGTGACCTTTATCGGGTCACGAAATGAGATAACGTTTATATAATTAGACAAGAAAAACTCTATAACACGAAACATGTTTTATTATTTGACAAGTGGAATTACATTTTGTTTTACACACACAGCAGCTGTATTTTCTTTACAGTTTCATCCAATCTCTTCATCATTCAATCTATATGAAAGTATCTATATGTTCTGACCATTTTAGAAAAAAAATGGTCTTATTTATCATTAATGTATTTAATCAAATTATCAAAACCAAATAACAATAACAATTATTGCATAAAACAAACTCTAATATGCTTACTATGGCGCCCCTGACTATGAAGGAGTTCTGAAATAGACTGACATATGATAATCAGAGGTCCTATAAATCGTGATTTTCGTTTTATTAATTATTTTCTGCTTATCCTCCAAGTAATACAATATTGCACCAACAAGCATTCATGAACACACCTTCGTATACGAGTAAGTGAAATTCATGCAAAAGCTGTTGATGTTTATTTCGACTATTGATATACTGACTATATATAATGTTGGTTCTGAGAGGGTAGGGTAGCTGCCACCCATTTCAAAACTCATTCATTTCGTTGACTGTAACCCTGTATTAAAGTGGTTTTTAACTATAACATATATCCACAAACTACGTGGAACGGACATGAAAAATCAATCACCATAGCAACACTAGAGGCCATGGGCTCGTGCCTAATGTTAGTCACGTGTCATCGTGGAAGCAGATTGTCATTTTCACGTGACTGAGTATGACTAACCGCCATTTTTATCAATTTGTTTGGATAGCATCTTTGTGAATTTGGGGCATATGTCATTAAGCCAATAAGTAGGCAGCAATTGTACTCCCATCTTTGCCGATCTGATTTTTATGCATATGTCATATTATATGAATCGGAATGTCTGCTTGCAAAATCAGAAGGAGGGAATAAAGCCAATAATAAGCTTAACTTAATAAGCTGCAGGTACAGCTATCGTTCAATAATGATCAAGGTTATCAGCATTCCAGGCGTTGCATGTCGGATGCAATCCCCACTTGACCTGTCCCCGTCTTTGTTCATGTGATCATGAACAATTGGGGTACGGGTGGCCCAGTCGTCTAGGACGCCGCAATTCGCTGTGCAGAGTTACGTACCCTGGGCACGCCAGAAACCTATGATTGTGGGTTCGAATCCTGGTTCGCCCCGATTATGTTTCTAAGTTTGTCAGCACCATACCCGTGCTCGTGGGTTTCACCGAAGTGGTAAACATCTGAGACCTGCATTACTTCGGGCTTTCCTCCCACATTAAGCGGACACCCCGCGATATAACTGGAATACTGTTAAAAGCAGCGTCAAACACAACTCACTCACTCACTCATGTGAACAATTGACTTTTCTGTGCATGTGTTTGTGACGGGTCCCACCGGTGGGGCAGGATACTTTCGAACACCTGTTATCATCACTATTTGATAGTGAATTTGCTTATGATATAGAAACAGCAACAACATTAAGAAAGCTATTGGCACTTCCTCTTTCATATGACTTCCGGTTTGGGAACGTGCATGTCTAAGATAAGACAACATCAAAACAGAAAATTACCTTAATTAGATGCTGCGTGCTGCAGATGGGGGGTAAAACTAGATTACACATAGTAATTCCTTCAGCTCATTATCAAATAAAAAAGTCCTCACTCACCTTCTCCGTGTACTATGTTGTAATAGTGAATAACCTTTATAAACGATTAAAACAGTCGAGAGTTGGACACAGGGGACAAACATCGGAGTTCAAGAACATTCCAAAGGGCTATACAGCAATTCCAATGTGGAATTCAATACAACCAAAACATTACAGCATATTCTTTGAAAGTAGGTTACTATGACCACTGAAGACTTAAACATATCTGCAGAAATAGGCATTTTCATGAAAATGGCAAACAAACTTTACGAATGACCTTCGCTGCAACTCGCGACCTTTTCTGATCCCGGCCCCGTCATAATCCTTCTCTAAGCCGTAAACAAAACAATTTCAGGCTATGACCTTGAAGATGACCTTGATTCGTACGATTGTTGTATATTGAACCGTGACCTATCGTTTGACCTGATATTCCCGCACCATCGACAGACGTGTTTAGATTATGATGAAATATATTTAGCAGTCAATCATAATCAGACTAAGAACCGGGGCGGTCGGGTAGCCTAGTGGTTAAAGCGTTCCCTCGTCACGCCGTAGACCCTGGTTCGATTCCCGACATGGGTACAATGTGCTCAGCCAATTTCTGGTGTCCCCCGCCGTGATATTGCCGGAATATTGCTAAAAGCGGCGTAAAAGCATACTCACTCACTCATCCAGACTCAGAACCTTTCAGCCACCCCTGTCACAATCTAGTCAATGGCTTGAGATAACACAAGTCAGCGAGCATGACCACCCTATCCCGTTAGTCGCCTCTTACGACAAGCATAGTGGCCTTTTACGGCAAGCATGGGTTGTGAAGACCTATTCTATACCGGATCTTCACGGATCAGTTTTGTTGTAATCACCTTAATTATAATTTTTCAAATAATTTTTTTAGTATGCAATGTTGCAGTTATATGGCATAATTGCATATATTGTGTTCATGGTATTTATATAGTGCAAGTCTTGTTAAAGTTAAGGCAAAACTAATCCAACCCACTCCTGTCATGGTGCGCGAGAAGCCGCGATCACTGTCCTCGTGGTGAAATCACCCAACCTTATTTACCACATGCCCGCTGCTTGAGGCATTAATCGTTTACGGGGGAATCCCCAGCCACTAAGCATAAACAAGCTGATCTTTTCAGGCTAAATTGTTCGATATTTTGCCTGAACGATACTTAGTTGTGCAAATAACAGGCTTATTTGACAATGTCCGCACGAGCTCCCGTGAGAAACATGTTTACTGCATTTCGTCAGTTGCAGAAGTCAGCCCAGACAGCTGTGGGAAATAAGTGTTGATATCACGTGACTATGTCGCGCATTCAGTCTCGTTCTGAGATTGACCCCTGACATCCCGTCCTGTTTACCGGCCTGTGTATAAAAGAGCAAGCGATCCAGGGTTTCGCTACACTTCTCTCTTGACAGCAAGACAGATTTCAGACAGCTCTGACAGCAAGTCCTACTACCAACGATATCGTGTCCATTTACCTGACAGGTGTATATACCGTGGATTACCAACTGATAGCAGAAGTCTTATAAGTAAGTACAACTGCCATTATTGCATCACTCGGTACTATTTAAACTTAAAAGTTGAGCGAATATATGACAAATGCAAAGTATAATTATTAATAAGTATATTTATCATTATTGCATCACTACTTAAATTGCTAATATGAATGTTGAGATTTTCGACATGTTCGACAGTCAGGTCACTGTGATCTTTATGTAAAAAAGATTTCACCTCCTCTGAAAATACGTCAAGTAAATATTTTTTTAATGTGAAACTAGTTAAGTTTCTTCGTGGCTTTAATACAGGAATGTTTGTTGGCGGATAATAAGTGAACCTCGAGTCGATGACTGGCTGTAGTGAATGTAGTACCGCTATAGATTACCACAATCTACAGTGGTCACTTCGGCCACATGCCTATTTGACCAGTCACGTTGATTTTCTCCTTCAGCTGCTAATAATACCTCTGTCTACATGCCCGAAATTGTCTTTCGTCCGCGTAGTCTATTAGGTGCAGGTATTGATATGCTTCGCTGCTCTCGACATGCTGGAAATTAATACGATGCATTGCTCAGCGCTCGATATATCCACACGTCATACTCAATAACCTGGCTCGCCGCACACATAGAGCCGACTCGCAGTGATGGATTGCTGTAATGCACAAACAGGGCAATCAATACCACATGACCGCTCATTATTTACAGCTTTTATCTTTGATTTTGTCTTTTAATAAAAGTTGTAGCATATTTTCTTGGAGTATAAAAGATATTTACAATTTGGTCGATAATTGGACATTTGTCACGCCCTTCTTTAATAATATCTTCTTTCAAATTATCGACCAAATTGTAAATATGATTTATACTCAAAGAAAAAATACTACAATTTGTTATTAAAAGACAAAATCAAACATAAAAGCTTTAAATTTTATTTTGATTGACGAATTCACACTGATTTTCGAGGAGGTAAAGACAATGCAGCATGTCCATATTAGTCCATTAGCAGTTGTCTGACTTGAGACTCAAAAGAGTGAGTCACGCATGACGCAACATCAACGTGTCGCCTGATTCACTGTCTGTCATCAGTAAATCTTGATGAAAAGTGGAACACTGACGTCAGGAGTGATACCCTAGCATATTACCATTCTACCGTAAATAAAGCGACAAACCTTTTCATGTCGATAAGAAATCTCTGATAAAGGCAAAGTCGACTGTACACTATCGACTTTATCATGAGCATGTGTTTATGAATCACAATCAAACACCATATAGAATTTCTAGAAGGTTCGAGGCTGATCCATTGATAGCCAGCACGCGCTATTTGCAGATTCAAAAATAGCAGAAACTGTATAAAGTGTAAAGCGTGGATGAATCTATCTTTGAGGATTTATATAAAATATTTTGTAATATCTAATTATTTTCAAAACTGCGAACGTGTCATTTTGAGTCAGGAAATTGTCGACAAAACCGAGGCACATTTAACTGTGAGCGTGTTAAGCATTTCCTCTACAACTTTCCCGATTTCCTTCTCTACTTAAGAAGTGTCGTATTCTTGAGATTTCATTCACAGTTGCTCCTCAATTGGGCACATTGGCTAATTTGTGGGGTCAGGTCATAGTCTCACACACGGCCTAGAGCCTGGAGCTGTTGTCTAATATCAGTTCTATTGCCTCGCGAGTGTGGTTCAGCCCACAGCGCTTGACATCACACCGCTCCTTATGTCATTGTTCGGCAACAACACAAGTGTTATACCACGCTTTACATAGTAAAGGAGGTGAAATCAGTTTGCAGTTCACTATTCTTTTCTGATACTATATGATTTATGATTTTATTTTGTTTCCGTGATTTGTTATACCATTTGTTTCCAAATGAATTTCAATCAACAAGGCTACCTATTATTTGATAAATTTCAGGTTTTTATGTCCTGAAATCTATTGCATTATATACTAAGTACCCTCTTTATATTTTCAGAGCTCCATCATGCTGATAAATGACAAAGTCGAAAAAGTCAAGCGCCTCCCTGGCGTTGTCCCTCACACCACCACCCTCCCCGACGGCCGCTTCGTCATCATCGACACCATGAGCGACTCCCAGCTGTCGGAAACCTTCGGTCTCATCCAAGCTGCGGCCCAGAGCGGCAATGGTTTTGGGGTGGATGAATACACCTCAGAGAAGGAATTCCGTGAAGACATCGACGGCAGCTTCAACTTCGCCGTAATGAGCAAGGACACTGGAGAGATGGTTGCTGCATTCATGTTGGCCATCAGCAAGTATTACCGTGGCTGCAGCGTTGCCGACCCTTTCATCATTGTAAAGAAGTCAGAGAGAGGCAAGGGAATCGGCGAGTTTTGTCTCCAGATGTGTGTTGACTTTGCTCAAGATTTGAACTTCATGGGAATGTATGTGGACACTTTCAGCAACAACCGTGGCATGATCAAAATCATCGAAAATGTTGGTGGATTCACCCAAGTGGGATGTCTTCCCATGGGCGGCAAGATGAAAGATGGTACCATTGTTAGTTCAGTCATCTTCTACAAAGATTTCAATCCATGAACTTTTGACTTTTCTTCCATGGCTTTATCTCCATTACGTCTCTACGTAGTGTACACGTCATCGCGGCTGTGATGACGTCACAAGGTGTTATCAGCATCAACCTCAGATAACACCCAGAAGGTGTCACTTCCGGTTAGAAGAAACCCAGTTTCGCTTTCGTTCACTGTCCAGTGTGGTCAGTGGAGCCTGCTCAGTATTTTTTTACGCTGGGTCAACCGGATTGCCTTGTTGACTGGTAAACATCGGATTGTATTAGAAATGTGCAATGAGAAAGGTATTGTTCATGCAACAGTATTTGTTAGTCTGGCAATTGCAAGAATAAATAAAATACCAATAAAAAGATTTGTTATCGTTTGATTTAAATTGAATACTAATACACATGGTGAATTTTTTTAACCATGCAACATCTTTAGCATCGATAGTACAAACACTCGTTACTAGATGCATTTCATTAAAGGAAGTCATATGATGGTCTTCATCTTAGAAAGGATCATAGTTTTCACACCGTAGTTCGCTATCTGTACTTACACCCTGCGAGGTCAGTTAGCGCTGGTTAAGCAAAGATGTCCGACCATTGATAACCAACCCCTCCACCTCCCCACCCCCATGTATTTTAATATAACATTCGGATCAGTTAATAACTAACATTTAAGTTAGGGAGTAGTACAACGAGTGCAGTAAATCAAGACGATGCAGCTTAAAGCGAAATCGGCCGCATTAGCATTTTTATGAATGATAGTTTCTAATTGATATCAGTTGTATATATGAGGGGTGGCTAAAAGGTTCTTAGCCTAATTATACTAGGCAACATGTGGAAGGGAATTATCCTGCTGCAACGGGATGTTATGGTTCTGCATTTTCACAAAGGTTAGAACAAGATCGTGAGTGAGTGAGTTTAGTTTAACGCCGCTTTTAACAGTATTACAGTTACATTGCGGCCTGTCAGCTAAATGTGGGAGGAAAGCCCGAAGTGATGCAGGTCTCAGACGTTTACCACTTCGGTGAAACCCACGAGCACGAGTATGGTGCTGACAAACCTAGAAACATAATCGGGTCGAACCGGGATTCGAACCCACAATCATAGGTTTCCCCACAAGACCTTGAACAATATAGATGTGGTCCCGTTTGTGTACGCCATTCAAATTGCCATTAACAATGATGAGTTGTGTCCTCCTGTTTGTTGTGAAGCCACTCCATACAATTACACTTTCATCCCCAAACTTACGACGTTCATCTTCCCGAGTCAAGTGAGTTAACTGACTATAAAAGTCCAGTTTCCACCCTTGCCGAACTTGGCTGGTATTATGGAGTTTGATTTTGGCTGGACTAACGAGTCTATGCATGGTCCAATCACAATCGCGCACCGAAATCGAAATCCGGTTTGTTAACTGCCATGCAGAATTCGGTCGATTGCAGGATTTGCAAAGCATGTGCACCGCAAACTCGTTGTCAACATAAATTTTCCAAATCTTTTCAAATTTTTAATCAAGGTGCTCACATGATTTGATGCACTTCGTGATGTAAGACCCGTTGTATTACAATATAGATCTTGATTGTCGATCAGATTGTCTGGGCGCCGCCATTTTGTTTGAAGCAAATGCATGTGATACGAGAGGTGGAATCTGATTGGTCCTCTGATTGGAGAGGCATAGAAGGGACATAACTCGTAACAGCCACTGGTGGCGCTACGATCGAGCCCAGGAATTCCAGCCTAGTTCGGCAAGGGTGGAAACTGGACTTTTAAAGTCAGTTAACTCTCTTGCCTCGGGAAGATGGACGACGTTGAGTAACGCAAGCACTGCCACGGACGCCTGCATACCCTTGCACGATTATCAGAGTTGTACAGATACAACCATTACTCCTCTGTGAACAGTATACTGTCCCAGACCTGTCAGATACTGCCTACACGAATCTAGGCGTGCATTACGGTGACTTGGAAGCAACTTAGAGTGAACTTCTGGACGTCGGGGCCGGGTGTTGTGCTCCCTCGACCGGTTGCGCGTGGTAACCTACCAAACGAACATGGTTGCCTTGTTGACGTGACGTCATACGTGGACGACCGGGTCGTGGCCCTGCTGTAGGTAACGTCTCCAACGAGATAATAATGTGTTTCGATGAACATTAAAATGTCTGGCAACTTCGTTTTACGCCTATCCTGTCTGCAGCATACCCACGTCGGGTAGACGTTGATTTTTGTGCCATTGCTTAAGCGTTTTTTTACGGTTTAACAAAATTGTTTCTAAAAGAACTGATAGCTCGACATCATTGTGTGCTGTACGCATTTAAAAAAACCCGTGTATGAGTATCATACTCCCAAATAACACGCAAACGGTGCGCCATGCATTGACAGGCACTTGCAAATTGTGAATCACTACCTCAAAATGGAGGAGATGTCTTCATGAATATGTCTTGAAAGACGCATAAACAATATTTAATTTCAGAATAATAATATTTTTATGGAACTTTATATGAAGCACGCTTGCCTTTTTCGGTTAGTACATGTGTATGATGGACTGCGCTGGTGGAGTTGGTTGCTTCTTATTTATCTCAACTTAATCCTCTCCCACACTTCTACCAAGGATGCTGTTGTGTTTGGATCGCGCTGCTGTAGGCTTCCTCATAGTTGTTTAAAAAGAAATGACGCCATTTTCATTTTCATTATAGTTGCCTGATAGTTCTTTCTTCAAGATTGCGATGCCAAATCTGGTCAATATGAGAATGCTCGATGAGGTCAAATCCAGTCATGGACTGCAGGCATTGCGATATCAGACCTGGTAGAACTTGTGACTTTTCCACGAAATGTCGCATTTATATTCTCACACAGATGTTTAAGCAGATTAACATAATATTGGCCATGGGCCACGAATGATCTGACCTTTCAGGAGGTAGTCCACCAGATGAATTCCTCAAATCAATAAAATAATCACATATCACCAAATATCTCTTGCAGGGAAGATAGAAGCGTGACGATACCCTTCATCGCGTGCTCTTTTATGCGAACGGGGGAGGTCGGTTAACCTAGTGGAAATTTTACAGATGATAGTAAACATTGTAAATTTAAAACACAACACACCTCCGAATAAGTTCTCTAATGTTGTGTTGTGTTTTAAATTTAAAAAATAATGGACTGTATACTTGACTTGCAAGTACTTATATAATATATACATATATTATTCATTCGTAACAAGTATAGGAACACCTGGTACATGTTTTATTTATATAACTGTTCTGAACAGAATCCTTTTATGAAACTGTTGATGGTTATCGTGACTGAACTGTAAAACAAACAAAAAAGCGTAGGCGTGTGAAATGTTGTGACATTAGATATGACAAAGTGGACCTAACCGTCAACATATCTGAAATATATGCTGTGACCCCGAGCCGTCCTATAACGCAATTTATATAATTATTGGGCAAGAATCTGTCATCACTATTCCTCGTTCATCTTTTGCTTGCATTCTCTGACGCAGTTGTTCTATGTAAAGATTTGTGACGCACGACTGGGTAGACTCATATAGCCCGACCACGCTCCGGGGTCACCGCAGCAGGACAGCAACTTGCCCCATCCCTCGAGCATCTGTTCAAGGTACCGTTGCCCCCGGCTGTATGATGCGGCTATCCGCAAGGAAATGTTGGCCAACGGCAGCGAACGTATTCCCCGCTGTCCTATAGATTTGTTGTCTTATTCATTGTACACTGTTAAACATGTCCTTTTTTGCACGAATGGTAAGCTAGCAATGTATTTGGTGAAAAACATTTAATCATCATGCCTCACATTTACCTCAACTTTGGCAAAGTGTCCGATGTTTTGGCTCTGAAAGTGTTTTATGCAGCCTTCCCCTCTCGAAATTCTGGTTGTGTCAGATTTGCTGTTTCTGTGCTTTTGGTCAGGTTCTTTGAAACACACTAATCCATACTCTCTTAGTTACACTTGATCCATACCCACTCAGCTACACTTGATCCATACTCTCTAAGCTACACTTGATCCATACTTTCTCAGTTACACTTGATCCATACCCACTCAGTTACACTTGATCCATACTCTCTAAGCTACACTTGATCCATACTCTCTTAGTTACACTTGATCCATACTTTCTCAGTTACACTTGATCCATACCCACTCAGTTACACTTGATCCATACTCTCTAAGCTACACTTGATCCATACTCTCTTAGTTACACTTGATCCATACTCTCTTAGTTACACTTGATCCATACCCACTCAGTTACACTTGATCCATACTCTCTCAGTTACATTTGATCCCTACTCTCTCAGTTACACTTGATCTATACCCTCTCAGTTACACTTGATCCATGTCCAATCAGTTACACTTGATCCATGTCCAATCAGTTACACTTGATCCATACTCTCTCAGTTAGACTTGATCCATGCTCTCTCAGTTACACTTGATCCATGCCCACTCAGTTACACTTGATCCATACTCTCTCAGTTACACTTGATCCATACTCTCACAGTTACACTTGATCCATACTCTCTCAGTTACATTTGTTCCATACTCTCTCAGTTACATTTGATCCATACTCTCTCAGTTACACTTGATCCATACTCTCTCAGTTACATTTGATCCATACTCTCTCAGTTACACTTGATCCATACTCTCTCAGTTACACTTGATGCATACCCTCTCAGTTACACTTGATACATGCCCATTCAGTTACACTTGATCCATACTCTCTCAGTTACACTTGATCCATATCCACTCAGTTACACATGATCCATACCCACTCAGTTACACTTGATCAATACCCACTCAGTTACACTTGATCAATACCCACTCAGTTACACTTGATCCATACTCCCTCAGTTACACTTGATCCACACTCCCTCAGTTACATTTGATCCATACCCACTCAGTTACACTTGATCAATACCCAGTCAGTTACACTTGATCCATACTCTCTCAGTTACACTTGATCCATACTCTCTCAGTTACACTTGATCCATACTCTCTCAGTTACATTTGATCCATATCCACTCAGTTACACTTGATCAATACCCACTCAGTTACACTTGATCCATACTCCCTCAGTTACACTTGATCTATACTCTCTCAGTTACATTTGAGCCATACTCTCTTAGTTACACTTGATCCATGCCCACTCAGTTACACTTGATCCATTCTCTCTCAGTTACACTTGATCCACACTCTCTCAATTACAATTGATCCATATCCACTCAGTTACACTTGATCCATACTCTCTTAGCTACACTTAATCCATACTCTCTTAGTTACACTTGATCCATGCCCACTCAGTTACACTTGATCCATACTCTCTCAGTCACACATTCCCCAATACCAACTCATTCTCACATGCATGCCTCATACACTCTCTATCTCTCTCTCTATCACACACACTCTCCTCTCTCTCTTCTCTCTCTCTCTCTCTCTCTCTCTCTCTCTCACACACACACACACATTGTTACTATGTTATTGTGAATAGTGCATAGTCCGTGATGTGGTCAGTCAGTGGAGTGTGAGGTCGCTTTAAATAAAATAACTGTCATCTCATGACGGGCTACACACTCGCAACATCACACACATACAACACCGTACATGCAGTGACTGCATAGTATTGTATCAGACAAAGGTAATGTGACCATAGGTTCTGAGGTTCTTTAAAACTTATTAAAGTTTTAAGTTAATGTACATAACACAGCATTGTGTCAGATTGTAACTTTTCTGTTGGCTTGCATTTACACCATATATCTACAAATATTTATCAACTTCTGGTACTTAGTGTGTAAGCAGAGCAAGCAACACGTGTAAGTATTGTAGTATTTACATTTTCCTGCACGACAATCGTGATGTACTTGTACAATATACGTGTAAACACAGCATATTTGAGTAGCCTTTCTGCAACATGTGTGCGGTAGTGATATGACCTAGTTGGCTCGAGATCAAACAACGAACACATTTTTGTCAATTCGTAACATATGGACATTTTGTACTTGAACTTTGCAACAGGTGCTTTAGGAGAATATTTTGACGTTACAACGGTGACCAGTACATTTGCAATGAACAGGCCAGTTTAATACTTTATGACATAACGATTCATAACAAAAGCGTGAACTCACTCCGAGAACACATTTTATTGACAGCTGTCATCACATGGTCCTTAATTTGTACAGAGAACATGTTTATATCGTTTCCAGTCACTGTGTCATGTTGCTCGTGTGTGTGTGTGTGTGTGTGTGTGTGTGTGTGTGTGTGTGTGGCTGCTTGTACTAGTCCAGACTGATGCCGATTTATAGTGCAAGCTCACTGAGATACCATGCCGCAATTTAACATGAATACCCCACTCTGACACAGTATACAGACCCCGAGCCCAGGTGGTTGTAGTTGAATCACTATATTGTGTTATGTTGTGTATAACCGAGCGAGTATGGTTTTACGCCACTTTATCAATATTCCAGCAACATCACGGCGGGGGACACCAGAAATAGGCTTCACGCATGGTGGGGAATCTACCCCGGGCCTCTGACGAGCGAACGCTTTAACCACTAGGCTACCCGCCCGCCACTGTTACGTAACACGTGTAAGTGGCATATACTCATGTTAATACTGAATTACGCAGGTGTCTGCCTCGTCTGTGAGTCATAAAAGCCTCCTGTTTCATCTCACTTGATGTAACTGACCAAATTTCTGACTTCAATGACGCTGCTGATCTATTTTAGATTTCACACTTTAATTCCATTGTAATGTGAATAGCATGGTAGTGTGTAACACAACTGCAGGTAATATATTTAAGTACCTTAACCTTAAAACTTAACAGTAGTATAGAAAAAATGCTAAATAACCAAAGTATTTGTAACACTGGGGACTGGGGTGGTGTGGTAGCCAAGTGGTTAAGCCTTTGTCGCGTCATTCCGAAACACAGGATCGATTCCATACATGGTTACACGTGAAGCCAGTTTCGTGGGACCCGGTCATAATACAGTCTTTAACTGACAGATAATGTTAATGATATATATAACTGTTGACTCAAGATATGTATACTACAGTTGCTGTAAACAGTGCACGGTTAACCAACATTCCAGTAGCGTTTACATCTAGCTTAAGTCACTAGAATTAAGATCACACAGCAATGTGTGCGTGATGTAAAAAAAAAGCCACAGAAATGTTAGATGAAAACGATCTGCACATAAAAATTAATTATTCTGCCCTTGTGATGTAATGGGTCGGGAGGCTATCTTAAGAGAGTAGTGGAGGCAATACCTAAGATGAAGATAAGTTAGTTTGAGTTGCCGTAATATATGTAGTTTTAGTTGAGAGTGAATTGACCCGTATCGGGCCAGATTCTCGTACAGTAACAGTCTGAGTTTCAACCTATCTTCTTCATATGAGGATATTGCATCACATTAACTTCTTCTCCATTCATTTTTGTAAGGAAATGTTCCAGTACTGATACAGTTACACATATCATTTTTAAGGTTATACTTACAAGAAGTTAACATCATTATGTCACATATGCTAGTGCTAGTGTTGACATTATGAACATTGGCTGAGGCTATGTATGCACATATAATTTGTTTCATAGGAGAGAAGCATGAGTTTGCCCAGTCTTCCGAGGAGGAGTAGCCTGCATTTGTCTATGAATTCCGTTAGTGTCTACATTCCAGGATTTGCTATGGTTGAATCAGATAATGAGTTTTGGTCTAGATCTTCGATGACTCTGGCAAAGTGCCGTTGGACATTTTCTATCTGATCAGTTTCTTTACCACGTCGTATGCCGCTTAGCAGCTCACACGCATAGAAGCTAGTAGAGAGAACCAATCAGTGCCATATTTCTACACATACACTAGGGTGGAGATCATAACTATTTAATCCTACAGACTTTAGTGAGCTTCCGGTGCGTCTTGCATTTTGTCAACATATCCGTACATGTTAGTTAAATGTTTAGAATGACTCCCCCATATGTTACACAATCTGACCTGTGACACTACCCAGTTGAAATTTGGAGGGATTATGTTGGGAATTCAATCTAGTGAATATAACAGTTTGGCTTTTTAGTGGCATTGTAAGTTAATCTCCGATCATAAGCATACTGTGTAACAGTGTTAAGAGCAACTTGAAGGCCTGCAGGTGATTTCCCAGATACATAATAAACACATTCATGTAATGTAAAGACAGACATAATGCACCATGCTCTTTTCGAAATCCGAATTGTAGAGGTTCTGGAAAGGATGGACAATGTGCCTTACACCATTCTTCCAATCGTTGTAAAATTACATTTTCAAATTGTTTTCCCAGACATGAAGTCAGAGTAATTCCCCTATAGCTTTTTGGATTGGATTTATCTTTTTTACCCTATTAAAAAGAGATGACCATCCAAGTTTGTTTTTGTTAGAAGGGATATTCCGTTTTGAGAATTATGTTAAATAAAGTGGTAAGTTTCGCGAGAATATTAATGCCTGCAAACAACAAATGTTCATTGCACGCGTTATCTGGACCTGGACTTTTATTCTTACACAGACTGTGTATTTGTAAGTCTGTAGGAAAGGTAGAGGTGAACAGTAGAATGTACCAACTGCATACAGGATGCCACTTTACAATAAAAGCTTTTCACGTTCTGTCTTTTAGGGAAGATGAGAAATGTCATTGTCGCCCTAGTCAGCAATCACGAAGGCTTAGAATCAGTTAGATACATTCGCCATCCACTGTATATCTTGTTAAGAGAGGCATGTCTTCTTGCGTTGTCGGTACGTAGGCGGTACCATGGGGTCGATTGTAGGGAAGTGCTGGTGTTATTCCTCTGGAGTCACGTCCGCATTCTTCCACAAAGTCGAGTGTTAAAAACATTCCTTTCTAATCACTCGGGACCTGTGGTCCAGTGATCACAGACATATGATCTGGGCTCGTTGCTAATTCTGAGTGTTCTGGGCGTAATTGAGCAGGTAAATTAATGATGTGAGTGAACTCTAACTCGGTGAGTTGGGTTTAACGTCGTTTTGAACAATATTTCACTGATTACGTGACAGGAAAGTGGACGTTTGCCACTAAGTTGACACACACACAAAAAAGGTATCACATAAAAACAGGGATCACATTTAGGGTGAAGCTCTGATTCAAACAAAGATCATGGAATGTTTTAGGGGCTCAACTCGTGCCCCTCTCTTTCTTTGCAAAATCACCAGACTCCTCTTACTCTAAAGGTCATCTAGTGATGAGTTAGTTATGTGTTGGTGCTAGCGATGCTCCAGATGCTGCAAGGTTCAAAGAACATTTCATGCGAATATGTATTCAACTAAAATCAGGCGATAACAGACAAATAATTTTGTTTGTATTGTATTTATTTCTCTATTGTCAGATTAACAAATACTGCTGCATGAACAATACAACAACAATTCGATGTTAGCTAGTCTACAAGTCAATCCGGTTGACCCAGCGTACATACATGCTGAGCAGGCTCCACTGACCACACTGGACAGTGAACAAAAGCGGAACTGGGCTTCTTCTAACCGGAAGTGACTCATTCTGTGTGTTATCTGTAGTTCATGCAGATAACACCTTGTTGTAACGCCATCATAGCCGCGATGACGTGTACACCACGTAGAGACGTAACTGACAAAGCCTTGAAAGAAAAGTCAATATATTATGAATGGAAATCTTTGTAGAAGATGACTGAACTAACAATGGTACCATCTTTCATCTTGCCGCCCATGGGAAGAAATCCCACTTGGGTGAATCCGCCAACATTTTCGATGATTTTGATCATGCCACGGTTGTTGCTGAAAGTGTCCACATACATTCCCATGAAGTTCAAATCTTGAGCAAAGTCAACACACATCTGGAGACAAAACTCGCCGATTCCCTTGCCTCTCTCTGACTTCTTTACAATGACGAAAGGGTCGGCAACGCTGTTGCAGCCACGGTAATACTTGCTGATGGCCAACATAAATGCAGCAACCATCTCTCCACTTTCCTTGATCATTATGGCGAAGTTGAAGCTGCCGTCGATGTCTTTGCGGAATTCCTTCTCTGAGGAGTATTCATCCACCCCAAAACCATTGCCGCTCTGGGCCGCAGCTTGGATGAGGCCGAAGGTTTCCGACAGCTGGGAGTCGCTCATGATGTCGATGATGACGAAGCGGCCGTCGGGGAGGGTGGTGGTGTGAGGGACAACGCCAGGGAGGCACTTGGCTTTTTCTACTTTGTCATTTATCAGCATGATGGAGTCCTGAAAAAAGAGGATACTTAATGTACAATGAAATACTCATGCAAGACGAAAACAGAAAGGGAACTGTTGAAGTTATGGGAAGACTTTGCGTGAGTCTGTGACCTGAATAATTGGACATGAGGAGCAATGGGGAATGCAATCTCTGTAAGTCATTTCTTAAGAAGAGGTTAAAATTGAAGGGTTGTAAAGGAAATGCTAAGTAGCTCACAGTTATATGTACCTCCGTTTAAGTCGACAAATTCAGGAATCGAAATGTCAGTATGTTCCAGTAATGTGAGTGAGTGAGTGAGTTGGGTTTAACGCCGCTTATAACAGTATTCCAGTTATATCACGGGAGGAAAATGTAAAATATGGGAGGAAAGCCCGAAGTGATCTCAGACGTTTACCACTTCGGTGAAACCCACGAGCACGGGTATGGTGCTTACAAACATAGAAACATAATCGGAGCGAACCGGGATTCGAACCCACAATCATAGGTTTCTGGCGTGCCCAAGGGACGCAACTCTGCACAGCGAATTGCGGCGCCTTGGACGACTGGGCCACCCGTGCCCCCTGTTCCACTATAGACATATAAAATAATTAGATATTACGAAGTAAGTCACATAAAACATTTTAGGTAGATTCCTCCACATTTCAAATTTCGATATTCGCGAGTATTGCAACAAGGATAGATATACTCACTTTGCAGTCGGTTTATAAACCAAGGTATGTACTGGTAAACACCTGTCAGGTAAATGGAGACGGTGCCGTTGGTAGCAAAACTTGTCAGAGCTGCTGGAAATCTGACTTGCAGTCATGAGAGAAGTGTGATGGTAGCCTTGATCACTTGCTCTTTTATACACCTGACGGCAGAATGGGACGGAATGTCAGGCCAAATCTCTGAGCGAGATTGGATGCCTGTCTTTGTCATGTGATATCAACAATATTTCCCGCAGCCGCCTGGCCTCTACATATGACGAAATGTGGTAAACATGTCAATCACAGGGCGTCATGCAGGATTTGACACATTGTCAAATAAACCTGTTATTTGCCAAACTAAATATTGTTCAGACAAATTATCGAAAACATTGACTTGGACAAAATTATCTTGTTTGTGTTGAGCGGCTGGGGATTTCCCCGGAAACGATTAACGCGGCAATAAGCATGTGGTAAACACGATTGAGTAATTTAACCACGAGGGCAGAGAACTGGTGTGGAATGGGTTTGGTTTTACCTTACCTAATCAAAGTTTGATACGTTACTGTTACACATACGAGAATATCAGACTTGTGGAGAACTATTGTATACATGTGGTGTATTTAAAAGTAGATGTGAGTTGACAAACTACGTCGAAGGCGAGAATTCTTTCTTGTCATGCATATTGTCGTCGGATGATTTTACATGTGTTTCCACATAAGGCCAGTCAGTGGTTGAACATGGTATAGTCCCCAACAAATCATGTTAAGTTTAGTCAATTTTAAGTCACTGATACAAACATAATGCTAGAAAAAGGACATATATATATTGTTGACATAGTCGTGGGTCGTATGGAAACCAGACCCGTGAAGATCTGGTCTAGAATACATGTAGGTCTTCAGCAACCCATACTTGCCGTAAAAGGCGACTATGCTTGTCGTAAGAGGCGACTAACGGGATCGGGTGGTCAGGCTCGCTGACTTGGTTGATGCATGTCATCGTAGCCCGATTGTGTGGATCGATGCTCGTGATGACTGGTCCAGACTCGAATATTTACAGACAGCCGTCATATAGCGGGAATATTGCTAGGTGCGGCGTAAAACAACAAACAAACAAACAAAACAAACATATGGAAACCAAACTAGATCATGCTATGTTGAAGTGGACATGTAGTATCGACAAAGTTAAAAAAAGGACGATCTCGTGCTTCCGCCGACGATACTGTGCGATATACAAAATATATGACGTCAAACAGTGATTTTCTGGGCAAACTCCCAAGCGGAACAGATTGATATAGCTTCAGTTGGGTTAACAGATCTTATTCAACAGAAGACGAAAAAGAAAAACCAGCGAGTAAGTCTTATTTACTAAATGCTAGTAAACCTAATAAACGACGGATAGTAGAAAGCATTGGTGGACTGAGTTCCTGCCAGAACTGTGGAACGCGCTGTGTGCAGTAGAGAGAATATGGTGCTAAGAGGTCTAAGAGGTGGACCAGGTCTAACAAAACTAACCTGAAACATTGCTAAATATCTATGTCCTGCACGCTAAGGTCGTAACCGCAACTGACAAAGTGGATAAAGGCACATAATCCGTTCCATATTTCTAAGAAATCTCTGACAATAAAGAGCCGATTGTACGATTCCGACTATATCATGAGCAAGTATTTATGAATAACCATTTAATAGTGATGATACTAGGCGTTCGCGAAAAGGTGAGCCTATCCTGCCCCCCGCCCCCTTCCCCCCCTTTTGTTGCACCTGTCAGAAACACATGCAAAGGCAAGTCAACTATTCACCTAAAACCACGGGAGCAATTTGTCACACGGAGATCAGTTTCTCACTAATGCGTATAATTTGGAAATGTCTTCCACCTGTCTACCATAAAACGTTTCATAAAAACTTTTCTGAGGCCTTATATGTTATTATAACCTTGATAAAACAACTCCTGAGCAAGAGTCGTATGATGCCCTTTGAAATCTTAGTAGAAAGTTCACGTCAAAGACCCGGGTTCGATTCCCGACATGGGTACAATGTGTGAAGCCCTTTTCGGGTGTCCCCCGTCGTGATATTGCTTGAATATTGCTAAAAGCGGCCTAAAACCATACTCACTCACTCATACAAAAGTTGTAAAATCCAGACACATGCTTATGATATAACTGGAATCGTACAATGAACTCTGTTTTTAACAGAGATTACTTTTGAGTATGGAGTTCTTAAAAGCCGATACCATCACCTTGCCAGATGGAACAGATTTTGCTTTTCTTTCCAATGAGACTTTGGATGTTTCCACTGCTTTGCCTGTTGTTTAATCTCTGACTGATACTTGTGACCCAAAGACTCCTCGATGGTTACAAAATGAGCTGGGTCTGCTTCACAGCGGCGTACAATTCACTGTGTAGAGCTGTGCCCCTTGGGCACACCATAAACGTGTCATCGTGTGTTCGAATCCCGGTTCGACCCGATTATGCTTCTAGGTTGATCAGCACGATACCCGTGTTCATGGGTTTCAGCAAAGACCTGCATCACTTCGGGCTTGCCACCTACATCAAGCTGACACGCCGTGATATAACTGGAATACTGTGTAATGAACCCAACTCACTCACTCACAACGCAGTAATCTCTCACGAGAGATGAGGCACCTAAAGCGTTTCTGATCAGGAGTCCGAAGACTTGGAACTCTGCGTGCCGAAGCCTTTGTCATGTCCAGTCCAGTCCAGAATATTCTCAACGCTTTCATGAGTAATGGTATCATCATTCATAATCAATTTTATGTATTTTATCAAGTTTCCTAAGTGGTTGCAGTTCAAAGTCTTCCTGATCATGCATCATGGATCATCTTCAGGGCTCTCTCTCCCTCTCCGCTGCCAACAGTGCTGAAAGGAGGGTGCATAACTCCCTAAATTTGACTCCATGTTCGGATACCTGGCTGTTGGAATTAACCATTTTAGCTGCAGATACTTGATGACAGTGTGGTAGCCAATTTTGACCATTTTCATCAACAGAGGATGCCTTAACAATTTGATGTATGCAGACATACATGAATGCTGCTTGTGTGTGTATTTGGTTAAAATGCGTCCTGTGAGCAGGAGGGTACAGTAAACTAAGGTTATAACGAACTCAAAGGGACCACTAAATTTAGTTCGTTATAACCGTAGATCGTAATAAGCAGATTTACAACATATATACAGCAAATGGACGGGACCAAAAAACATTTCGTTATATCCGTCAGTTCGTTATAAGCGTGTTCTTTATAAACGTAGTTTACTGTATTGTAGAGTAATACATTCAAATGTGTGTTCAACTCCTTGGTATAGGCTCCTAACATTTCAGTAAGCATTGATGTCATACTTTGGATGTGAGGAACCATTGTCCGGGATTCGAACCCATGAACAACCCTGCACAACCCTGCCAGCCGTGTCTCCTTCTGCCTTTGAAAATCTCCCATTACCGAAAAGGACAAGATTCCCACGGACGTCAGCCACAGTTTCCTTTATTGGAAAGCATCTAATGATGTGTTAATGGTTGGTACTCACGATGCCACAGACATCATGGGTATTGGTATTTATTTATAAAAAAAAGAACAAAACAAATCGTTTAGCTAATATTATGTTTATTCTTTCTACTGCGAGACTAACAAATACTGTTGCATGAACAATACGTTTCTCATTGCACATTTCTATTCAATCCGATGTTTACCAGTCTACAAGGCAATCCGGTTGACCCAGCGTAGCTATATACCGAGCAGGCTCCACCGTTCGCACTGGACAGCGAACGATAGCGGAACTGGGCTTCTTCTAACCGGAAGTGGCTCTCTCTGAGTGTTACCTGTGGTTCATGCAGATAACACCTTGTTGTGACGTCATCACAGCCGCGATGACGTGTACACTACGTAGAGACGTAATGGAGATAAAGCCATGGAAGAAAAGTCAATAGTTTATGGATTGAAATCTTTGTAGAAGATGACTGAACTGACAATGGAACCATCTTTCATCTTGCCGCCCATGGGAAGACATCCCACTTGGGTGAATCCACCAACATTTTCGATGATTTTGATCATGCCACGGTTGTTGCTGAAAGTGTCCACATACATTCCCATGAAGTTCAAATCTTGAGCAAAGTCAACACACATCTGGAGACAAAACTCGCCGATTCCCTTGCCTCTCTCTGACTTCTTTACAATGATGAAAGGGTCGGCAACGCTGCAGCCACGGTAATACTTGCTGATGGCCAACATGAATGCAGCAACCATCTCTCCAGTGTCCTTGCTCATTACGGCGAAGTTGAAGCTGCCGTCGATGTCTTCACGGAATTCCTTCTCTGAGGTGTATTCATCCACCCCAAAACCATTGCCGCTCTGGGCCGCGGCTTGGATGAGGCCGAAGGTTTCCGACAGCTGGGAGTCGCTCATGGTGTCGATAATGACGAAGCGGCCGTCGGGGAGGGTGGTGGTGTGAGGGACAACGCCAGGGAGGCGCTTGACTTTTTCGACTTTGTCATTTATCAGCATGATGGAGTCCTGAAAAAAAGTTAAAAAGGAAATTTAGTATATAATGCAATAGATATTCAAGACAAAAAGGGCACATTATTTTTGATGGAATATTCGATTTTTAAAGATAAGTTAACGAGTATATAACAAATCACGGACACAAAATAAGATTAACATTTAATAAATTATTTACGTATCTAAAGGATAAATGAACCGCTAAAACGATTTCTACCCGTGAACTAGTCTGTCTTACAGACCCTGATACAAATATATCAGATACAGCCCATGCAAGTCTATAATGTTTGGCAAGTCTAGATTACTACATTATGAAGAGAGTCTCTTTAGTCCTTTTAATAATATTTTTATAAAGATAATTTAACAACTGATATTTCTTTTGCACGATATGCTCATTTCAGAGATTAGATGTAAGTCTACCCCTGAACGTAAAAAAAATATATAACTACATCGAGCGCTGACAAATACATGGTATGAACTGCCACCATGTCGAGAGCAGCGCAGCATATCAACGCGAGAACATATTAGACTACGAGGACAATATGTAGTTTCAGGCATGTAAGCTGAGGTATTATTATGAGAAAGGCAACGTGACTGTCGCATAAACATGTGGCCGAACACATAAGGTGTACACGTGCTGTTTTAGATGTGTTTGGTTTACAGCGCTACTATTTGTAATCATAGTCAGTTAGTGACACGAGGCGGACATATTTTCATTCAACATACATTCCTGTATAAAAGCCATGCATAACGAAACATAATTAGTTTTACAATCTAGAGTATTTACCTGACCTATTTACTGAGAACGGTGAAATCGTCTCGGCTCAAAGATCACAGGGAGCCGACTGTCAAAGCATGTTGAAAATCGCAATTTCAATATTCCCAAATGATGCAACACCGTCGATATACTTACTTATGAGTTTCGCACACAGTTGATAATCCTCAGTATATACTGGAAAACAGCTGTCAGGTAAATGGGCGCTGTGTCGTTGATAGACTTGTTGTCAGAGCTGCTCAAAATCTCTCTTGCAGTGAAGAGAGAAGTATGACGATGCCACGATCGCTTGCTCTTTTATACACAGGCCGGTAAACAAGACGGGATGTCAGGGGTCAATCTCAAAACGAGACTGAATACGCGTCATAGTCACATGATATCAACAATGATTCCAGCAGCCGCCGGGGCTGACTAAAACTACTGGCGAAATGCAGTAAACGTGACACTCGCGGGGCCTCATGTGGAATTTCACTCACTGTCAAATAAACCTGTTATGTCCAAAACTAAATATCGTCCAGACAACTTATTGAATTATATACTGCGAAAGGAGCATCATGTCTGCATCGTGGCTGGGGATTCCCCAGTAAACAATTAACGGTGAAATCAGCATGGGGTAAACAGGTTTGTGTGATAATGCCTCGAGGATCGTGAACTGCGCTTATATATTCTCACGCAACATTACGGGGGTGGGTTGAATTTGGCTTCAACTTATATAATATTGACGTTTTGAATTTTCAATGAATAACGTCAACAATAACAAGGCGTTTAAAATATACAATATGCATAATACTACATACACAATATATGCAATTATGCGATAACTGCATCATTGCACACTAAAATAAATTGTACATATGAAAGAATAATTAAAACGTCAGCCCTCAATGATAAATGTGTTATATATATCACGGTAATGACCCAACCATTGCACACACATATGGTATGTATATATGTGTGTGTCTGTATATGCTGTCTGATCTCCGTCTCATATCAACGTGGAAAACTACGTGGTGGGCAGTGTTATCTCAGGATTGTGATATACGTAAATGGATTGCTTCACGCACTGATCGCCCACACACCTCTACCCAAGCAACACGTCGACTTCATGTCGAAATAATGATTTATATTTATCACAATAAAAAAAAAGTTTCATTGGTTTATTTCAGCAGTGAGTGCAAGTTTCAATTTTTTTATATTATGAGTATAAATAATATTTGATTTATGTGATAAATATATGAATACCATTACATGAATAGATATCTTCTTTGAGTGTTACACATAGACCCAGATAGATGTGCGGGACCCACCCATCCTCCATACCTTTTCTCGAGAATAGTACTGAAGAATTATACATTTGAAAATTGCACAGGTGATCGGCTATGCTAAACGTATAATAACACAATAACAGACTCATTTGGTTTATATAAAACTATATTATATACAAAAACTATTACACATTTTTGAATTGCCAAATCACAATATGCGACCTCCCCCTCCCAACCAAACACACACACCTTCAATAGAGACTATATGTCAATAGTGATGCTTTTCTTGACTGTGCTGTAAATCAAACTAAACAGGTATAGGTGTTTGAAATGTAGAGTGACATTTCAGTGATCCATTAAATAATGTTCATCACTATTTTGAACAGCCGAATGCGATCTGTTTCGGCGGTAAATCGAGAGTATTCTTTGGCGTTGACGTTTAATGTATAACAATCTGTACCTTACCCTCAACAATATGCTGTGACCCTAAGCCGTCCTATAACGCAATTTTATGTGACTATTGGGAAAGACTTTTTGTACCGCTGTTCCTCTTTAAGCTATTGTTTCCATTCTCTGACGCAGTGGTTCTTACTGAAGGTTTTATTAAACACGGTTGGGTGGTTTCGACAAATAAGCCCGGCCAGGTGTCTGGTTCATCGCAGCAGGGTAGCACCTTGCCCCCAACCCTCGAGCATATATTGTCTCAAGAATGCTTGCCCCGGGCTTGCGGGGGAGACCTGAAGGAGATATACAAAGGGAAGGGGAGAGGCTTTGGACAATATACCCTAATGTCGTCAGTTTTGCCCCATGCCATTCCTGACGGGGCAGATTTCTTTCAGAGTGCATAGTAAGTCTGATTCTCATTGTGCAGAGGATATCATTTACACTTGATCCACACCCACTCAGTTACACTTAATCCACACTCTCTCAGTTACACTTGATCCACACTCTCTCAGTTACACTTAATCCACACTCTCTCAGTTACACTTGAACCATACTCTCTCAGTTACACTTGAACCATACTCTCTCAGTTACACTTGATCCACACTCTCTCAGTTACACTTGATCCACACTCTCTCAGTTACACTTGATCCACACTCTCTCAGTTACACTTGATCCACACCCACTCAGTTACACTTGATCCACACCCACTCAGTTACACTTGATCCATACCCTCCCAGTTACACTTGATCCATACCCACACAGTTACACTTGATCCACACTCTCTCAGTTACACTTGATCCACACTCTCCCAGTTACACTTGATCCACACTCTCTCAGTTACACTTGATCCATACTCTCTCAGTTACACTTGATCCACACTCTCTCAGTTACACTTGATCCACACTCTCTCAGTTACACTTGATCCACACTCTCTCAGTTACACTTGATCCATACCCACCCAGTTACACTTGAACCATACTCTCTCAGTTACACTTGATCCACACTCTCTCAGTTACACTTGAACCACACTCTCTCAGTTACACTTGATCCATACTCTCTCAGTTACACTTGATCCACACTCTCTCAGTTACACTTGATCCACACTCTCTCAGTTACACTTGATCCACGCTCTCTCAGTTACACTTGATCCACGCTCTCTCAGTTACACTTGAACCACACTCTCTCAGTTACACTTGATCCACACTCTCTCAGTTACACTTGATCCACACTCTCTCAGTTACACTTGATCCACACCCTCTCAGTTACACTTGAACCACACTCTCTCAGTTACACTTGATCCATACTCTCTCAGTTACACTTGATCAATACTCTCTCAGTTACACTTGATCCACACTCTCTCAGTTACACTTGATCCACACACTCTCAGTTACACTTAATCCACACTCTCTCAGTTACACTTAATCCATACTCTCTCAGTTACACTTGAACCACACTCTCTCAGTTACACTTGATCCATACTCTCTCAGTTACACTTGATCAATACTCTCTCAGTTACACTTGATCCACACTCTCCCAGTTACACTTGATCCACACTCTCTCAGTTACACTTGATCCATACTCTCTCAGTTACACTTGATCCACACTCTCTCAGTTACACTTGATCCACACTCTCTCAGTTACACTTGATCCACACTCTCTCAGTTACACTTGATCCATACCCACCCAGTTACACTTGAACCATACTCTCTCAGTTACACTTGATCCACACTCTCTCAGTTACACTTGAACCACACTCTCTCAGTTACACTTGATCCATACTCTCTCAGTTACACTTGATCCACACTCTCTCAGTTACACTTGATCCACACTCTCTCAGTTACACTTGATCCACGCTCTCTCAGTTACACTTGATCCACGCTCTCTCAGTTACACTTGAACCACACTCTCTCAGTTACACTTGATCCACACTCTCTCAGTTACACTTGATCCACACTCTCTCAGTTACACTTGATCCACACCCTCTCAGTTACACTTGAACCACACTCTCTCAGTTACACTTGATCCATACTCTCTCAGTTACACTTGATCAATACTCTCTCAGTTACACTTGATCCACACTCTCTCAGTTACACTTGATCCACACACTCTCAGTTACACTTAATCCACACTCTCTCAGTTACACTTAATCCATACTCTCTCAGTTACACTTGAACCACACTCTCTCAGTTACACTTGATCCATACTCTCTTAGCTACACTTGATCAATACTCTCTCAGTTACACTTGATCCACACTCTCTCAGTTACACTTGATCCACACTCTCTCAGTTACACTTAATCCATACTCTCTCAGTTACACTTGAACCACACACTCTCAGTTACACTTGATCCACACTCTCTCAGTTAAACTTGATCCACACACTCTCAGTTACACTTGATCCACGCTCTCTCAGTTACACTTGATCCATACTCTCTCAGTTACACTTGATCCACACTCTCTCAGTTACACTTGATCCACACACTCTCAGTTACACTTGAACCACACTCTCTCAGTTACACTTAATCCATACTCTCACAGTTACACTTGATCCATACCCACCAGGTTTCACTTGATCCATACCCACACAGTTACACTTGATCCATACCCACCCAGTTTCACTTGATCCATACCCACTCAGTTACACTTGATCCATACCCGCCCAGTTTCACTTGATCCATACTCTCTCAGTTACACTTGATCCATACTCTCTCAGTTACACTTGAACCATACCTACTCAGTTACACTTGATCCATACTCTCTCAGGACACTTGATCCATACTCTCTCAGTCACACTTGATTCATACCCACTCAGTTACACTTGATCCATACCCACTCAGTTACACTTGATCCATGCCGACTCAGTTACACTTGATCCATACTCACTCAGTTACACTTGATCCACACCCACTCAGTTTCACTTGATCCATACTCTCTCAGTTACACTTGATCCATACTTTCTCAGTTACACTTGATCCATGCCGACTCAGTTACACTTGATCCATACTCACTCAGTTACACTTGATCCACACCCACTCAGTTTCACTTGATCCATACTCTCTCAGTTACACTTGATCCATACTTTCTCAGTTACACTTGATCCACACCCACTCAGTTACACTTGATCCATACTCTCTCAGTTACACCTGATCCATGCCCACTCAGTTACACTTGATCCATACTCTCTCAGTTACACTTGATCCATACTCTCTCAGTTACACTTGATCCATACTCACTCAGTTACACTTAATCCACACTCTCTCAGTTACACTTGATCCATACTCTCTCAGTTACACCTGATCCATGCCCACTCAGTTACACTTGATCCATACTCTCTCAGTTACACTTGATCCATACTCTCTCAGTTACACTTGATCCATACTCTCTTAGCTACACTTGATCCATACTCTCTCAGTTACACTTGATCCATACTCTCTCAGTTATACTTGATCCATACTCTCTCAGTCACACTTGATTCATACCCACTCAGTTACACTTGATCCACACTCTCTCAGTTACACTTGATCCACACCCACTCAGTTACACTTGATCCATACTCTCTCAGGACACTTGATCCATACTCTCTCAGTTACACTTGATCCATACTCTCTCAGTTACACTTGATCCATACCCACTCAGTTACACTTGATCCATACTCTCTCAGTTACACTTGATCCATACTCTCTCCTTTTCACATGCATGCACCATGTCCACAACCTCCATGTAACTATGACATGTCGATATACATTTTGACGCAGTTTATAGAAACATCTAATTGATACATTCAGTGCCTTATATAAATGATTATAGATTGTTAACGTTTTTATTTCTAATCACTTTATAACTATATAAATTTCCTAAATTGAACGTGAATGTGCATATACAGTTTCGTAATAGTTACCAAGGTTGAGTCCACTGATACTACATCTACAAGTGATGGAAAATTACATTCTGAAAGTTGAATTTAGTCCATTTGCTAAGGTCAGTCAGTGGAGTGTGAGGTCGCTTTAAAAAAATAAAAAAATAAATATAAAATATATCATCATGTGATGACGAGCGACACACTTACAACATTACACTGATGCAACGCTGCACCTGCACGGAATGTATTGTAGCATATCACGCAAAGGAAGTGTTACAATCATTCTGAGCTTCTTAAAATCAATCATTCTTTTTACATTTATGTGATTAATCAGCACCGTGACAGAATGGTCAACATGTTAATGGCAAGCATGTGTGCCATACACCTACAACTTTCTAAGTTTTGTAAACTTCATCTCGTTTTGTACGCAATGAAGCTACACGTTTAAAGTTATGGAACGTTTTCCTGCACGACAATCGTGATGTACGTGTAAACACAGCATATTTCATCATCCTTTCTGCAACATGTGTGCGGTAGTGACATGACCTGGTTTGCTCGAGATCAAACAACGAACACATTCTTGTCAATTCGTAACATATGGGCACTTTGTACTTGAACTATGCAGGAGATGTTTCAGATGAGGATAATGTCACCACAACTTTGACAAGTGCAGTTGCAATGAACAGGACGGTTGTATTCTTTATGACATAAACAATTCATAACAATAGCAATATCCCTGCGTGAACTCAATCGGTGAACACGTCTTCGTTACTGCTGTCATAACATGCTCCCTTCGTTTCCAATGAAAATGGTTATGTAAGTTTGATCACCTGTTTTATGTTGCGTCCAAGTGTAACTGGCATACACTCATATCAATACTCAACTTCGCAGATATAATGATGTTTGACATACCAGTTATCCAGTTATGATACGCAAATGAACAATTAATTTTGTGTACAAAATGGCATCATTTTCTCAGAAAACCCAACTTAACATAGTATAGCAACACTGTGCGTAATGACCCCATGGCTCCAAATATATCTGGAACACTGGGAAGAGGAACAATGGTGTAGCCTTGTGGTTAAAACTTGCCATGAATATTGCAAAAGGTATATATATATATATATATGCGTGGTGTGATACTGAGAGAGTGTGAATCAGCTCTACATGCACCTTTTGCAATATATATGTGTATATATATATATATATATATATATATATATATATATATATATATATATATATATATATATATATATATATATAGCATGGCATATATATATATGCTATGTGGACTGAATTAATTTTTCTTCAGTTTAATAATATTTTAATAATGTGTACTTCAGATACAGAATCACAGATGTACGGTATATGTAACACTAGCAGAGCAGAGCAGAGCAGAGCAGAGCAGAGCAGAGCAGAGCAGACTAGAATTAACATCGCACAGTAACGTGTGCCGGATGTAAAGTTAGCCACACAAATGTTAGATGAAAACAACTTGTGTATGTTGAGCAGTGCAGAAGACTCAAAGCTTCATTGCCTAATAATAGCCGAGCTTCATGACCTCACCCTTCGATTCAGGACTCGACAACTGTCAATGGCAAGTGTTTGAGGTATCGATGTTTGGCGTTGAACTACCTCTGTCAACAACCTCCACTGCTAGCTAAATAAGGAAGTAAAGACGATGGGCGGGATTATGTGATGTTCATTCAACGACACTTACAAGTACACATCTGCAGTCGTTGATATGACAAAACGCATGGGATTGAGGTATCATTAATGATGTACATTCATGCTATGTTCGTATTTGTATTCGCTAAAATTCAATATATGTGTTGCTCTATAGACGTAATCGTATTTGCGTCAATAATGTATACATGTATTTATGTATGAAGTGCGGGTAAGGATGAAAATATGATATAATATCGGTAATATTACATATCGTTGCCAGTGGAAAATGAAAATCCGTGAAGATGCCTTGTCAAGAAACGACAGTAGAACAATGAAGAATACATCAGATATTAAATTGACTAGATAAGTAAAACAGAAGATTAACCAACAACTAATTAGTTCGTGTTTGGGACTGACAACCCACCCCTACCCACCAGCCCCACCCCCCACTCCCCAATTAGCTTTAATGATCCATTTCATAATAAAATAATCTTGCAGTAAGATTCTACACGTGCCTCTACATGTTATGCCTTGATATAACTACAAAATGCCGCCATCATATACCGGTGTTCAACAACAAACAAACACATATTACACGGGCATAATGACTTTCAAGTTTTGCAGAAATTCTGTTGAAGGGTGAACAATAAGTACACCTTTGGGTAAAATCATATTTATGACATGTTTCTCATACACGATTTAAGAAAATAATGCTTTCCCGAACGCTCTAGAACATTCATCAGTGTTTACAGTCATGGCTGCCTGCAGTCACGAGCTTGACCTATGTTGTTTATAAACAGCTGTGCACGACCACTTGCAGTTTGGGCTAAAGTTCAAATATTAATCTACAAGTAAAATACATCAACGTCAAGACAATAAACATATTCAGCAATCATAACCTTAGTGTTGGCAGCAAGGTGTCACCTCACAAATGTTACAGGTTTTTTTGGAGTTGTTGTTTGCCTAGGGCCTTTATTGTTTATCTGGTAGTCGTATGCAATGTACGCACGGTCAAACAGAGGCTAAAGGCGAAACGTCTCTGTTGATGTTGCATATATTGCCATTATCAATGCAAATTAAATGAAATTGTATCAACGTGTCGTTTCATCAATATGGATTGCCGTCTCACCTCAATGCATATCGTACATATGAAATATTTAACTGGATTTACTCCACATCAAGCCATTCGGTGAACCCAGATATATGTATTATACTATCAGTCGGTGGCTAGACGCTGCAACCCAAACAATAGTGTATGTTTGTAAACTGTGAATATAACGGACTATCAGACGCGACATTATAGGCAGGCGCCCTACCTGTGAAATGGGCGATGCAACTATCCATCACAACCTATAATCGAAAGTAATGACAACGATAATGTTTGCTGATTTTCAACTTCACATTTCGTTTGCATACACCGGCCTCTGTTAAATTGATCCTACTTTGCTAACCATACACCAGGAATGAGCACTTCGATATGCATTAAAGGTAGGACATTACCCGAAATAAACTCTTTTGTAACGAATAATAAAACGAACATGCAAACTTGACCGAGGATAGGCTTCTCAGCAAACGTCAAGGTTCACAACATTCCAAGCAAATTTATAAAAATAAGCCGCGCTGACAATTACCAATCGTTTGCATCATCCGAGTGACAAAACAGCCGCGACTAAATAGTCCAGTTCTGTAGATATACACCGAGCTCACAGATGTGCGATGCTGGGATGTTCCGTCAATGTGTGGAGGTCTGGTTACCTTGTGCACGTGGGTAAAGCATGGCATGTCACGCCGAACGTCCGTGCTCGCTTCAGCGTAACGGTATAACTGTACTCTTGAAAATCACATTCGTGAAACCGGTTGAGTAAATTGTACAGCTCATCTTTGAACCTTTGTATATATATTCCGTTATGTAGATAACATAGATAGATAGATAACATTATGAGATATATATTAATTAGAAAACAAACATGCCTAACTATTTGTACACACTGACCAAAATGCTAAATCAGTACTAACTATGAATTTCTTTTCAAACGTATTAATTATGCCCCAATGAACACCAACCCAGTATGAAAGGGGAACCCCCGACTGTACTGGCCCGCAAGGCAGGTGGCCCCGACAGCCATGAAACGGGATAGGGTCAACAGAGGATATAGCTGAACAATTCGGGGAAGCCCCTGCAACAACTCCATATATGGTAACGCGGCGGGGGTGGGTGCGTTATTTAAACACAATGTCATCACGTATTGGTATGTAGTAACTGTTAATAGAAGGATTTGTCCTGCGGCACAATAAACAAATATAAGTGACGCGAAGACGTCAACTGTTGGGAGTGTTCAGTGTAATTTCAAACCGCGCAGTTTCCCGTACGTGTATTACAGCATGCCCATATTTACGTCTCGTAATTTTTGGCTGTTTCGAGTATATGAAATATCCCAGAAATAGGGATTTTATTTAATAAAATATAAATTTTCAACATATTTTTATTGCAGCTTGTTTGATTGTTGAAGACGGATGCAAAATGCTTTCTGTAATATTTCAGTGTAACATTTACCTATCTAAACTCGTTCAATTAAATGGATTATCAACAACCTATATCATTGGTCAATTCATACATATGATCCAAAAAAAAAATCTAAATAATTACCGTTAACGTTTCGTGTTCTGTAAATGTTATTTGTCAACTGTAAATATGTGAAATAGTAGAGCGTGATTCCATACACATTTGGTTACTAGCACCCTTAAAAGAAGATATTTACAATTATATATTTATTTACAGTTTTACAAAACAGGTAGTTCAAGATCGTATGTTCACACGGATTCCGGATTCCGGATTCCGGTACATAAATTAGGATGAGCAGGATGTGCTATGTATTTTGCTTAGTTTCATCCTTGAACTTAATGACATACAAAATAAATTAAGAAACCGGAGCCATTATACAATATCCATTACACAGCAGGGATTAACTTAACACAAGACACTGTTGATGATCCACAATCACTCGCTAAAGGACAGATACAAGCCAGCGCATAACAATGGACATGTGTGTACTAACTCTACATGCCAGAATGCCTTTGACAAAAAAAATACTAATAATCATCTTTTCCAGAAATATGTACCTTAAAGTGCATGTTACAAACTATTTCATCAGAAACTGTTATATTTTTAAAAAACAACAACCACCAGGTGATGTATGAACAAAGCAAAGCATCAATATTTGTTTATTTTCCAAGTGATACATTTCCACGGTCAAGGTGATGTATTTCGTCATTTTTGCACTATATTTACCTTCGCGGTATGCCTTTTATGTTTGAGGGAGGGGTCATTGAGGATGTCACGTGATGTGCTTTATTGACGAACAGTTCGATAAAACAGGACACAGGTTACTTCAAAGATCCACGAACAACGCCAGCTTTCCTGTTTGCAACTGTCTAAGATTACGCATGGTCCACAAGAGGATCGAGAGTCACATGCACTTTAGCTACTATGATGTTTACTTGCAGGTTACATAATTCATATTTTGTCAGCGAAATTTAACTTTTAAACATCAAGTGAAATGTCTTTGGACAACTTTTAAAAAGAGATATTTTGAATACATATAATGAAGTGTATTTAAACACACACTGACGTATAGTTGACAAACTATCTGAACATCATTTAATTTATATCTGTTGTGTATGTGTTTTTGCAAGTTGGTCGTATTGGTGTATCACGTGTAGGAGGAGGAGACTTTGGTTTGAATATAAATAATGATATGTTGCTGACATGCGTAGTTGCTTTTATCGTTAGAGATATACCATAGGTGATAACAGGTAGATAGCGGACATTAATAGCTGTTAATGTTTCATGATAACAAAGATAAAGAAGATATAGGTGAGGAAGGCATTTTGAAGGAGGCAGTGAGGACAGACGCTACAAGGTCATTAAAGCGTCCCCGGTATACACAGTGAGCACATACGACAGTTTATGAGGACATTTTGACGGCAGCGTTATGATGATTATAGATAATGAACACATGGATGAGGGGGACCATAGTGAACATGGACGTTATGATGATATAGGTAGTGAACACAGGTTATGATGACAAAGTAAACACAGCGGATATGGAACATAATACACAGTGGTTATATGACATAATAAACACTGATGTTATGGGACAAAATAAAAACTGAGCTTATTGGACATAATAATCATTGAGGTCACAGGGCATAATAAACTCTGAGGTTATAGTGCATAATAAACACTGAGGTTATGGGACATAATAAACACTGTGGTCATAGAGCATAATAAACACTGAGGTTTTTGGACATAATAAACACTGAGGTAATAGTGCATAATAAACACTGAGGTAATAGGACATAATAAACACTGAGGTCATAGGGCATAATAAACACTGAGGTTATTGGACAAAATAAACACTGAGGTTATGGGACATAATAAACACTAAGTCATAGGGCATAATAAACACTGATGTTATAGTGCTTAATAAACTCTGAGGTTACAGGACATAATAAACACTGAGGTCATAGGGCATAATAAACACTGATGTTATAGTGCATAATAAACTCTGAGGTTATAGGACATAATAAACACTGAGGTCATAGGGCATAATAAACACTGATGTTATAGTGCATAATAAACTCTGAGGTTATACGACATAATAAACACTGAGGTTATAGGACATAATAAACACTGAGGTTATTGGACAAAATAAACACTGAGGTTATGGGACGAAATAAACACAGAGGTCATACGGCAAAATAAACACTGAAGTTATAGGACATAATAAACACTGAGGTTATGGGACGAAATAAACACTGAGGTTTTTGGGCATAATAAACACTGAGGTTATTTGACAAAATAAACACTGAGGTTATGGGACATAATAAACACAGAGGTCATAGGGCATAATAAACTCTGAGGTTACAGGACATAATAAACACTGAGGTCATAGGGCATAATAAACACTGATGTTATAGTGCATAATAAACTCTGAGGTTATAGGACAAAATAAACACTGAGGTCATAGGGCATAATAAACACTAATGTTATAGTGCTTAATAAACTCTGAGGTTATACGACATAATAAACACTGAGGTTATAGGACATAATAAACACTGAGGTTATTGGACAAAATAAACACTGAGGTTATGGGACATAATAAACACTGAGGTCATAGGGCATAATAAACACTGAAGTTATAGGACATAATAAACACTGAGGTTATGGGACGAAATAAACACTGAGGTTTTTGGGCATAATACACACTGAGGTCATAGGACATAATAAACACTGAGGTTATAGGGCATAATAAACACTGAGGTTATAGGACATAATAAACACTGAGTTATGGGACAAAATAAACACTGAGGTTATTGGACAAAATAAACACTGAGGTTATGGGACATAATAAACACTGAGGTCATAGGACATAATAAACACTGAGGTTATAGGACATAATAAACATTGAGTTATGGGACAAAATAAACACTGAGGTTATTGGACAAAATAAACACTGAGGTTATTGGACAAAATAAACACTGAGGTTATGGGACATAATAAACACTGAGGTTATAGGACATAACAAACACCGAGGTTATGGGACATAATAAACACTGAGGTTTTTGGACATAATAAACACTGAGGTTTTTGGACATGATAAACACTGAGGTTATAGGACATAATTATACACTGAGGTTATATTGCATAATAAACACTGAGGTTATAGGACATAATAAACACTGAGTTATAGGACAAAATAAACACTGGGGTTATGGAACATAATGAACTCTGAGGTTACAGGACAAAATAAACACTGAGATCATGGGGCATAATAAACACCTAAGTTATAGGGCATAATAAACACTGAGTTATAGGATATAATTATACACTGAGGTCATAGGGCATAATAAACACTTAAGTTATAGGGCATAATAAACACTGAGGTTATAGAACATGATAAACACTGTGGTCATAGGGCATAATAAACACTGAGGTTTTTGGACATAATAAACACTGAGGTTATAGGACATAATAAACACTGGTGTTATGGGACAAGATAAACATTGAGGTCATAGGGCATAATAGACACCGAGGTTATTGGACATAATAAACACTGGGGTTGTAGGACATAATATACACTGAGGTTATTTGCCATTATAAACACATGTTATAGGACAAATATAGCACAAATGTTATAGGACATAATAAACAGAGGTTATAGTACATTATTAACACATAGGTTATGGAACATAGTGATCACATAGGTAATAGGACCAAATAAACACGGAGATGATGGGGACAATGTAAAAAATTGAAACACACAGTGAGACACAATTCGTGAGAGACGGGTTACATGGACACAGATAATAAGGGACAGGTTCTATGGACACAGGTAGTGAAGAACAGAGGTCCTGGGGACACAGGTAGTGAATTAGAGGTCCAGGGGACACAGGTAGTGAAGAAGAGGTCCTGGGGACACAGGTAGTAAAGACAGAGGCCCCAGGGACACATCTAGAGAGGGACAGGGGGCCTGGGGACACAGGTAGTGAAGACAGAGGCCCCGGGGACACATCTAGAGAGGGACAGGGGGCCTGGGGACACAGGTAGTGAAGACAGAGGTCCCAGGGACACATCTAGAGAGGGACAGGGGGCCTGGGGACACAGGTAGTGAAGAAGAGGTCCTGGGGACACAGGTAGTGAAGACAGAGGCCCCAGGGACACATCTTGAGAGGGACAGGGGGCCTGGGGACACAGGTAGTGAAGAAGAGGTCCTGGGGACACAGGTAGTGAAGACAGAGGTCCCAGGGACACATCTAGAGAGGGACAGGGGGCCTGGGGACACAGGTAGTGAAGACAGAGGCCCCGGGGACACATCTGGAGAGGGACAGGGGGCCTGGGGACACAGGTAGTGAAGACAGGGGCCCTGGAAACACCTGTAATGAGGGACAGAGGTCATTGGGACACAGGTAAATGAGGTCCTAGAGACACAGGTAGTGAGGCACAGAGGTCCCGGGGACACGGGTTGTGAGAGACAGAGGCCCTGGGGACAAGGGTAGTGAGGAACAGTGTGCCTGCGGACACGGGTAGTAAAGGACAGAGGCCCTGGGGACACAGGTTGTGAGGTACAGAGGTCCCGATGCCACGGGTAGTGAAAACAAGCCCTTGGAACACGGGTAGTGAGGGACAGGGGGTCTGGGGACACGGGAAGTGAGGGACATGGGGTCTGAGGACACGGGTAATGAGGTTCAGGGGGTCTGGGGACACGGGAAGTGAGGGACAGGGGGCCTGGGGACACGGGTAGTGATGGACACGGGGTTTGGGGACACGGGTAGTGAGGGACAGGGGGTCTGGGGACACGGGTAGTGAGGGACAGGGGGTCTGGGGACACGGGAAGTGAGGGACATGGGGTCTGGGGACACGGGAAGTGAGGGACAGGGGGCCTGGGGACACGGGTAGTGATGGACATGGGGTCTGGGGACACGGGTAGTGAGGGACAGGGGGTCTGGGGACACGGGTAGTGAGGGACAGGGGGTCTGGGGACACGGGAAGTGAGGGACATGGGGTCTGGGGACACGGGTAGTGAGGGACAGGGGGCCTGGGGACACGGGTAGTGATGGACATGGGATCTGGGGACACGGGTAGTGATGGACATGGGGTCTGGGGACACGGGTAGTGAGGGACAGGGGGTCTGGGGACACGGGAAGTGAGGGACATGGGGTCTGGGGACACGGGTAGTGAGGGACAGGGGGTCTGGGGACACGGGAAGTGAGGGACATGGGGTCTGGGGACACGGGTAGTGAGGGACAGGGGGTCTGGGGACAAAGGTAGTGAGGGACAGAGTGCCTGGGAACACGGGTAGTAAGGGACATGGGGTCTGGGGACACGGGTAGTGAGGGACAGAGAACCTGAGAACAGCTAGAGAGATGTGTTATGGCGAGATAGGTACCGAGGGTAGCCGGTAATGAGTCCAGGTAACAGAAGGAGGGTTATTGAGGACATATGACGTGACTTCAGAGGTACAGTGGACCAAGTTATTGAGGACATAAATGACAAGCACAGAGGTACAAGAGGACATATATCACGACCGATCCCTGATACCAAGGCATCGAGTGTCCTCTGGACAAAAGGTGACGTTTCAAAGAGGTTAAATTGTGTGACGCTAATAAGTAGTTGCAATGATAATCGTTTTGAGTACACTGTGGACTATTACATTTCGCCAACTATATATTATATCATATATCAATGCCCATGATACCTATATCTATGACCAATGTGGATACTTTATGTTTGTCGTACATTAGAAGATAATGATGACGAGACAAGTCAAGCTGCACGATAGTACGGAAACGAAAATGTACTGAGTGAATGAAACAAACACCCAGTGCCCAGTGCAAGCGGGACTCGTTGTGACTCATCGACTGAAATCAATACCGGCGTTTACATACAGACGACTGAGATACCACCAACTTGTAAACATGTTTGCATGGTATTACAGATAAAAATCAAACCTTTTTGGTGGAATATATAATAGTATTTCTTTCACAACTGACAGCAGTCTTTTCAATCTTGTTTTTGTATACTTATACGGAATTATTTATTACTAAAACATATTGTTTTTTTGTAAAGAAAATATATCGCAAACTTGTGAAAATACACTATTGGTTGTTGCGCCAGTTCAGCTCAAAACAGCACCATATCACTTAATGCACTAATTATCATGAATTTGTTATTGATAATACTTAATACTTAGCACAGGAAATCCATTTCAATAGATCGATCTTTCTGACTTGACAAGGTGTATGTTTGCCTTTCCTTGGTACGAAGACATTCAATAAGAGGACCTGATCCTATTCGGACGTGCACTAGACTAAACTTTAAGAATTTCATATTTATGTCAATCATACTTACATAATTAAAACATACTGCTGTGACATATTTTGTTGATGAAGATGCACTTCAAAGAGTTTGGGCAACTGAAGCAGGGTGCAATGATTTATATTCTGGCTGAGCGATTATGCTTGTGTGTCTGACTGACAACCATTAAGAAGACGTTTTGAAACATATTCTGTGTCAGATTGTGGGCTAGAAGCAAACTGCTAATGTAATATCTTATGTCCTGTACAAGTTTGCATTGTATATAAATTATTTTATAGTGAAGGGAAACATTTAGTCGAGTGAGTTGTTTTGCGTCGCTGTAAGGACCACTTCAGCTATGTTACCGTGGGGTACACGATACGAATTGAGTTCATACTCTTATGGGGAACTGATCCCGAAGCTTTGACGTATTGAATGAACGCTTATACTATTAGGTTAATCAGGGGTTAGTATTTTTATGTCAGATCACTACTCAATCCATATGTAAATCTTACAACCGAGTAAGAAACGTTGACAAACATCTACTATGGCCAAAATAATGTTATGCATGGAAAATACTTATGTAACCATTTCAGACCGACTCGGAAATCAAAACAACTTTTTCTGGCATAGTGTCAAGTCAATGTTGGTTACTAAAAAAAGCAGCAGCTCTTAATGCAGGTACTATTTTAGGATATACCAAAGTGCAAGAAAAGTCAAGAAAGGTTCTAACGAAAATACCAGGTATTTTAAGAAAGTCAGTGCAATAAACACCTGTCGCACGAGACTATGCAATGATGGCCGTTAGGTCACGAGATGTAGGTCAACTGGTATCCGGTGTAAACAGAGCTGAGTGACTCACTCTGTTTATATCTGCACATGTTACAAGCGTCCTATAAGCTTTGATCAATCCACAGACATCTGGCTCCTGTATTCAAATACACACCTTGAAGGTGTATGTCGTGTTATTTGCTTGTAAAGTAGGAACATAGAGAACCCTGAACATCTAGGCCGCGCTGGGAAATATAATGATCTTTAATATATGCTTTAATATATATGAGGTGAGGTGAGGTGAGGTGAGGTGAGGTGAGGAGAAATATTGTTTAACGTCACGTTCAAGATTATTGCACTTATGTAGCGACGCGCATGCATCTGTGTGTGTGTGTGTGTGTGCGCGCGCGTGCGTGTGTACATGCGTGTGTGCACGAGTCCTGGAGAAATACCGGTTTTATAGTGCTAGCCCACTGAGATACCATGAATCCTTAATAACAAGTGCCATCTTATATCGTCTTTCGGTATGACACGCCCGAGGATCGAACCACGGACCCTGCGCTCTCCGGGCAGGCACTCTATCCACACGACCAGGGAGGTCTTTCATATCTGTAATTATAGATATATGCAGTGGAAGTGTAGACGAGAACAATGGCCCAATGACATGTGGAAAGCGAGCAACATGATTCACGGGCTAGAAATTCAGATGTGTTGGCGCAACTTGTATTAACAAATACGGACAAAGATAATGGCCTTGAAGCGTGATAATGTTCACGACAGGTGTGCTGTCATGTGTACGCTATGTCTATGTTTTACGATTAGGACGTTGAATCACACACACATGATGATAAATCAATGCATATGGACAAACAAAACACCGTTGTAGTCTGCAGTTCATGACACCCAGGTGACGAATGAGACGGAGCACATGTCGAGAATACATTTTCAATATGGAAACTGAATTACATTTTATTCTGAAAGACTTATGTGACTGTGATTCCAAACAATATAATGTTCATGTGTTTTACATTAGTTCAACACGTATAACAGTTATTTATAGGGAGATTAATCAAAATGTCTATTTCACATTTACGTTGGTGCCACGGTAAGCTCAAACGTTCGCTCGATATACCAAAGAAATGGGTTCGCGTCCCCATATTGGTGCCATTTGTTTGTTTGCCGTTTAACGCCGCTCTCAGCAATATCACAGCTATATGACGGCGGTCTGTAAATAATCGAGTCTGGACCAGACAATCCAGTGATTGACATCATGAACATCGATCCATGCATTTGGGATATTATGACATGCATCGACCAAGTTCCCGTTCCCGTTAGTCGCCTATTGCGACAAGCATAGTCGCCTTTTTCGGCAAGAGTGGGTTGCTGAAGATCGATTCTACCCCGGATCTTCACGGGTCCATGTGTGACAATTCTTGTAGAACTTTGACATGATGTTGCTGGAAATACAACTGCCATAGCCATACTCATTCACTCAGTTTTTTTTAATAAAACGATCGTTTCAATGCAAACACTATTGGTAGTGAACAACTTGTTAGTTGCAAACATTCATTCTGAAAGTTATGTAAGACCACGTTGTGCAGGGACAGTTTCATCGATCGAATCCAACACTAGCACACATGAATCATTGTAATTAAATCTAGGAGCGTGCCCTACCCTACGGGTTCAAAGCGTAATCGTCCATAAACAACGCCGAGGCATTCAGAGCTCAACCTGTTATTGAATAAATCAGTGTAAGCTCATTGATGTGTCGACCTTGCCAATGGGTAAGAAAACATCGTTAAATAATCAGATAATTTTTTCTTACAGGTCAACACATCATGTAAATACAGTCAGACAGACTTTTTTTAAATACGCCTCATGGAGATCATATGATTACGCATTTATTAGATAGGTGTCTGTCAAGTTTAAACATAAAGAACATATCAACAGCCGAAGGTTAGAGCAGCTTCATACTGTTTACCATCTCAACACTCTCCTTTCTTTCGAACCTATTCATCACCGTTAAAGTCAAACTGTATTGCGTTACAACTCCCAACGTCCCATAACTGACATGTTACACAATCGGAAGGACAATAAAGCTGGCATCAGTATGGCAGTATTGCTTGGGGCAATGTGTACACCCAAAAACCCTTGGCATCGAGTTGGACGCTGATTCTTGTCTATGGAACTTGCAGATTATCAGAGTACAAGAGAAATAGATCGTTTAACAGTAATGCCTGGGGTATGTGGGTGTGACGCGTGTGGTGTGTATGGTGCGATGGCGTTTGTGTGTGTGTGTGTGTGTGACGTGTATGGTGTGTATCATGTGTGTGTGTGTGTATGTGTGTGTGTGACGTGTGTGGTGTGTATGGTGCGATGGCGTTTGTGTGTGTGTATGTGACGTGTATGGTGTGTGTGTGTATGTGTTCGTGTGTGGTGTGTAATGTGCGATGGCGTGTGTGTGTGTGTGACGTGTGTGGTGTGTATCGTGCGATGGCGTTTGTGTGTGTGTGAGTGTGTTGTGTGTATCGTGCGATGGCGTTTGTGTGTGTGTGTGTTTGTATGTGTTCGTGTATGTGTGTGTGTGTGTGTGTGACATGTGTGGTGTGTATGGTGCGATGGCGTTTGTGTGTGTGTGTGTATGTGTTCGTGTATGTGTGTGTGACGTGTGTGGTGTGTATGGTGCGATGGCGTTTGTGTGTGTCTGAAAAGGTTTTCCAAATTTGACGCATCGGTAAAAAAAATTATGTCCAAACATGCAATTTCCTATTTTGTCCTCACAATATGTCCCCGTGTTTTAAGGGTGAACAATTGATTTGCCTCTGCATGTGTTTATGACGGGTGCCACCGGTAGGGCTGGATACGTTCACCTTAGTGTAATTACCATTGGTATGCTCAAGCTATAGATGGAATCGTACAATTGATTCTACTTTACAAGATATTTCCTGCGATTATGGATAGGGTTTTATCGCTTTTATTCAGAGATTTTGAAGCCTATTATCTGCATTTGAGACTGGTATACGCACTGATTATGAATCTTTGTTTTGCAGCATCATAAATGTGAAAGTAGGTTTCATTTCGGACCTTCCTCGAAAAACGTAGTTGAACCGTCGTGCTATAATGGAAATAGAATCCAACTCATTCACTTTGGGCCTTCCGGGTACGATACCACAAATCAAAATATTTATATAAAATGGTTTGCCTCCCCTGGTGACCACCTATGCAATGTCATACCTAAATCTAATATTCTTCAATCGTTGTATTTGTTTTACCTCCAACGCAAACACATGCGATCTTCTCTACGTAGTTTTATGATTTCGATAAATGTCACTTTGTTATGTAGACCCCTCCGTGGTCCAGTGGTAGAGCGTCCGCCCGGAGAGCGGAAGGTCCGGTGTTCCATACCAAAATGCCTTAAAAATATGGTACTTGTTGTTACCCTGTCTGACGCTCGGCAATAAGGGGCTAAAACAAGGACTGGTCGGTACGGAGTCAGTATACTGTGTCTGAGTTGGGTAATCATGTCAATCTGCGGCATGGTATGTCAGTGTGCTAGCACTATAAATCGGCATCAGTCCGGACTAGTACAATCAGCCACACACACACACACACACACACACACACACAAGCATGCACGTCGCTATATAAGTGCAATAATCTTGGACGCAACGTTAAACCCCATTTCACCTCATCTCACCTTTGTTACGTAAGTTAATACATTAAGAGATACGAGAGGCCCAATTCGCTGTGCAGTTGCCTCTTTTTTCATAGGCGTGTTAGAATCCTATGACCGCGGGTTCGAATGCCAGGTATGTCCAGATTATGATTCCAGGTTTGTTAGCATCAAACCTACGCTCTGGATATGACCAAAGTGGTTAACCTCGAAGACCTACTTCAGTTCATGATCACTGATATAACCGAGACACTAGGAATGTTCACCCACTCACTCACAAGGGTTACTTAATGAGGAGACCGCCTCCGTGGTCCTGTGGTAGAGCGTCCGCCCGGAGAGCGGAAGGTCCAGGGTTCGATCCCGGGCCGCGTCATACAAAAAGACGTTAAAAGATTGTACTTGTTGTTACCCTGTCTGGCGCTCGGCATTAAGGGGCTAAAACAAGGACTGGTCGGCTCGGAGTCAGTATACTGTGTCTGAGTGGGGTATTCATGTTAAACTGCGGCATGGTATCTCAGTGAGCTAGCACTATAAATCGGCATCAGCCCGGACTAGTACAAGCAGCCACACACACACATACACATGCATGCACGTCGCTATATAAGTGCAATAATCTTGGACGCGACGTTAAACCCAATTTCACCTCACCACCTTAATGAGGAAGCTGTTTCAAACATACCTGGCATTGTGTAACAGACACATACATGATCAAAATGTCAGATGCGTCTCCACCCTCCAGAATGTGTCACTCAAATATATTGGGGTTAATCCGGCCTTGTTTCCAATACGTCTACAGACCTTGTACCGACTCTGACCCTAACGTACCAACTGTAGGTTGCAACATGTTGAATCAAATGAAAGCGACCAAAAAATGTCCATTATCATAAGAAAAGTCCAGTGTACGATACCGACGACATCATAAGCATATGACTATGAATAAGTATCACATAGTGATGATACCAGGTGCCCACAAGGAGAGCCCCACCGTGGCCCCGTCATCAACGCACGCAAAGGAAAATGCACGGGAACAGGTACAAGTAAAAATCGGGAATGGTATCGGACATAATATTTGTCACTGATGCGTCAAGTTTGAAAATGTCCTCCACATGTATACTATAAAACAGTTTGATCGTTTTAATGAGGTATTAGGGTTCACCCTTGAACAAATCAAGCTCTGAAATGCTCTTATGTCATCCACTAACTTTAAAATCATACGAAATCTAGCAGTCTACGTTTACAAAGCTTTCGACTTCGTTCATTGCATACAGTCTAAATATTTATTTGTATATATGCATGTGTATGTATATGAATGTGTATGGATATGGATATATATGTAAAATAGTGGTAATTCTTTTTTCTCCCTCTCTCCGTAAATAGTTATGTGTAATAGGCCTACGGCCTCACACTTTTTGTGAATAAACAATATATATATAAGCTCTGAAAGAAGAGATGAACATATTGATTTTAACCACGGCTACAGATTTGCATCATTATCAGTGCCTATTAACGACAGCCATGATTTTTGTAAATCTCCTAAATATTGATTTGATGGTTTGAGTGCAACGTGTGTGGATTTAAACTTTAAACATGTACATGCCAGTTAAAATTATGTCGGGGCGTTATGTCATGCGTCCTTAGCAAGACATATCATGACACAAGGATTAATGGATGGACAGGTGACCGTATGGTTACATCGGCATGCAACCATTCATTTTGTATGCGGGTCTTACTTTCTTTGAATGATCTACTTGCAATTTCATAGTACACACATTTCCATTAACGGTTAATCGAAACTAAATGGGGACATTGACACCACAAACATAATTCCTGATGGTATGAGTCACAATATGGTTGTAAATACTGCAATGTGACTGTAAATATTAACTCACTCACTCTGATGCTAAGACTATGAGAGATACACAAGCATTGAGACCTGAAGGAATGCTTTGATATAAATTATTTTCATCATGTTAGAACATATTCCATCAGTCAATATTATTAAAGTTATCATTTTCATATTATCATGTTTTTGTATAACTCTACTTTTGGTAGAAAATGGCAAATGCATGTGAAGAATATGTTTAACATTTTTCTATTCAATGCCCCAGCTTTCCACCATTCCCCATACTTTCAGCGCGTATGTGTAAAGATGTGAAAAGTAAGTGATTAAGGGTTTAACACTGCTTAATTGTTTACTTCATAGAAGGTGACAGGTCCAAGGTTAACAGACAAATAGAATGCATACCCACTGAGGTGCACGAACAGACGTATGTCGGCATAATGGCATCTAAGCCAGCTACATATATTAACCTGTCCCCTGAGTTCAATGTATTCGTCCTCAGATGGTTCGTCACGCACAGAGCATAACTGTCTGGACAGTGTAATTCTGAGCAATGCACAGCATATATTTATTATTCGAACAATACACCTCTCTAAACATGTAATGAGACATGGTAGATCTTTTTTTAACATTTCGATCATCCGATCCTGAAATATGTAAGGTGGGTCTCACTTACCAGGCCATAAATGACAAAGGCTAAGCTATAAAGACGTCATGTTGTGTCAAGTTGTCAGATTAATGAAATACCTGATTCAACGAATGATTGAAGATGTGGTTTCTTAATCTGAATTCAACATGACATAACAAATGTTGAAGGACGTTCTATAAGATAACAACATCGCCCGCTTTTGATCAAAGCCCCAAACATGTTATGTTGTGCTGTATCCAAACCCCAAGGCGCTAAATCATAATCCTGGTCATCGGTGCGGTGTGTATGGGCTGTGTTTCAATTCTTCATATGGAATATACAACTTAACCCAAGCTGCATTTTAAAAGCCAGAAGGATTTACACGTGTTCAACATTTCATCCAAACGGGTACCCATTTGCTACTGGGTGAACAAAGTCGCTTATCAGAGGAGATATCACCTGTAAAATGTTCTGTTTGAAAATCAGTGTCGAACTGTGGCGTAGCTAAGGCACTTCACAAGTTTTGGCAACTCTGGAGATACAAATTTCGAAACAATTTTGCGAGGGCACTATCCAAGTTGGATCAGTTGCCATATCGGTGCTTGTAGAACTCTGGAACCTTTAACCTGGAGCCAGTGCTTGGAACCTTTTCAACAAATTACAACAGTTGGAGTTGGCCGAAATATGTCCGAATTGTTACCCGTTTCGTTTTGTCTGTGTGTACATCTGACTGCACTTCGTAACGTTCTGACGAGACAACCTCTGACTGTGGCCGACGCCGTGGGTTAGAGTAGCTTCCCTTTGACAAAGGGCAGTTACTCTAGTGGACAGACCGATGGATAGCCGCGTAAGGCAAGGAGGAACAATTTGTGTAGGCAATGTTGTTTTGCACATACATAGTCACGCCACTGTATAAGAAACAGGTTTCAGTTGGAACTACATTTGAACTTGCAATGTTTAGATAATGTTTGTGAGAGATGGGAAGAGATTTTCTAGCACAGAATTGAAGAATGACATTGTATAATAAAGAGGTTATCACGCGTGTGTGTTTGGCTTGATAACCTCTATTTCATGTTAACACTACATGTAAAACACAAAAGTGTAGAAGTAAGGAGTAACTGAGGAATATTCCATATTTTACTCTGTAAGAAAAGAAACGAAGTAAAATCTGATAGAGTGTTGCCGACATCCATACAAAATTAATACCAAAAAATGAATTGGTCATTTCTGCATGGATTGGGATTGATTTTTGTGGAAAGAATGAAGTACTGAAATTTCGCAAAAACACAACCACGTGAGAGCCTGGCGCCGAATCACAGCAACATGACATGCACGTGTAACAGAACGTGGTCTATAAAAATGTTGGGTGTTCATTTGCGTGCCATCACACTTTTACAACAAGTGAACAGCGAAAACGGAAGCTCAACGCAACAACGCCATCTGCCGACTACAAACAGGAGAATCATCTTCAGCTGTAGCAAGTTTTTTCAGCAATTGAGCACCATTACAAGATGGTGGAAACGCAATCATAAACACGGACAACACGCGACCTTCCAAGATCCGGTCGACTACGTATCACCACTAGAGCACGGGACAGATACGGCTACAACACTTCCGTAAAAGAGCCACCACGGTCACCTCTAAAATTTCGGCAATACCCGGATTGCGTAAGACATCGGCCCAGACAGTGAGGAACCGTTTACGCGCTGAAGGTATTCGGGGTAGACAACCAGTTAGACCAGTCGTTGGCCGCGACGTCAATGGTGTCACGGTCACAGAGTATGACCACAGCTGCGATGGAGACAAGTTTGGTTTAGAGTCACGTTTTATGCTTCGCCGTGCCAACGGTAGATCCGGTCGTGTTTACAGGCGTCACGGGGAACGTTATGCACGACACTGCAAACAGGACGTGGACAGATGTGGTGGTGGTTGTGTGATGATCATGATGTTGGCAGCCTTCTCCAACACTGGTAGAACATTGGTGCAAGTCCTAGGGAATTTAATGGCACAACTTTACAGGGATGATATTCTTCGGCCACACGTCCTTCCCATGAAACAATGAAGCAAACGAACGTCATTTTCCAACAAGACATCTCATACGGCAAAACAGCCTTTTTCGGGAAGCACAACCTCCAGGTCCTGCTATGGCCCTGCAGATCTCCAGAGTTAAACCCAATCGAACATTTATAGGATGCACTGGATTAACGACTGTGAGCGTGTCAGGAACAACCACAGAACCTCTGACAGTTGGTACAAGCACTGCAGGCAGAGTGGGTGAACATTCCCAGGCAACAATTCGGCATCTGATTGCTTCCATGGGACGACGATGCCAGTCAGTTTTGGACTCAAATGGTGGCCATACAATATATTGAAAACAGATGACCTTCACCTTGAAAAGCTTCTGTTCCAAATGGAACGTGGGTCAATGACAATGATGTGTGCCAAGTTTGAACAATCGGTTACTATCTGTTGATAATTTATATCATATGTAAAATATACATCTAAACTCACATTTGCGTTTCTTTTTTTGTAGAGTATATAAGCGTGTCTCGCATAAACTAGTGCTGGTAACCAACAGTTCGAGCGTGTGTAAAAAATTAGTGGTTTCTCTTGTTGATAAAAAAGGTCATTCAAGTGACCTGGACATAGGCTGTCAATTTGATATAATATACACAGTTGTTAGGTCTGCTTGATAGTGTCTTCCAACTTGCATTAAACTATTAATTGAATAAAGATGCGAATTTAGGAAGACCAGTAACTAGTGTAGCTGCTTCCAGTTAACATATGTGCAATTATACCCATACTTCAGAAGTATGTTCGAGAATGGTCGTGTGAAAACGATGTCGAGTTTTGGATAAAGTTGATCTATCAAGTACACATTCAATCTTACGAGAAGAAAGTATAATTTTAGATGTAGACACTTGCGTATACTTTCAATATGGACATACCGTTTCATATCTTAGGATAAAATAACACCGACATGCTTATGAATATTCGAACGAAGAGATGTGTTGTTATGGACCAAATAAGGTTTGGCAACATGATTTGTGTGACTGAATATTATGTATGCTCTTTTGTCGGGATTACATTTTACACGCAAATCATATGCCCAGTTGTAGGGGTAAGATAGATAATCATTCAAAGTTTGTTCCAAGTGGTTTAATCTAACAGACGACGCACCAATATACGAGTTGCATTGTTAAGATGTTCAATCAAATCGGTTCTATATGATATAAAAGGAATAAGAAGGAACCTAGAACTGAAACTTGGGGTGCCCCAGCTGATGTGGATGAGCTACCAAGTACAAATACCTTTTGTTTCCATTGAAAATTTGGGCGGTCGGGTGTCCCAGTGGTTAAAGCGTTCGCTCGTCACGCCGAAGACCCGTGTTCGATTGCCCACATGGGTACAATGTGTGAAGCCCTTTTCTGGTGTCCCCCACTGTGATATTGCTGGAATATTGCTAAAATCATACTCACTCACTCACACATAGAAAATTAATCTCTTAACCATGTTAAGTTTATAATATTTTTCAGGTTTATATAGAAATCCTCTTCGCCAAACCCTATCAAAAGCCTTAAAATAACACCATGTTTGAAGAAATTCAATTAAAGATATGCAGGGACGGAGGAGTAGCCTAGTAGTTAATGTGTTCGCTTGTCAAGCCTAAGACCCGGGTTCGATTCCCCACTTCTGGAGTCCCCTACTGTGATATTGCTGGAATAAAAACGGCGTAAAACCACACTCACTCAAAGAGAAGCAAGCCACGTCCCGCTCAGAATGGTGTTTGTCCAGAAATGGTGTTCGCATGTCTGACCCTCCACTGACCCTGTCAGTTGTGAAAGCAAGAGCAACTATCAAGAGAGCAGCGCACGACATACGATGGCGTACAAACAGTGATTCCAAACGACACGTGTTTGGTCATTTGGAACACAAAGACGTTCATGACAGTTGCCCTATCAACAGGAAACATTTCATAATAATTCTATAGGGTTTTCTCGAGTTCACTGAACAAAAGAATACGATAACTTACGTGACTATTCTAAGAACCATAATAGGAAAAGTTGTAGAGAGGTATGAACATCATTTGTTCATTAATACGGATTTTGTAAATATATTCACATATTACCAATGTCCAGGGCTAGTAAGGTCAATGATTATTATACTGAGAAACGGAATGATTATGATAGCAAGTTACAAAGTCTCCGTAACTAAATAAAGAAAGTATTTAAAATGTTAATAGTTTTTTTCTGACTATTATACAATATACATAAGTTGGAACCAATTCTCTCCCTCTCTCTCTCTCTTTCTCTCTCTCTCTCGCTCTCTCTCTCTCTCTCTCTCTCTCTCTCTATATATATATATATATATATATAAGATGAGTATATATATTGGTTTCAACAGAGTTATGTGGCACCAAACATACTAATAACTACTTTAACAAGTCATTCATTCCCCATTATTATTATTTTAACACATTATAGACGGACAGAAACATATTTATCCTTTTAGAATCGTTTGCATTTCGTTTTCGTTATCTTGGTGATTCAGCGTAAAATGTTCTTTCAACAATGTATTGTGAACTGGAGGCGCGAAACTACGAGGTAACCTGCACACAACCGGCACACGACGACGTCACATGGACACACACATTGCTGATGTTTCTCCTACACCTGTGGAAGGTGCGCCTATTTGTTCCTTAAGCCTAGCGGTTGGTTCTGTCTATCCACCAGGTCGGCAGGTCACTGCATTCGTCTTGCACGCCGCTGACAGACCACACGTGTAGATGCTAGATCATCCAACTTTAGAACTTTCTGAAGGAAATAGAAACACACCAAGCGACTGACGAATCCCAAGTAGGGATTTAACATAAACTTACTTATCGCGTTCGGAGGATGGAAGATTTGACATTATTTTTTTGTTGTGGTTGTATTTGTACAACAGGTATACTTTGCGTGTATAAAAAATCAGGATATCTTGATGTTGAAGAGTCTCTACCGCACGTGTTTGATCACGTGACTTCAATCACGTGTTTGATCACGTGAAGTTCATTTGTTTTCCTATGCACGCAATTTTTGTTTCAGTGAGTGAGCTCATCGCCAGTTATGTTAAATTCAACCTCAGGCCAAACGGGCATGTCAATTTAGTGAAGAAGTAAAACCCAGTGACGCAGGTCATAAACAATAACAGTTTTGATCAGGTGAGGGTAAAGAAACATAGATCACTTCGTTAAGATGGGTCAGTTTTTTGTTTCAGAGGTCAACGACACGGTCAATATGAAACAACATTGGTACTTATGTTTCTTCAACACAACAAGAACGCCTTCACATGGAGTGAGTGAGTGAGTGAGGGTGTTGGGTTTAAAGCCGCGTTTAACATCATTCCAGTTATATCGCGGCGTGTCAGCTCAATGTGGGCTTAAAGTGAGGCAGGTCTCAGACGTTTACCACTTCGTTGAAACCCACGAGCACGGGTATGGTGCTGACAAACCTAGAAACATAATCGGGGCGAACCGGGTTTCGAACCCACAATCATAGGTTTCTGGCGTGCCCAAGGGACGCATCTCTGCACAGCGAATCGCGGTGCCTTAGACGACTGCGCCACCCGTGCTCCCCCAAAGTCATTGAACCCGACGGCATGGGTCGATGCTCATGGTATCCAACGCTGGCTGGCTTTGCCCAGATCCCCGTATTTACGGATCGTCGAGATATTGCTCGAATAATACTCGCTGACTATAACTATGTTTGCAACATTTGCCGAATGTGTCCCCATTCACATGGAATACTTATTGAACTGCATAAAATTGGATATGTGTACCTATTCTGACCAATACCTTGAAATGTATGTCACATGCACATTACTCCGAGTGTTCATATGTTTTTAATGTATTATGTATACATGTCTTCGTTGTCATAAGAACACAAGCACATGGTCCATGTCCTCCATTGTGTAACAAGGTATCGGCAATTTTAACCCAGTGGGTTACTGTACTTTGAAAAATCCCAAACACATTGCAATTTAGAGTCTGTTTTATAGGAACACAATTGTTTAGTGACCTTGCCTTCACCTACGATGGCTGATACCTATTGGACTCTGCTTATCCGTTTCGCAAACACCTGTTATCGTATGGTCAATTTAACGTCACAATAAATCACGAGGGGATGTTTTGTTTGTGTCGTTCTTGTAAACAGTGATTCACGAGTGAAGTCGTGCTTCTTGGGAAGGGTGTATGAATATATAACACGATAAGCCTTAACATGTTTAATATAACCGGTTTCAGGTTATTCATATGACACTACATATCATAGATAAAGTCTATCTTTTTTCGCCTTAATAACATTAACGATAATGTCTTTCTTTTTTCGCCTTTATAGTGAGTGAGTGAGTTGGGTTTAACGCCGCTTTTAACATTATTCCAGTTATATCACGGTGTGTCAGCTTAATGTGGGAGGAAAGCCCGAAGAGATGCAGGTCTCAGACGTTTACCACTTCGGTGAAACCCACGAGCACGGGTATGGTGCTGACAAACCTAGAAACATAATCGGGGCGAACCGGGATTCGAACCCACAATCATAGGTTTCTGGCGGGCCCAAGGGACGCAACTCTGCACAGCGAATCGCGGCGCCTTAGAAGACTGAGCCACCCGTGCCCCCTCGCCTTAATATTAACATTAACAGCATAACATTTCCTTGGGTCTACTATGAGACATTGCAAAGCATGAATTGTCTCCTCAGATGTTGATCCTTGAATGTTACAGAGCAAGATTCCGTAAGACAACATGGGAAAGCTATATAATATACAAAATCCCCTGTCAACGGGTCATTAATATTAATGTGCATTTATATTGAATTTTCATAACATTTTGGAGTATAAGAATTCAAATTTAATAGTATGCTACAAACTTAACATGTCATACAAACACTGCGTGTTTTTGTAAATTATTTTTACCTTTGTTATTTGGTGATGTTTAAAAAGCAAGGCATAAAAGTGCAAGCGTGTCAGAAGTTTCAAATTATCTTAATGACGATTCAGAGTCATCTCAAATAGTTTGCGCTTGAGGTATGCAGAAATACGTATGGGTCACAGGTCGCAATATGTAACATGTTTAGTATATATTGACAGGGAAACAAGTACTAAACAGACGCCTGGCGCCGCACCGGCTCGTTGTGTACCAGCTAGTATTTAGAACAAACTATCTTCTGAACAGAATTTAAGAAATATGTCATGGATAACATCAACAATTTATACAAGTTTGCAGCAGACGCCGGTTTTGTTTACCATAGCGGATGTCAAACTGCTTGTATGCATACTTAGACCTTTCGCGAACACCTGGTGTTATAACTGATGTTCTGTGGCTCATTCATACAATCTGCACAGCTGTTTTGACGTCAAATGCATTGTCTCATGCATTGAAGTTCTATATATTTTTTTTATTATATAAAACGTAGTTGCAAGATTTTATTATATCAAATTTGACTTTTTTGGTCTGTATTGTTAATGTCCTGTTTTTGACTTTAGGCATTGTGAGTGAGTAAGTTGTTATTGAAGCCGCTTTGAACAGTATTTCAGTTATATCACTGCGTGTAAGATTAATGTGAGAGGAAAGCCAGAAGTGATGAAGTAGTCAGATGTTTAACATCTTAATAACGCCACGAACACAGTTGTGGTGCTGACAAATCTACAAACATGGTCGGGGCGAACCAGGATTCGAACCCACGATCACAGGTTACTGGTGTGCCGTGGCGACGCAACTCTACACACCCGTGTCCCCATTCCGCATGCATTAACCATGGCTAAGGTAATACGATATTTAGTTTTCACCGACATGCTACTGATACAGCTTTTGCCTTCAGTGATTTTAGATTCACAGTTTATCAGCACATCAATTTCACCACCTCCTGGTAGGGTTAACATAGTTAATCAAAACCTGGTGTCAGCACCCATATTTCATTAACACCTGGTGTCAGCTCACACATTTAAACAACACATGGTGTTAGCCCACACATTTAATCAACACATGGTGTCAGCTCACACATTCCAATAACACCTGGTGTCAGCTCACACATTTCGTCAACACCTGGTGTCAGCTAACACATTTAATTAACACCTGGTGTCAGCTCACATATTCCAAGAAGCCTTGTGTCAGCTCACACATTTAATTAACAACTTGTGTCAGCTGACATATTTAACACCTGGTTTCAGCTCACACATTAAATTAACACCTGGTTTCAGCTCACGCATTAAATTAACACCTGGTTTCAGCTCACACATTTAATTAACACCTGGTTTCAGCTCACGCATTTAATTAACACATGGTGTCAGATCACACATTAAATTAACATCTGGTGTCAGCTCACACATTTAATTAACACCTGGTGTCAGCTCACACATTGCATCAATACCTGGTGTCAGCTCACACATTTAAACAACACATGGTGTTAGCCCACACATTTAATCAACATCTGGTGTCAGCTCACACATTGCATCAACACCCGGCGTCAGCTCACATATTTGATTAAAACCTGGTGTCAGCTCACACGTTGAATTAACACCTGGTTTCAGCTCACACATTTCATCCACACCTGGTGTCAGCTCACACATTCCTAGAAGCCTGGTGTCAGCTCACACATTTAATTAACACCTAGTGTCAGTTCACACATTCCATTCACACCTGGTGTCAGCTCACACATTCCAAGAAGCCTGGTGTCAGCTCACACATTTCATCCACATCTTGTGTCAGCTCGCACATTCCAAGAAGCCTGGTGTCAGCTCACACATTCCATCCACACCTGGTGTCAGCTCACACATTCCAAGAAGCCTGGTGTCAGTTACACATTCCATCCACACCTGGTGTCAGCTGACACATTCCAGGAAGCCTTGTGTCAGCTCACACATTCCAAGAACGCCTGGTGTCAACTCACACATTCCAAGAACACCTGGTGTCAGCTCACACATTTCACCAAAACCTAGTGTCACCGAATACAACAGCTTTTATTGGTATTGTGTGGTATTTTTTTTATTTGGGGTTAACTGCTCTATATAACGCAGTAACGTGTTACACCTAAAGATCAGTTGTCTGCAAACGGAAGAGTAGATTAAAATTAACCAGCATCGTAACTTGCACATCAAATCAGGCGCTAATTAGATGTAGAAATATATACTTACCGATTATATGCAGGAACAGATTTCATTGTGCGTAAAAGGCAAACTAGTGATGAAAACTATATGAACGGACAACTGAACATCAGTGATGACATCAGGTGTTCGCGAAAAGGGTAAACATGTCCTGCTTAAACTGTAGCACCCGCCCCGCACTCATATGACTTTTAAAAAGTAAGTGTTTTTAAAAAAAATAGTCTATCGGTATAAGCCATATAAACGTTACTTAATTACATTATTTAAAACAGAAGCAATCGTAAAGAAATAGCCATATGTAGCTATGTAATTCCCCCATTCGGTAATCCCACGTTAAGTTAGTTTGCATGATGAAACAAATCAATAATTGCTAATTTTTTTGTGTTCAACACTCTATCGAGTTCCATGGTTCTAAACTATACCGTCATGCTTTCACCAACACAGGGTGCAAATGGTAAATAAATGTAAACTATGCAAAAAAGAGCAGGCGACAGTGGGAATCACCAGGACATATTTTATATGATATTTGGAAATGGAAATGATATGATCATATCAGCTGGGGAGTAGGCGACCAGATCTAATGGGTTCTAATGGCTGGTGTGATCAGATGCTGGCAATCTGGCATGGATGGTGTCCCAATAGCATTGATTTGTGACTCCGCTATGGACAATATGGAGAATAGTTCGGTCTTTCATTGTTATACCCACCCATACCAATATAGACACACTCCCAAAACGACCATGTTGCATTGTAAGACGTTAACGTCTATAAAACGCTCAATGGGACGTCTCCAAAGTCGATTCCGTTGATCAGGGAAATCGAGGGTGAACCACGTTTCGTCAGAAAACATGACGCTAGCCGAACGTCGATGATCCCACTGCTGACGTTCCCTACACCACAGAAGACTCTGATTCAAATGAGGCGTAGTAAGTTGTGGGATAACACGTGGACGTCGTGCACGAAAATGCCCTCTGTTAAGGCTTTCGCTCTTACACCGGTGTTGCAACCGGTCCCTTATCTGAGTGGCCGTTTGCAACCGAATTCTTAATGCCATCGTTAGGACTAATCTGTGCTGTGCTGAAGTTGTTGCCTTTGAGCGTACAGAGTGGCGTCGATCATTGGCGTTATGTGTTTGTTGGGATCGGGCCCACAACCTACTGATGCCAGATTGAGAAACGTGCAGAGTTTGGTCAACAAAATTCCGACGTTTGCCCACCTGCAACAGGTTCATTGCTCGTAAATGTTCAGCACGTTGTAAACGTCGCATGATCCTACCTTACGTACACTGTTTTAGCAGAGATTTAATACGGATATGGTAAGGTTATTGCCGCTTTTAGGTTATGATTAAATGTGTTTAATAAGGTGTCTTTGAGCGTTACCACAACAACAATATGCGTCTGTTCACAACCGACAATAGTAAATGTGGCATACCACATCTTGCACGTGCTGTCCGAGGTCACGTGCTTCATGACTTGCACAATGCTGTATTTGGTCGCTTGACTTCACTTGGTTTATCAAACCAAAATATCGCCTACTTGTTTTTGCATAACATATTTCATGGCACAGACCTATCCCATGTGTTGTTTATAAACACGGTTTAGTTGACAGACACATCGTCCAGACTCTCTGACGGCATGACTAGATTGTGAGGACTGGCTGTCGTTGGCGCCAGATGCTCGCACTCACCGTCTGCTTCGCCGAAATTTGTAGTGACCAATCCTGACAGTATAACTACGTTCTTGGAAGCCATATTAGGCAACAAACACGGACATCCTGTTGAACATTAAATACTGTACATATATATTGAGATACAGCGTCAGAGGGATACACAATAGTTCTAAATGAAGGAGTGATGCACCCACCGGCAGTAGCATTACTCATCCTATCATCCCGTTCAACTTTGAGGCGGCCTATTCACGAAGCTGTCTTAGCTAAGGCGAATCTAAGCGACATACGACAATAAATACGACTGGCATTAAAGCTATTCTTTAAGCTGTTTTAAACCTATCGGAACGCTATCTAACTTACGACACAAACCTTAGCTAAGACAGTGAGCTCTTTTTTGATAGAGGTAAAAAAGATGGTGGTTTTCTCATGACGTCATCGAGTATTCAGGGAAGTCCCTACATTGAAATGCATGTATGCATTCATATATTTAAACAGATATTTAAGTTTTAAAGATAAACAATTAAACCAGAACTGGAAATACATGTCCATATGATTATTGCAGGCGTCGTTTCCTTTTCTCCAGAGGGCAGGTTTCTTCATATTGATGTCATCCACGATTAATTAATGATGCACATTATTGTAAAAATCTTAGAACAATGATTTATGCGATCGTTCAAAGAAAATGTAACAAAATAAAATATGCGAATTCGAGCCAAAATACCCGTGGCTTTCAGTTGCACCAAATCACCACAATAGTATTACCATTATTTACTTCATACGGTGGGCGGTCGGGTAGCCTTGTGGTTAAAGCGTTCGCTCGTCACGCCGAAGACCCGGGTTCGATTTCCGACATGGGTACAATGTGTGAAGCCCATTTCTGGTGTCCCCCGCCGCGATATTGCTGGAATATTGCTAAAAGCGGCGTAAAACCATACTCACTCACTCACTACTTCATACGGTCTGTGACATGTCCAGTACAAGATGCACTGTTAACATTTGCAATATCAGTAGTCTTGTCATAACATATCAAATGACAGGTCGACACCCAAACACTTAATACCAAGAGCTGTGACTTGTGAGCCTTGCCAACTATAAATGTAAAATACATTGAATATGAAAGCAAATATTACATTACCCAAGCACTTCCGGATTAAAATCAAATATGCAGCTAAAAAACTAAATCATTTACAAATCATTAATATGAAAAATAACAAAATCATCAACCAAAGCGGCATGCATTTTCGTCTATCATTCGATACTCATAAAAATCATGATCAAGTGCCGACAAATCACTCTGTCCTGTCTTTCACTCCTACACATGTGTATGCATATACTTGCATGTCTATGACGTGCAGTTGAAATCACTTTAGACACATTTATTTACAAATGTCCGATTTCCAATATATATTCTGCTGATAAGTATGCCACTTGAAATCCTGTAACATGCTAGGATACCATCACAGGGGGAATATTGTTCACTGCGCCAGTATTAGAACAATTGTTCTTACGAATTGATACGATCCGAAACTACAACTTGAGAGAAAATCAAATACAGGGTCTTATGTTCGTGTTTAAAAACGGAAGCTGAAGCCACATGGTTCTGTAGTCAGAAATGATATACAGTGACCTGTGACACACAATTCACGTCATCAATTAGTGGTAGATGGGCTTGTCGGTGATCAGATATAAGTTTGCTGTATCCGTTAGTTCGCTGTGGCGAGTTCGTTATATATACGTACATTCTATATGACTGACTGACTGACTGAGTATGGTTTTACGCCGCTTTTAGCAATATTCCAGCAATATCACGGCGAGGGACACCAGAAATGGGCTTCACATATTGTACCCATGTCGGGAATCGAACCCGGGTCTTCGGCGTGACGAGCGAACGCTTTAACCACTAGGCTACCCGACCGCCGCACATTTTATATGATATCATATAGGAGATAAATCAGGGATTTTTTAACACTTCGTTGTATTTGTTTCACTCTATCTGGGTTCTACTATAGTAGAATAGTTTTCTTCAAGGTAAGACAGGTCCGACCCTGTCTTAATTTTTGAGATACTCTTAAGATACCTAACCCTAAGACAGCTTCAATAGACTTATCTCTTCGCTGCGACACCTTTACTGCTTCCTGAATAGGCCGCCAGAATTATTACGACTAACGGTCGTGTGGCAATAAATCAGTTTCAAACAGTTTAAGCCATGTTTGATCGAAGGTTTTGTCCCTGCTTTTAAGGCATGTTAGATAACACGACCCAGTGAAATGCATCCATCCATCAAAAGCGAGCATTTTCATACACTACATTAAAAACAACTTCTTCGTTATAGTTGAACAGGTGGGACAGGATGCGCTCACCTGTTCGCAATAACCAGGTTGGTATCATCACATTTGCATCGTGATTCATAATGATAACATGATGATAAATATGGAAAGGCTCTGTTGCTTTTATTCAAAGCTTATTTTTGCTATTTGTATATAAAAAACTTTCAACTTTAGGTGTTACCAACTTCCTAGCCTGGTTCAAAGTTAAAAGTGGTTTGGCATTCAAACTTGATTGTTGGCTTTGGTCTTGCAATTGTCTTCAATAATCGTCTTTTCCGAAACCATTGAATAACGTGCATCTATTTATGGTGGCCTTTTCGCATTGTACGGGTTATAATTGTTTCAATTATGGAAAAAATATATTTAAAAGTAACACCTCAACTACAAGTCTGTAAAACTGACCAACGTCAGTTGAGCAATCTTGGTCAAGCATCAAACGTCTGGCAGCAATTTTGAATCGATTTTCGCCAATGTTAAAAGCTATATGTAGGAATATTTTAGCTCCTAACAATTTACACCTTTTGAATTCTCGTCGCCTCACATTCGGGAAAGATCTGCCAAAGGGTAGTTGTATGGACCAACGCCTTGCCACGGGAAGCAAACTAAACTTCGAATGAGACTGACTTGAGCATTGTTTGAGCATTGTGTGAGCATTGTGTGAGCATTGTTTGAGCATTGTGTGAGCATTATGTGAGCATTGTGTGAGCATTGTGTGAGCATTATGTGAGCATTGTGTCAGCATTATGTGAACATTGTGTGAGCATTATGTGAGCATTGTGTGAGCATTGTGTGAGCATTATGTGCACGCGATGAGATCATGGATAAGGTGGACCCTGGGTTTTCATGGAAAACAGCACAAACAAGTCAAAGCAGGTCGAAGTGATGGACGGACAACATGCATACATTTCATTATTTTTATTTGTAACCGCTGCACCTGATACCTGGGAGTCTTACCAAGGTTGGGGCAAGCTTTTGTGACCACCGGCACGTGGGCAAAGGAGACACATCACCTCTAAGAGACCGTTCTGTTATGACGAGATTGTCTTTAGGTCCTCAGTTACATGTGTGATAATGTCGTTGTCACTGCGTATGTACATTAGATTACATGGAATAGAGTACCCAACAGAACAACATCATGTGACAATGCAACACGCAGTACATTAACCCCTGCTAAATGTACTGTTTACAATCTGTGATAATGTGTGCAAATGATTGACGGTCGAACCAGGAAGTTGTGTTTACAGTTTCAAACCCAAATGAACCAGTTTACCATGAGCGCGTAATGCTGCAGTCGCCACACCGTGAGAACTGGACGAGCGTCGGTGTGATGCCATGTCCATCGTTTTGACTGGCTGGCCTAGCTGGCTAGGTACCCACTCTAAACATGACCGAGGATGTTTCGGAACATTATCAATAACGTTTACAGGAACGATAGAATGGTCAGACCAAGAGTCACCACGCTTAAACTATGCATTAATGTATTATTATTAATATTTTAATTTTTATCATTATTTATGCCCAATTCACATGCAAATCACAAACCATCAAGGCTGTTATGGTGTTTGTTTATCTGTATGAGTCTGGCCCCTGTGTCAATTAATGAAAACAAAAATATTCATTTTATGTGTTTGTGGCGCTAGACGTCTACGCTGGTAACATACAGAAGTAACGACAACACAATATAACATGTCTCGCCGACCTGCATGGTTGACACAGACTATTCAGCGACGTTTGTTTAGATGAATTGATTAGGAGATAAACATACTGTGTTTTCAAGGTAGAGCTAGGTTACCTGTACATTTAAACACGCTTAATTGAAAATTTTGGAACCGAACGCGCTGCTCTACATTGAAAACACAGAATGTTTATCTCCATTCTACCATGACTAAATAAAACGCGAACTCTTTGGTGTTAGCAAATATATTGAGTGAAGCGGCATGGGTTGAGTCCAGTGTTTTGAGTGGGTTGTCGATGTGAATTACGGAATCACCGACAACAGTCTTTAAAACAAATATGGCGCTGTATATGCTCAGGCAGTTTGTTTACACGGTAATACTTCACTCGAACACGTGACAGGCATTGAAAGCATAGAAGCATGGCAACTTGGAAAGCTAAAATGAGGTGGGCACCCCTAAAGAAAACTAAGCAAGCTTTGCAAAGCTTTCGTTCCACACCGAACGTCACCATTATGACGTCATATTGCTCATTGTGACGCAAAAGATGTAACGTCACAGCCGTATATAGAAAAGCGCCAAATCTCAAGCTCTCAGTTGTCCCCAAAACTTAAAATACACTCTCTTTGTTGATTTCTATCGTGCCTTCTGCACGAAATGTATTAAGACACACCCTTTGAATTTTGTAGTAACGGTAACTTTGCAATTTGTAAGATATAATTGTAGGTATAATTATTCAAATACGCCTACCGACAATGATTGAAAAAAATCTATTCTGTGAATATTAGCTTCCGCGGTGATGCGGCCGTCAACAGCTGGTTTAATCAGAGGGGGTTTATTGTGATTTGATGATCAGAATCGAGTAATTTCCAAATTCATGGTAGAAGTTTATGTATTCTAGTTCTAATTATCGTCAAGTACCACTGGAGTATTTTATTAATTACACGGAATGTTTCTGTGTCGAATCAAATATCGTGTACCAAACATAAATCATGCCGACAAACGATGCCTAAAAGCCATACGGTGAAAATTATGAAATTAGATATACCTTTGAAAATATCAACACAGAAATTGGCTTTGGTGCATTTTCGCAAAAAGGCAAGGATGAGAGTTAATTGTGAGGTCAGGCGTTCAATTGATCGCAAAGGTTTAAATGCTACTTATCTCCCAAAATAATATATCAAATTTATAATGTGCAAACGGATTCTACTGTTTTCCTCGCGTCATGTACGATGCTGCCATTCATCCACCCACATCAGTATACACAGTGTATAGTAAACCTACGTTATCTGAAAGGATGAAGATTAATTATTAGGCCAATGGGTCGCAAATCCAAGTGATGAAGGTCGTAGACGTTTTTCCACTTTGGTGAAACCACACGCACGGGTAACAAATCAAGAACCATAAACATGGTGTATCTGCGATTTGAACCAACGATCATCGTTTTCATGCACAGTAAGGAACGCAAGTCTGCACAGAGAATTTCAGCGCCAAAGACGCTGAGCTACCCGTGTGTACAACTGCATTTTGTGGTCCTATTCGGTTAGTCTTAAGGCCTCTGCTTGTTCATTTAAAATGTTGTTAAACGCCGCATTCATCGTTATTCCTCCTCAACGTCGTCTTGGTACATGTACGATGAGTCGGAATCAACCAAGTCACCGAACCTGAACACGTTCTAAAACCTCGACACAGAAAGCCAGACAGGATTAAGGACAAAACATCGATCGGAATCACATGCACAAGAAAAAATAATTTAATGCTGCAACTCTCCTGCCACTGCATCTGATGCAGCACTTAAAGGTGTATTTGATGGATACACCACGGATACCTTGTAAATATCATGGTGTATTTTTAGGAATTCCAATAAAAACAATGACATGGGCAGCCCGAAGACATCAAGATTGATACCGTGTGATATACGACCTCTTGTGACAACTGGAATCTTGTTTACTTGGAACTGACCGAGTTCACGCCAGAGAACTGAGCGATGGAGCTCCAGGGTTGGTTATATGTTAGTCTACATGTCGCGCTTCACACAAACCGAGTTAGTTTACGCAAATTGTCCATATAATGATAATTGATTGACTTGACATGAACATGTTTTCCCGTTAAACGGAGGGTGTATGACCCTTTGCGATCACGCGGCCCATAAGGGTCGACAAGTGAGCTCCATTGACGAGGGCAGTGGGGTAACCTAGCGAGTAATGGGTTGGCTCGGGTTCGAGACTCATTACGCTGCAGCCGCTGTTAATCCTATGGCGTCCCAGTTATACATTGCTTCAAAATATCTGAAGCATTTCAAACGTGATCGGGAGGACGAAAATATAGACAATGCAGACAAATACACACACTCAAACACACACACACACCCACACACACACACACACACACACACACACACACACACACACAAGACACACACACACACAAAAGACACACACACACACAAGACACACACACACACAAGACACACACACACACACACAAGACACACACACACACACACAGACACAAAACACAGACTAAGACAGTGAAATAATTTAAAACGAGACGTTCAACTCCATTTCACCTCGCCACGCCTCATGTTTGTATGTAGTGCGCTTGTACTGGACACTCTTTGATAGCTATGCTGCTGCCGTTTCACATTAGCTGGCGGCACGTGTCGTGTGCACCTGCAAAACGCAGAGGTGATAAATCAAGTCAAAGCAAGTGACACCGGCGGCAGTAAGTAGATGAATGGGAGATCTCACTCTGCCCTCTTGAGTCCTGAGAGTATCTGGGATTTTGTCTCACTCAACACTGAACCGCTGTCAAAAGATCTTGTGTTACGATATTTGCTCTATTCGAAATGTATCTATGTTCACCCAGAAACAACCAGTGACATGAGACACTAATGAGAATACATGCACGATGCGCGATGAGTAACACAGACTGGGAGCGGGAGAAAGTGGAAAATGCAAAAAATAGCCCCGGACAATTTGGAGAAAATGTCCCCAAAGTTTAGTTAAAATGTCCCCAAAGTTTAGTTTAAATGTCCCCAAAGTTTAGTTAAAATGGCCCAATGTTTAGTTAAAATGGCCCAAAAGTTTAGTTAAAATGTCCCCAAACTTTAGTTAAAATGGCCAAAAGTTTAGTTAAAATGGCCCAATGTTTAGTTAAAATGGCCCAAAAGTTTAGTTAAAATGTCCCAAAAGTTTAGTTGAAATGGCCCCAAACTTTAGTTAAAATGGCCAAAAGTTTAGTTAAAATGGCCCAATGTTTAGTTAAAATGGCCCAAAAGTTTAGTTAAAATGTCCCCAAAGTTTAGTTGAAATGGCCCAAAAGTTTGGAGAAAAAGAACCCGAAAATGGACCCAAATAGAACGTGGTTATCTAGTGTATATACATTTTTTACATGCGGCCCTTGCCTCAATTTGACATTATTAATTGTTATTTTGTTTGTTTTGCAACTAGTAGTCGTACCAATTGTCACTTAAAAAGCCAGAGCCATTGCCCCCAAATTGGTTCCATGTATTAAGTTTTATTTTGTTTGGTGTTTAGGAGAAGTGAAGATTATTTAGAATAATGGTTAAAACAATATTCATATAAAATATATAGAAATGGGTGTAATTCAAGTGGAAAAGACTATATTAAGACCTCTCCCGTACAATACCAGTCATAAATAGATAGATATGCTGGCTTTTCCTAATATCGTACATTATGTGGAAAAAGACACATTTTGTCTGGGGCCATTTTCTGTATAACCCAAACAGAGTTGATTGAATTTCAATAGAATGTAGAACTATATCTCTCTTTGAAGGACAAACTACACAATTCAGAACAATATAAGCTTCATTGAAGAGAATATATTGATGTTAACTTTTTCCTTATGGTGAACACAACCATAAGTAAGTGTGTACTTACTCCTTCATCAGGTGAATATCAGCAGCACCTGATCCCGACAACGTTACCACGTCTCGTGGGGCCGGCATGTTAAGGTCAAGGTCTTAACCGTGAACTTAATAATTAGATTTAATTTAGTAAATATAACCATGGTAATCAAGTGTGTAATGGTTTTTTTCAGTTATATTAAAAACCATTGGCCCATTTACAATGTATCATCATAGCGTCATTTAGAGTCCCATCAGAAATACGCCTCGCTGCAAATAGTCGTGCATTCCAATTGAACTAATGTGCGAGAGGAAACATGTGGTAAGATACGGACAAGAAAGATGGATATGTCACTTCCTAAACAACACCAAGGAAGCCACTGGGTCCAGGATATTTACCATAATATAATGGAGATGTACAATACACTGGATTGTCGAGGATGCGACAACTTTATACGAGACCAGTGTGTTTGTTCTGGATGAAAACAGGACTGAAAATATGCGAGGTGTGTGGCTGATTGTACTAGTCCGGACTAACACCGATTTATAGTGCTAGCTTACTGAGATACCATGCTACAGTTTCACATAGTTTAACATGAATACCCCACTGAGACACAGTATACTGACCCCGAGCCGATCCTTGTTTTAGTCCCTTAATGCCGAGCGCCAGACAGGGTACCATCTTTTAACGTCTTACATCTTTTAACGAACCCCGGACCTTCCGCTCTCCGGGAGGACGCTCTACCACTAGACTACGGAGGCGGTCAATAAAATATGTAAATTCGAATCTAATATTAGTATTTAACGTCACACATAACAGCATGGCGTGTTCCTTCCTGAATAAAGAAGGAATAAGTACTGTCCTGAGCCAAAGCGATCAACTTGACCCTCACAACACCCATGCGTTTGCAAGTGGGCGCCTTTACTGTGAAATGAAATGCGGTTCCTAATTTCACTTGAGGGGGGCATTAAATAATATCTACAATGACGTTTCAGTGTGAAAGCCCTTGTGTAAACATACAGTTTCTTTCAGGTTTAAAAAAATTATGATGTTAATATATGATGTGTTGATATCCGTTTCTCTACGCCATATATCACACACTACTGACACAAGTAGACCCTTGATGTCTTAAGTATTCAAACTCATGCCAAGCACACCTATATTAAATTATATTTTTGTTTGATCTTTGGAATTTGATTGATGGTTCATGGTTTGGAAGATAACTGCTTGAACAGACAGATTACAATCCTTGAAGTGAGGGGGGGGGGGGGGGGGGGGAGGGGAGGGGGCACGGGTGGCCAAGTCGTCTAAGGCGCCGCGATTCGCTGTGCAGAGTTGCGTCCCTTGGTCACGCCAGAAACCTATGATTGTGGGTTCGAATCCCGGTTCGCCCCGATTATGTTTCTAGCTTTGTCAGCACCATACCCGTGCTCGTGGGTTTCACCGAAGTGGTAAACGTCTGAGACCTGCATCACTTCGGGCTTTCCTCCCACATTAAGCTGACATGCCGCGATATAACTGTAAGACTGTTAAAAGCGGCGTTAAACCCCAACTTACTCACTCACTCACTCTTTCAATTGTCAGACACATGGTCACGTGTTGGGTCATATTTGGTCAAAGCTGAGTTATATACAGTGGAACTATTTGTAGAGGGTCATTTATTGTATGTTCAACCTGCAAATCACTCAAGGGCAAATGTGTTCCTACATCTGGTAACTGTTGTATCTTACAGCATAATGCTAAATGACAAAGAAAACGGCCATAGAGGAATAGTTAAAACCCGACATACACATACATTGTAACCAGCCAGGTCATACTTTGTAACCAGCCGGGTCATACTTTGTAACCAGCTAGGTCATTCATTGTAACTAGCTGGGTCAAACATTGTAACTTTCCGGGTCGCACATTGCTACTAGCCAATCAGTGTATTGTAACAAGTAAGGTCATACATTGTAATTCGTCAGGTCATAAATAACCAGCAAGGTTATACATTGTAACCATCCGATACCTTAGTTCAGTCAGCTCGTAAAACAATCGGGGGTACTTGGGATCTCTGCTCTGGAATCCCCGCGGTATTCTTTTTAAATTACAAAGAGAGCAGATTAAAGCAACAACGACACGACAAAGACACTTTCTTCCCCAATGCGGAAGTGAAACGTCAAGGAGAAAGGGATTTTCGTTACACAACAGATATCAGCCGTCTGGAGACAGACGCTCTCTTGAATGACATCTTACAAGAGTCTTACAAGTGATTCCTTGTCATATCTTAAAGCGACCCACCAGGGTTTCCGCGTGCCAATACCATGTAGTGGTCCCGTCGCCGCGTTCCGTTACCTGACGGACATGACAAGACGATTGGCAGGCTGAAATGATTCGGTGTTATCAGCGTTGTGACAGACACAGTGTACATTGATTGTCAGGCCATTCACTACTTAGTCTAGATGAAGCGGTTTATTGGAGCTGAACATTGAATTATTGCAAGTTACTCTAAACCATCGACAGTTATGGGTTTTTGCGTACATATTTGACAAAACTGATGACAAAACCCGTAGGCATTCCGACTAAGAGTATAGTCCTCAGCTATGTTTGGCGTAGGACTTAATGGTCAGGCTTGGTGACTTCGTTGATTAAATGTCACCGTATTCCAATATCAGGGATGGAACAATGCTCACGATGTCAATCACTGGATTGTCTGGTTACGACTCGATTATTTACAGACCGACGAAATATACGTGGAACATTGCTGAATGCGGCGTTAAACAACAACGGAAAAACACATGAAAAACCTACAACACGAAACAGGTTTCCTTTCTATATGATATACCTTTTATTACACTATGTCCTTCGAATCAGATATCGTGTCACCAAATAAGCTATAAAGTATTAGGCAGAATATTCAAAGATACTTATACTTAGCATTTTAACCTGAACAGAATGCATGGCTTAAGAACAAGTTGTCAGTGTACATCAGAAGAAGAGACGTAAATAGGTGACCAAGCGAGTTGGGTTTAACGTCGCATTTTGATGAAGTGCAATTTGCATGCATTGTTTAACACATCTTATTTTTTTAATAAATCCATTCGTGTCATGCCACGCTAAATTTCAAGATTAAAAGTCAAAGAATAAGTGGTCAACATTGACTCATGTATGCTTGGCGTACTCTTAACTCTTAACTCATGAACTTTTAAGACAGTAGCGTGACAAATCTTAACGTCGTGTTTACTTTGCGGGGCCACGGCCTAACGTTGTATGACGTCAGCTTAGCCTGGTGATCCACAGATTAGTCGTGACCCCCAGGAATCCCAGCACTCCACGCCCTGGCCTCGGCAAGCATTCCTCCATTGACGACAGGGGGCGTTGTTGGGAGCTCAATAATCACTCACTATGTTTGCGCATGAAACTCATCATCAGCAAAACAAACATGAACGCACAAACGGAAGTATTTATCTTACGACACAACTGTTACTGCATAACAGTACATTTTTAATCTTCCTTGCGAAGAACATCCCATTGAGCAAGACATTCAAAGGTTACAACAGATAATCATTATAATGATATAATCAGGGTAATTAGGACAAATATCATCCACTTCGTAAAAACAAAGGTTGAAAGTTTTGATTTGCAGTGCACGATTGTGATAAAGAGGTTTCTAGACCGTCGATGGCATTTTTGGAGTTCTAGAATATGGGACACTTTCAGAGGAATAACCTTTAGATGGTTACAGATATTAGTATGCATTCACGGCACTCCCCTAAGCCAATATATATAACATGTACTTAAGTGTGGCTAAGCTTCTCAAATATGAAGTACTACGATGTTTACTAGAATATTGATATTCGCACAAAAAAAACATTTTGTTTCCTACTTCATGTCTTTACATAGTTTACATTCATTCATAAAACACATATATTACACGTTGTACTTCGCGCTTGGGTAATGTTGGATCAAGCAATTATTAAACAAACCCAGTGAACATTACCTAAATGCTGACAACCGATGGAGAACTGCCTACGCGCCAAATACATGACCTCGAGACTCTAACGTCAACCGCAACCACACTTAGTTATTATTTCTGGTATATTTCGAAAAACACTTTTGTAAACAATAACTGATTTTAGAATATAATATTTACCCACACTTTCATGAGACCGCCTTCGAAAGAAACAATAAATATAAAATGATTTCTTTAAATAATATGTTCAATGTCTGTTGAAATTAATTCTGCATTTTTGAGAATTCTTTAGACCAACATTTATTGTCCTTGTACACGTAATTTAGAACAGTAAACCTACGCTGTCTGTGCATCCTGGACAACAGTTGGAAAATTTTTGAAGGAGAAGGGTTCATGCGTTTGCTTCAAACGAAACAACTCTGGCCATTTAATTACTGCAAACAAACGGATTAGCGTCGATTCTTGGTTTGTGAGCACCATACCAGAATAGTGGGTTTCATCAAAGAGGTTCACATCTGCATCACAAGACCTGCATCACTTCTAGCGTTCCCCCAGTCATGAATGACCGGAGTCTGGACCAGACAATCCAGTGACTGATGTCATGAGCATCGATCCACGCATTTCGGATACAACAGGCATCAGCCATGTCAGCAAGTCTGACCACCTGATCCCGTTAGTCGCCTCTTACAACAAGCATAGTTGCCTCTTAAAGCTAGCAAGGGTTGCTGAAGATTCTACTCCGGATCTTCACGGGACAGACGCGAATAAAAATACATCCTGAGCTACAGTATGCTCATATACATATTTTCTCCAGTTGTTAGAGAAATAGATTTTTCCACTCATTTTAACCAAAATAATGTATTTGCGGAAGTCCAAAAGTTGTCGACATATGAACATGCAAGATAACTTTTTTATTATAATATTTATTATATAATATAAGTTTTTCATATATTTCAGCTCGATAATATAAGTAAACTACCGTTGACCGTTTTATACATGGACAATGTGAAGACATGAAAGGATTTTTAGATGTTCCGTAAGATAATATGAAATGTAGCTTCGTCGGGCGACAAGCAGTTGGGCATAGCAGTGAGTTCGGGGTGGGAGGAGCGACATGCGTGGCCCCACAGCGTGGGTTGGGTCTCGTGATCAGTAATTGATGGGAGCGGTAGAAGCGGAGGCGAAGGGAAAAAGAGTAGATAAGTCTCTCGGTGAATGTTTGTAATCTCAATTCGGTAACGCCAAAAATTCGGAAGGGGGCTGTTTTAGGAAACGCCAGCACTTTAAACATTCTTGAATGATATTGCACAAGTACACGCCAAGGTGACGACACTCTCTTGCCCGATGTGACTTGGCACTACTCCTGAAGGTCAAGGAAAGGTCACGGTGCTCTCCTGCTTCATTAAGACCCGAAGAATGTGGCCGTCTTGAAGAATGACAAAATTGACTTGTTTTGTATGAAAAGACAAACATCTTGTTCCGTTTTAGTCCTGAATAGATCCAACAGTAAATAAGATAGCGCTTTCAAACCGACGAGTCATGTTCAAAACGGTAATAACAGTAGTAGCGGTATGAAACGTCGTGGTGTTAATTGCTTCCTCATGACATTGCCCAATGACACAACACGGTGACGGTGACATACAGATGCTTCTCGGAATCCCAGTTAGGAGTGCTGTGTGTATTTGACGGGAGTCTAAGCCTGGTACTTCATATTGGTTTTGCCATTTCTTTTAGCACCTGACTTAAATTAAGTTAACTATCGACAGGAATAGAGTTGCTTTGTCATACAAATGTGCACATGTGGGTGTGCTCACGTGACTTGTCGAACACGTTTGACGAACATTCAACTTTAAGTTGCTTATGACATACAGTTTTAATAAAGGTCTTCTATTTTTTAGCACAATGTTGGCGGGCTTTTTTCTCAAGACAAGGGGTCGGTGGTCGGAATAAATATAACTTATCAAGAAATAGTGTAGTCGGTAGGGTAAAATATTTAAAAACGTTGTTTGACAAGTATCAAATCAAACATTCCGAGGTAAGTAAGTACACATATTCTCGCCTTTATTACAGTTAGTTAATGGTCTTCGAAATGGGCCTATCACGCTATTTTTTTTTGTTTTCAGGGAAATATATTTTTAAAATCTCGGCGGGGAGGAAAAGGCTGACTGTCCTCAATATACTTATTTCATTCCATAGTTGTGAGCGTTTGGTTCGATGGATCCGTACACCATGTAGTAACCCCACGCCGGAAGTAAATAGACCCTTGAAGATCCCGGGTAGCATAGGTCTTTAGCAACCAATGCTTGCCGTAAAAGGCGACTATGCTTGTCGTAAAAGGCGATTGACGGGATCGGATGATCAGGCTCGCTGACTTGGTTGATGCATGTAATCGATCCAAAGAGCATGGATCGATGCTCATGATATCAATCACTGGACTGCCTGGTCCAGACTTACATAGCTGGATTGTTAAAATAAACAAACACACTTTTCCAATGTGATTTCCTGGATGTGCATAACATTATACGGTATGCGGGAACAATAATTGGCTATGACAGGAGGTGCTGGTCAGAGAGCGTACCATTGTCTACCATTGACGTAGCAAGAAACCTAGACAGACAACAGCGTTGTAGATAAAAGCTGACAGCCGGAAAACAACGCCGGGAGATAATGACTCAGTACCGGCTATTCAGTCTTGATAAACATGTCGATCAATGTGACATAAATAAATCTATGTCGAGCTGACACACACTCTATCCAAGCATATATCGTGTATGAAATTGTAATTTCGCGTATGTTTTCTTTGTTTTATTTTATAGCTATATGACGGCGGTCTGTATATTATCGAGCCTGGACCAGACCATCCAGTAATTGATATCATAAGCATCGACCCACGCAATTGGGATACGATGACATGCATCAAACAAGTCAGCGAGCCTGACCACCCGATCGCGGTGGCCGCCTCTTACGACCGCCGCTTAAGCATAGTAGCCTTTTACTGTAAGCGAGGTTGCTGAAGACCTGTTCTACCCTGGATTCCAGCTGCAATGATGATATGGACCAATATGGCACAAGGAGCTCAGAAAGTCACCACAACCAGTTCACTCTCACTTATCAGGGCTCCGAGCCGAAAGGCTTGAAGCCCTATTGTAATCGGCCGATTTATTTATTATTATTGTTCCGCCGATTTTTTTATCAGAGCTAGCAATGTAACCACTGGCTCGATTTAGTTGACGGTTGAGTTCTTGATTCGAAAAAAACCCTAAAGCCGTAGGCCCATAGACCAAGGGCAGATAAATGAAAAACAAGTATTTTTTAAGCTTTATTTTTGCCCTATTGCTTCGCAACCGTTTGTCCGATTACTTTACAGCATGTATATGCTGCTTTAGGTCCTTGACTTTGTTCGTTCTTTGACTTTGGTCATCGGCCACGTGGTTTGGCAGCCATATTGGATTCAAGGTTTTCACAGTGTCTTTAGGGTGCCTGTCTTCAAATGCAAACCCCTCTGAATCTATGGCATGAAACGATTTCAAACTTTCTGAGAATTGTCTCCATACATAACACATCAAACCCTGTTAGTCAATTTTGGATATCTCTTTTATTTGCGGATTCAAAGTTTTCATAGTTTCTTTGGGGTTCTTGTCTTCAAATTCATACTCCTCTGAACCCACTGTACGAAATGACTCCAAACTTTCTGAGAATTGTCTCCATATATAGCACTTCAGCCTCTGTTAGCCGTTGTTGGATATCTTTCTAAGTGACGGCCCTATTGGATTTTGATTTTGATGCTTTTTTTCACCGAAATTTTACTTTAAAGGTCATATCTTGTAAGGTTCTCCACAGAAACTGTTGAAGGTTTTCATGAAGTTAGTCGGACATATGTACCTCATCTTTTGTTCTTGGTCGCATGCTAAAAGTAACAACGCTTAGTGGTAATATTTGATTGAATATATTTGACAAAATACTGAATAAAGTGTTCAGAAAACCTTGGATTATCTCCCTTTCACTGTCAACTGTCTTCTGCATTATGTATACTACCATTGAAGATAAGGGTTAGAATTGGTCTTCAGCAACCCACTTCATTAATTGCTTCCAAACCTTTTGAGAATTGTCTCCACACCGTTTTTTGAATATCTTATTTTAGTTGCGGGCATAATGAATTTGATTTTGATGATTTCTTTCACCGAAATCTTACTTTAAAAATCATATCTTGTAAGGTTGTCGACAGAAACTATTGAAGGTTTACATGAAGTTAGTGTGCAATATGCTCCTCATTTTTTGTTCTTGGTTGCATGCTTTAAGTAACACCGCTTAGAGGTAATATTTGATAAATATTTGGGACACACTTGGAACACGACAATTTCGCAGCGGCGATGTCCTGCAAACGGTGACTATCTCTTGACGGAGTTGGTACAAGCAAACCCTTTGAGGATTCGAACACTGACGTTTGTACGAACTGTTACATGCCATTACTGCTTTCAGCTTTAACTCATTCTGTTGTTGACAAACACCGGAGGGCTATTTGCGGAGAGAAAAATACTATGACGTCACATTGACTTATTTGGAAGGTATATACAGCAAGAACATGACGCCTCGTTCTTAATCTAACCTTCAAGGCCAGGCGTATGGCCATCTACCTGCTCGCGTTTCCCGGATCACAGGTAAACAGCAACACTATCTCCCGCCCATTCCTATCACTTATACGCTTGGTCGGCGACCTGACCATTTAGATACACTGAATAACCTGATATGATGTTTGTCGTTACAACTTATATAACAAATATACGAATCAAATAATCCATGTTGATATCTTCTTTTATGATATAGTCCAGTATTCATCATGAATAAAGACAAAAACTTGAGATCATGTTAGTGCTTAATATACTTATCCCAAGACAGTTCCACGAAATAGCAGGTCTATACAGAGAAAATTATGAAGTTTCTAAACTTAGAGTGAGGGACTTTGGTTCAAAGCCGTTTTGAAGAGCACTTCATGGAAGATGTGGGAGAAGAGTGATGAAGAAAAACGACGAAATAACAAAATAAAGCGACAAAACCCTTTCCATGATGACACCAAACATCTGCTACAGGCATCCGCAAACTAAATGGAATGTTAATAAGCCAATAGAGTCTTGAGTCTTCAATGTTACAATTTTTTAACTTTCAAATTGATTTGAGTGTAATATTAGCTTCCGAATCTCCGAAATCAGGACCCCTCTCTTCCGGAAACCCCGTGCTCCGGACAGTAGTCAGGTACCCCTCTACATATGCATATGCAAACAAAACCAACCAGAACTGCGACACCCCCTCTACCCCCTCCCCCCCAACCCCGAGGACGATCACTGGCAACGGTTCCGTCCGGTATAATGGGGTTTCACTCGAACATATGACAAATCATTCGAGGACTGAGTGGATAAATTCAACGTCACGCTTGTTACTGCATAATGATTAACTTGATACACCGAGCTTCCTCCGTGTCAGTGGAAATTTATACCATGCAAGTGTCATCTCGCTGTGGCTATACATGATTGACGGGTTGTTTTCTTGACCTGTTTCAGATGGTACTTAACCTACATGTATCTTGCCTTGAAATAATGTCCCCTGTTTTGTATCACTGTGACCGTTTCGGAGGCCAATCTCAAAATTAGCACCTGATCTTAACAGTCAGTGTTAGGCCAGAAAAAAGTAATATGTTTCAGGTCTTTTAGTTTGGCGTGGAGTGGAACGCAGTTTTTCGCAGTGATTCATATTAGTTCAAGAGCGTGATTACCAAACTGCTTTCGACACGCCCCAAAGCCCGAATTATCTTCTCGAAAAAACCCTGCAAAAGCAGCATCGTGCGATGTGTTCATTTTGGCGGGAAAGCAGATTAGAGTTACCTGCCCTTGGTTATACGTCAGGAAAATGAAAATGCACGACAGGGAACACTTACGGAAAGGGGGACATAATATTATTTTTGTTTGCCTTAACGGAGGTTGTAGGTATTCGATCAAATGCGATCCGTCTGCAATTTTAGTTTATTTATCTCCAAAATTTCCAATCATAACAATAATACAAATATTCGCTGGATAGCAAGGTAAGTGAGGTATATTACTGTCTCTTGTTACACAAAGTGTCAACCTGCAGGTACATCATCTGTGGATAGGGGCGGTGGGGTAGTCCAGTGGTTAAAGCTCGTCACACCGAAGACCACAGTTCTATTCCCCACTTCGTTACAATGTGTGAAGCCTATTTCTGGTGTGATATTGCTTAAAGCAGCGTAAAACCAAACTCACTCACTCACTCACAAACTCACTCACTCATCCGTGACTATTTCGTTTGTATGTACTATGCGACGTCTTTGTCATGACTACTTGGTAAATACCGGATCCAAAATGGCGAGCACGTTCAGTCAATATAAAGAGGTGGTTGTCGTATCATTATCAATATCATATTGAATAACTTGAATGCGCATGATATTACGGAAAGTTTCTATAATATGGGTAATTATTGTACTTCAGGGAAATAAATATAAACGGAGTGCGGTGAAATGGGGTTTAACGTCGCGTTGAATATTGCGCTCACAGAGCGACGTGTATGTACGTGTGTGTGTGTGTGTGTGTGTGTGTGTGTCCTTTGGTATGACTTTTCCCGCTTTTATATAGTGCTAACCTACTGAGATACCATGCCACAGTTTAACATGAATACCCCACTCGGACACAGTACACCGACTCCGAGTCGACCAATCCTTGTTTTAGCCCCTAAATGTCGAACGCCAGGCAGGCTAGCAGCAGGTACCACGAAATGGAGTCGCATGGTATGGGGCGGACAAGTGATCGAACCACCGACCCTCCGCTCTCGGACAGACGCTCTATCCACTAGAACACGAAACAAAGGACAGAAACGAAGATCTTAGTGTTAGTCATATGGATATAAAAAATAGTTTGAGTTAATATTCATACTTCGGCAATCAAAACTCCACATAACGTCATGCGATCGTATAATGTTGTTGCAATATGTATAAATTGATATCAGATAGCAACGCGATAAATCGCAAAGAACGTTAAGGAACGAAGCGTGGTATATTTCACGATAAAACATTGTTTATCATGACGTCATTTCTGGAGATTCTAACATCCGCTCGCAAATTGATGACGTCGTAAGTTGGACAACGTTATGTTTGAGAGGGAAGTGTCGAGTGATTTGTTCCCCATAGATGTAGCTGGTCAACGTAGATAAACGCAATGGCCGAACGATCGCATCCAAAAGTGCTAGAAATAGGCCAATCAGTATTGGGAGAAAAGGTACAGATAATCGACGTGAAAATTGTGAGAATATGCAGGAAAGACCAAACCCTGTTCATAAAATGGACTTGTCCGGTATTGCCGAGGTCGGATTCTATTCAGGGAGTCATCATTATTTAAATGCGGGTAAATAGCGTGTACTTTTTTTAAACATCCTTGAAGAGGCTGTACGTAATGTTGATATCGCATATAGGAAATAAACGACGAGTGGGAGTTGTTTATCGTACAATAAAACACTCAAGGGAGAATAATCTATGAGGGGCATATATCAGACATATATTGGTAGCTAACCAGATGGTGAAATATGGACCCTTTACCATCGGACATATGCTGGTGGCTAAACATATGATGAATTGTGATACCCCTATTAAGCATATTGCAATTCCATTAGTTAATCCGTACCACGTGACAAACTATACATTTCAATTTTGACACCTAAATCATGTGACTGACACTGACCTCGAATACTGATTGATATTGATGACTCGTCACGTAGTCAGTATTGACCTGTCACGTGATGAATATTGACCCGTCTGCAAGAAAACAAGATGGCGTCTGGTACATGTGTACTAAAATGTTACGGTTCGCAGCTAATCTACTGTAGTGAGTGAGTGAGTGAGTATGGTTTTACGCCGCTTTTAGCAATATTCAAGCAATATCACGGCGGGCGACACCAGAAATGGGCTTCACACATTGTACCCATGTCGGGAATCGAACCCGGGTCTTCGGCGTGACGAGCGAACTCTTTAACCACTCGGCTACCCGACCGCCCCTTATTTACTGTAAGGAAACAGAGGGTGGTTTAAATGATTCGTAAACTATAAAGTAAATTTCGGTATAACAAAAAGATCACCTCAGAGGTCGGATCCCAGGGTCCTTCTTTTCGCATATTGACCCCATCAAGAGTAATCATTTGTATAATATTGACCCTTTTCTATTGGATATATGCTGGTCGCTAAACATTTGGTGACATACTGCCGTCTACTTTAGGATAAACATGTACATGTAGGCTGCTTCAAACACGCTGTTTTCACGGCTGTTTCCGAACCAGTTAGTTTTGGCCCGTTTGAATTAAAGCACATCTTACTCCACCGCCCTCACTACATACAATATAATATTTTAAATAAAACGAATTTTATAAATAACGATTGTCTGAATCCATTTGGTGACGGTAGATAGTTTCAGGTGACCTTCACCTTCACCGTGTACGCCAGGTGCAACCAGGGATTACTCATTTCGCAACACATGTTGAACGTGATTGTGGTTTTTATGCCTCAACTTTTGCCTGAACTCCTTCATGATGAGAAGAATACCCCTGAGCTAGTCACGTGTTAATTTGCATTATTGTCATTTTTATTCAGGCTGTCTTATAAGAAAGGAGACTTGTGACGTATATATGGCGTGTTGCTAACTTCAAGTGATGTGTATCAGTGTTTTTAACGATCATCAAAATAACATTCTGATTGTTCACCTCGATCGGTGTCCTTGGTAATAAGGCTTACGTGCGTGCCTCCGTGTGCGCAGCGAGCCGTTTTTCGCCCTGATTTGATGTTTCGTGCTCGTGGGTATGGGGTACTGCTCACACAAAACCCTTCAATAATCATACGAAGTATCTGCATAAAACAAAGTGAGTGAGTGAGTATGGTTTTACGCCGCTTTAAGCAATATTCAAGCAATATCACGGCGGTTGACACCAGAAATGGGCTTCACACATTGTACCCATGTCGGGAATCGAACCCGGGTCTTCGGCGTGACTAGCGAACTCTACCACTAGGCTACCCGACCGCCCCCATAAAGCAAAGTCCATTGTACGATTCCTACTAAACTGACGTCCAAAAGAAACTTTACCAACTGAAAATATATATTTCAGACAAAGTGTAAATTTCTTTCGATGAAGTCTTATCTAAAACACATAACCTAAATACAACAATATTGTATGCAGAAAATGTAAACCGTCTGTAACATGTTTGCGAAATAACACGCGAAAAAGTGAAAAACACGTGCACCACGGGCAACTGCAAATGCACGTGCAGGTAAGGGTAGAAAACGATTGCAACGGCAAATCAGACGTCCACAGTGACAAAAAAACACAAAAGAAATGCCACGACTCACAGTCGAACAACGTGAACGAGCCTTGGGTATGGTACAGATGGGAGCCACCCACGCCCACCCATATTGCACGATCCTTCGGTTGCTCCCGTGTTGCCGTTACCAACTTGGTGCAACGTTACAGACAGGCAGGGCGGACCGCTGCCAGACCAAGAACAGGCAGACCCAGGGTGACCACGCCCCATGATGACCGGTACTTGCGTACCTTGCACCTCCGAAATCGCTTCCTGGCAGTGACTTCATCGGCGACAAATGCCTTAGGTTACAGGGCTAGTCGACAGACAGTGGCCAGGAGACTCAGGGCTCATGGAATCAGGGCTTTTAGACAATTCAGAGGACAGCTATTGACAGCGCAACATCGTCGTCTGCGATTGAGATGGGCCCGGACTGACGTGACTGGCAGAGGGTTCTCTTCACTGACGAAAGTCGATTCTGTATGTGTTTAGGGCTCATGGAAGACAACGTGTTTACCGCCGAAGGGATGAATGAACGGCGGCGTGTTGCGTGCAGGAGGTCGTACCATATGGTGGAGGGAGTGTCATGGTGTGGGGAGGGATCTGTGGGCAGGAGAGGACACCGCTGGTCAACGTTGACGGAACCTTGACAGCTCAGCGTTACATGGATAACATTCTTCGTCCAGTTGTCCTACCATTTCTCCAACAGCATCCACGTGGTGTCATTTATCAGCATGACAACGCTAGAGCCCATACAGCCAGAATTGTCACTAACCTCCTCGCAGCCAACAACGTCAACGTCCTGCCGCGACCTGTACGCTCACCCGACATGTCCCCCATAGAACACCTCTGGGACTTGATGGATCGTCGTGTTCGACAACGACCACACTCTCCAGCCAACCGGCAAGAACTGATATTGGCCCTCCAAGAAGAGTGGCGTCAAATCCCACGTGACCTCATCAGACGACTTTCTGTGCGTCGAAGAGTTTTTGCGTGTATTGAGGCATTTGGTGGTCACACACGCTAGTAATGACTTGTTATTGAACGTGAGCGATGGTTTATGTACTCTGCCTATTGTCCATGATTCTGAAAGCTCGAGTTTTTTGCCACACCCAACTTTGGGGGGCTCTGACGTCATTCTCGGTCGCGGTATGATTGTCATTTTCAGTGTTGATTATGTTGATATATTGATCTTCTCAATACACTTTACTTCATGCATGTATATTTTGTTGTTTTTGAGCAAGAGTGATTTCAAACTCTGGTAAAGTTTCTTTTGGATGTCAGTTTATATCATAAACATGTGTTTCGGAACCACTATCACCACCTGTTCTTGTCGTAACAGGACATTAACGGGATGGGGTAGTCAGGCTCATGTTATCGTATCTCAATTGCGTAGGTTGATACCCATAGTGTTAATCACTGGTTTGTATGGTCCAGACTCGATTGTTTACAAACCGCTATCATATAGCTGAAAAATTGCTGAGTGTGGCGTTAAACAAACAGAGGAAATACTATGATCGAATAACGATGATATCAGGTGTTTGCAATAAAGGTAAGCGTATCCTGCTCCACCGGTGACACCCGTCACAAACACATGCAGTGTTCAACTCATTCACTCACTCACTAACTATAAAATGTGATAGCGTACATATAAGCTCTGCAGTTGATAAATGGTGGAAGCTATATGATATGATATATAAAACTATATGATTCGGATTATACCTTTCTCAAGTTTATGAGAATTCCAACGAACCATGACAACAGTTTTGTCTGCAATAAATACATAAGAAGAAATTTTGCATTTGTTCAGATACTTATTTTCAATGTGTATAAATATATTATTGCCGAACAAATTAATACATGTTATCAAAGCACAGCCGATCTTATGACAATTTTTGTCTGGAAAAAAGATACTTGTCAGCTACAGCTGCAAAACCATATATGATTAGATTAAAGCAATGAGAATCAAATGGTATATTTGGGATAACACATTGTGATTAAGTACAGATCCTTGTACTTTCTGGGTTTAGTCGAACCCACACTGCCAGAGGTGGGTACCTAATCGCCACACACAAAGTCAGCGATCTAACCTACTCAGCCACCGAGGCTTCCACAAAATTGAAAGTCCGACAACTGGTAGGTGCCTCACTCTGGCAGTGTGGGTTCGATTCCCGGACGGGACTCAACCCCCCAAAAAACCGAGAATCTGTATTTTGTTCACAAAGTGTTATCCAAAATATAACATTTGATACATTTGAACACTTTCTAAATGGCATTGTGTGTTCATAGCTTTCGGCTATGGGAGCCGTGCCAATTTACACTTGCCAGAGTGGTACTCAAAGTACGTGATCTGGACTACAAGTTGCCGAACTTTCATTTTTGTGGAAGCCTCGATGGCTGAGTGGCTCAGATCGCTGACTTTGTGTGCTGGCTATTAGATGCCTCACTCTGGCAGTGTGGGACTCAACCCAAAAAAGTTTGAGAATCTGTACTTTACTCACAAAGTGTTATCCAAAATATAACATTTGTTACATTTGACCACTTTCTAAATGGCATTGTGCGTTCATAAAACTATAAGCCTAAATATTTTTTAGAAAACAACAATATACATGTAGTTTGCCAGTTGTCCACGTTCAAAATACGTTTGATTCCATCACGGGAGTGAGGAAACACACAGTTACCTTTTGAGCGCACGGGCGTTTCAATCCACCATGTGAAAGTTAACACAATGCGACCGCGATGCAACCTCTTGGCGAATGATTTCCTTTGCGACCGACTGGCGATCGCTGACACCGGTGCAACTACTTCTGCCCATATTTGGAATTAGGGTATGACCGCCGATCAATCAGCGATAGGTTTTGCAACTTGTCAGTAATTGATCGGCAACTGTTCACCGCACATACGGCAAAATGTTTTCAACTGGTTGAGACCGATCGGAGACTAGTCACATCTACATGTCAATTAATTAAGTGAATTTTGAAAATCGTCATGCAAAGACTCAATAACAAGATCTGTTCTGAGGTAGTTCCCCACACCATGACACTTCCTCCACCGAATATGTCGACCTCTTGTAGCCAACATCCGGTATCCGGTTAGCCACGGATCCACCCATCTCTCCTTTGAAGAAGGAAACGGATGTGTCACTACACCAAACGCTACGCCGACATTCGGGAACCACGGATGATGTAATCAGCTCTACAGCAGTCGATGAAGTCAAGTACATGGAGGTTAGATAATGCCAACGTAGAGCCTTCTTGCTCGGATTCCGGCAACTCGTAAAAAGTTAGACATTTTGTGCAGATATGGGGCGTAAGATAAGGAGCGTAAAACGTGGTGACCACCAATCTCATTAAAATCAGATCTTAGTTCTCGCTACCGCTAAACAAAGATCTGAGGACATCGCGTTCTTCTTGTCTGTCATTCCATTGGTCGGTCAAAGATCGCACAAGGTCGTTCTGATGTGACCCGTAATGGGGTGTTCTCAGATATTTGTTTAGCGGTAGCGAGAACTAATATCTGATTGTAATGAGATTGGGTAACCACAGATAATTACATATCTATCTTCAGAGGCTCAGGTCAATTTGTCAAAAATGAAAGCAAATGTCATCTGAAGTTTACTGAGAAAACAATAATTGAAATGCTGGTCTTGGGGGTAAGACATTTAGGCAAGAAGTGGACATCACCATGGGCACCAACTGCGCTAACCTTCGTGTTGATCTGGTTTTTTTGCATATGAATCAGAATGTCTGCTCGGAATGGCAAAGTCAAAACAAGGTAATTTGGCCAAGAAGTTTAACTTAAGCTTCAGGTATATCGATGATCTGATACGTTCAATCACCATCATATAGCCAATTCCCTTCCACTGGTTTACCCACCTGAACTCGTAATAAAGGAGACCAGCGAGACCGCTTCAACCTTTTCATATTTAGATCTCTGCATAAACATTCAGAGCGTCAAAATAATCTCCACAAGACAAGAGGGATGACGTCAACTTTCCAATAGTCAACTTTCCCATTATGTCGAACAGTATCCCAGCAGCCCCGGACCTTGATGTCTACAGTTCACAACTTTTGAGGTACAATTGTACATGCTGTTTCTACTAAGATTTTAAAGAGCGTCATATTACTCTTGCTCAGAAGTTGTTTGATGAAGGTTACAACATTCAAGGCCCTAGTGTAGTTTTCAAAAAGGTTTATGGTAGACATGCGGAGAACAATTCCAAATCTGATGCATCGGTAACAAGAATGATTCCCTATTCTGACTTTTACCCTATGTTCCAGTGTTTTTGTCAGGTGAACAGTTGACTTGTCCTTGCATGTGTTTGTGACGGGCGCCACGGGCACAGCAGGGAAGGCTCACCTTTTCGCGAACACCTGGCATTATCTCAATTCGGCAGGGAACAGATGAACACATGCTCATGATATAGTCGGAATCGTACAATCGACGTTGGCAGATATTTCTTATGAGTATCGAAGGGGTCTTGGTGCTTCTCTTCTTCAAGGAATGTGTATTGCAGTACATGTTGCCGCGAGCCTCCCGTGAAGGTGACAGACCTGGTGGATGTAGCGATCCTGGGCTGCTGTGGTGACGTTGGGTCTCCCTGATCTTGGAAGATCTCTAAATCTATTTCACGCAGACAACCTGACTGAATAATTATATGGTCAGGCCATACACGTTTCATCTGGTGGACTCTCGCCTTCAAGATAAGTGATACAACTAGAGTGTCCCCAGTTAGCTCCCTTTGCGTCTTGAGCTGCGTCGTTTTTTAGATATTCCAGGCGCTTCAGTAATACTTACACCACTGTCCTCAAAGACTTCAAGATCAGGAAACTACAAGAAGCCATCAACATCAAAAGACTTCAGCCCTCAATCAACCGTGACCAAGGCTATTACATACCCCTGGCGTACCATCAACTCATCAAAGACCCCAATCAGCTATAATCCCGTTGTTTACATTACTGGCTTCATCCTTTGTATCATAGCACTGACTTCACCCATGGTCATCATCACTGCCCTTGTGTGTACACAGCAGGCTTCGCTACTCCAGTATACAATATCTACCCTACTGTATAAACATTGCCTCCTACGTGTATATATACTTGCTTACTGCACTCTGCACTTATTTATTCCAAATTTGAAAATTCCAAAAATTCAATATAATTAAGCAACCCCTAAAATCCCCCTCTTGGATTTCACACACCACTTTCACCCTTTTCGGAATACACTAAATGGTCTGGCCAGGCCCGTGTGCGAAATACGCTACAGTCGGAAAGCGCACGTTAAATCTTCTATATCTGTCAGTCAGTCACTCTGTAAATCACTTGCTTGATAACGGTGTTAGAACCTACACCGAAACGTCGCTCTTAATTGTAATAAAGAAGTTGTTAATCCATAAATTCTTATCCTTACTTAGTACTCCAACTTCTAAATGCCTATCAAAGAAGTCAGTAATACTTATTGCATTGCATTTCCCTACGCATTGTATAATCTCTACAGTAGAGTGCATTATAATATCTCTATTTGATCACCATAAATACATTGGGCCCACTCACCATATTCATCTCTCTTTCAGTTAATTTGATTTGGACGTAGAATAGGTAGGTCTTCAGCAACCCATGCTTGCCGTAAAAGGCGACTATGCATGTCGTAAGTGGCGACAAACGGGATCGGCTGATCAGGCTCGCTGACTTGGATGATGCAAGTCATCGTGTCCAATTGGCGTGGATCGATGCTCATGATGTCAATCACTGTATTGCCTGGTCCAAACTCGAGTGCAGCGTTAATCAACAAATAATTCATTTGGATGGGTTCATTTTAGCGTTGTGGTATTCAAATTGGGAACAAAACGAAATACTGGTAGCGAATGTATAACAGGGTATTTATAAAAAAAAATAAAAGAGATATATAACGTTCGGGTGTTCTATAGCTAATTTGTAACAACGGTTTATTCACAACGCTATTTTGATAGTATTAAATGACATGGTTCTCATGACATTTGTATCAGGTAGAATGAGGACAGAAGCACCAGATATAAACATAAACCAGTTTTACAATTACAATAGTATGTTTGTCTATCAGTGTAATTGGTGCATGTGGGGCACGGTCACACGGGCCAACGAATTTCTCACATTTCTCATATATAACCAGCAGTAAATCAGGGTTGTTGTGACAAGCCTGACACAGTGCCCCAGAACTTGGGGAGAGGTGTTGTAAGGGCAGAATCTGTAGCTCACGAGGAGTGGTGTGAGTGAGATTGGTGGTGGTGATATCGCGCGCACATAATGCACGTGTGTGTGTGGGGGGGGGGGGGGGCGCACTCTTGTACTAGTCCGGACTGATGCCGATTTTATAGTGCTAGCCCAATCAGATACCATGCCGCAGTTTAACATGAATACCCCACTCAGACACAGCTTACTGTCTCCGAGCAAGCCAGTCCTTGTTTTAGCTTCTTATGCGGAGCGTCACAGGCAAGGTACGTATTGTACCATCTTTCAACGTCTTTGGGTATCACGATCGAGCCCTGGATCAAGCCCCGGACCTATCGCTCTCCAAGGTGACGCTCTACTACTACTACTACTACTACTACTACTACTACTACTGCTACACACGCACACATACGCAGACACGGCGGTCTTTAAATAATCGAGTTCAATCCAGTGATTAACATCATGATCTACGCAATCGGGATCCGATGACAATCATCAGTCAAGTCTGACCCGATCCCGTTAGTCTCTTACGACAAGCATAGTCACCTCATCTTACTTTACCGAGTTCGGGCGTATCAATATTGCCGAAATGTACAGTATAAATTAAGGCCCAGTTTGTAAAGTTACACTGATTTTTAGTGGTCCATTTACACAGCTTTCACAGCTATGATGCTCTTTTATGCCAAATCGAATTTGTTTCGGCGGATAAGCCAGACTGGCTGTTGTCTTGCATTGGCAATTTGTATTGTAATGATTAGGATAGTACCGCGTTGTTTATACCTGAATGAATATATATGAGTTTATTAGTCAACACAGTGTGATGTGATATTGACTGTTGTCCGTATGTATAGCTATTCTAGCTGTATGACTCGTGGTATGTGTGCAAAATGTCATTCAATACGATAAAACCCTGATGTTGCTGTGTGTCGCAAGGGACATGAGTGAGTGAGTTTGGTTTTACGCCGCTTTTAGCAATATTCAAGCAATATCACGGCGGGGGACACCAGAAAAGGGCTTCACACATTGTACTCATGTCGGGAATAGAACCCGGGTCTTTGGCGTTACGAGCGAACGCTTGAACCACAAGGCTACCCGACCGCCCGCGCAAGGGACATGTTGAGGAAGGGTATACATGTATGCACAATTTCATCCAACACGAGACGCCCTCGTGTAGCTGTAGATCACTGAGACATTGTCGAGGTTGTCATCAGTGATACGGGGGCACGGGTGGCCCAGTCGTCTAAGGCGCCGCGATTCGCTGTGCAGAGTTGCGTCCCTTGGACACACAGAAACCTATTGTGGGTTCGAATCCCGGTTCGCCCCGATTATGATTCTGGGTTTGTCAGCACCATACCCGTGCTTGTGGGTTTCACCGAACTGGTAAACGTCTGAGACCTGCATCACTTCGGGCTTTCCTCTCACATTAAGCTGACACGCCGTGATATAACTGGAATAGCGTTAAAAGCGGCGTTAAACCCAACTCACTCACTCACTCACATAACATGACACGCCAATACTTGTTGCAGGCATGTCTAGTATCAATTAAGGGTTTGCAAAAATAAATGTGACTGTACAAGGATTAGTTGATGTATCTACCAGACAACTGACAAGATTGCAGGATCGCGCTGGACAAAATGGCTGGACCAAATTTGGATGAAATATTTGACACAATAGATGGACAGGTAATGATGACGATTATGAAACTAAAATGACTAAATATTTCACAACGGTTGTCTATACTGCATTTGAACTTCATAATTTTCGAAATGCAAAACAGCGTGATGGAGAAAACATTGATGCATGTTGTACACGTCTTCAGCAGCTTGCGAAATCGTGTAACTTTGATAACGTTGATAAGAAAAGTGCTGCAAAAAGAGTACTCAGTCAATGACAAGACTACCATCGACCAAAATGACAACCACAAGGGTCACGAAATCAACGACAGTCACAAAATCAACACAAAATGGACAATCAATGATTTTTTTCGGCTTTCAATACCGACTTTCATTATGTTAAATGTCCTGCACAAAGACATGTAGTGAATGTGGAATTCTAAATCATTTCTCGCATTCTGAAGCTACAGAGGGAGGTTAGATGAAATGGGGTTCAACGATCCGTCCAAGATTATTGCACTTATATAGCGACGTGCATTAACGTGTGTGTGTGTGGCTGCTTGTATTAGACCGGACTAAGGCCGATTTTATAGTGCTAGCCCACTGAGATACCATGAATACTCCCCTTAGATACAATTTACAGTCTCCGGACCGACCAGTCCTTGTTTTAGCCCAGGCGGGTATCGAACCCCGAACCTTCCGTTCTACCACTAGACCACGGAGGCGGTCAGATGCTGATAGAAATAAGAAGATTATTTGTAAGCTATTGTCGACTGGGTGATATAGGTCTGATTTCATCTGAGAAAGAATTTTATCAAGTGACATTTGTATACTATAAACGCTTAATCAATTCACCTACAGACAACAATCGAACAAACGTGCCTGTGAAGTCTGTTGACATTGCTGGAGGAAATACCTATAATAATTGACTCTGGAGCATCATGTGACATTATGGCCCAAAATATTTGGGATGTGCTCAAGCGAGATGGGTCTTCTTCAAGGGCTGATACCATTTGGTTGGTTTGGTTGGTTGGTTGGTTGGTTGGTTGCTTAACGCCGCACTCAGCAATATTCCAGCTATATGGCGGCGGTCTGTAAATAATCGAGTCTGCACCAGACAATCCAGTGATTTATCCACGCAATTGGGATCGATGACATGCATCAACCAAGTCAGCGAGCCTGACCACCCGATCCCGTTAGTCGCCTCTTACGACAAGCATAGTCGCCTTTTACGACAAGCATGGGCTGCTGAAGACCTGTTCTACCCCGAATCTTCAAGGGCTGATACCAGACACAGGTTGTACTCGTAAGGGTCAGACACACCATTGCCAGTAATTGGTGTTGTTAAACTACCTGTGTTGACATGAGAGAGGCAAACGTCGCATCAGAAGAGAGAAATATCACACCGACCACAAATGATCTGAATTCTGACTTAAATGGTTCCACTGTATTTAAGATGGGCCGTAATGCTGGATATCACTAGTTAGAGCTGCACCAGGATAGCAGATATATCACTACTTTCAATACTGATGGTGTCTTTTGGAATCAACACGGCCTCAGAAATATTTCAGAATGTGAGAGCTGATGACATACAAGATATTCCTGGAAGTCGGAATATCGCTGGAGATGTTATTGTTCATGGCAAAATAGAGAAACAGCATGATGACACTCTGTGGACAGTTCTCTAGCGACGTGAAGAAAATGTCGTTACTCTGAACAAATCAAAATGTGAGTTTTCGAAGTCGGAGATCACAATTTTTGGTCTTGTATTAGGAAAGATAGGCATGTCTCCAGATCCTGAAAAGATAAAGTGAATCATAAATACACCAGCACCTTCAACACCGAGTGAAGTTAAATCCTTGCTTGCTATGGCACAGAATTTGCCTAGATTCGCCCCTGACTATGCCACAATCCTTGAACCCCAACAAAAGATAACACGTCAAAATATAACATGGAAGTTGAAGAAACCTGAAATCCAGGCATTCACACGGCGTCTTAAAGATGCACTCAGCTCCACGAAAGTCAGATCCACTTTTAACCAAGAAAGAAAATTGAATTATTTGTTGACGCCAGTCCTGTAGGTGTGCGTGATCTGACACCGACACAAGGTATTCACAAACTGAGCTTGAGGAGTTGGTTGTTGTGTGGGCTGCAGGCAATCTTCACCTGTACACTTATGGTAAAAACTTCAAGATAATCACTGATCATAAACCTTTGATGGGCATCTTTTAAAGTCGAAAGTCAGTATCTGTAAGAATAGAACGTTGAAGCCTTGTTCGCTGTATTCTCAAATCCTGTAGGGTCCAGGTCCTGCTGGATGTCTGATAACAAAATAATTTTCACTTTTTGTTAACCCGACATGAAGACATTTGTTTAATATTTTCATCAACAGGTTTGACACTTCATTGTCAAAAATACCTATTGAAGGCGCATTTCCTCCCTGGGCGTGAGTATGGGGTGAATTTTGCCGGGGACTTTGCCGAGGATCTTTTCGAGGACTTAAATGAGGACCTGTCAGGATCTTCAGCCTGCTAGATGTGCGCCTTCCTGCCATGATCGTATTCCCTGGCTCCATAATGTAGGTTGCTCGTTGAGTTAGGTACATACATCGTTGGCCTTGCTCTTACCCAGGATATGTAGACACTTTGACTTCGGTACGACACTTATGCAAACATATTCCAGCAACATCACCACGATCTGTGAATACGTGTGTCTTGGTACAAATGAAAGGCAATCACTTCAGTCATACATTGACAAAACCAGTATTACATTTTCGTTGGTTCTTACGACAAGCACAAGGGACTGTTTACCTATTCTGACCCGGAATCCCCACGCAATCTACATGATTATATATTCCAAAAGGCTTGGCAGTAAAGTTTTTATTTTCACTATGAGAACTCATATGCTAATTCCTTTGAAGACTATTAGCTTTTAAAAAGTATTGTATTCACATGTATTTGACATGCTTCGATACTCAGAAAACAGTGGCGAGAGATTGGGGAAAAGTGACTGGTTCTACAGTGCAGTGTTGTTTCCGCACTGAGGGACGTTTTTGCATATATACTCTGTGCATTAAAGGCCCCCTGTCTGTGGAGATCCCGGTAACCTAGGTTTGTCGTAGGAGACGACCATATGGATCGGTGGCTCAGGCTCGCGTTCGGACGGTGTGGAACGTTGCTCATACTATCTATCATTAGATAGCCTGTTCCACATTCGAGTGTTTACAGGCCACCAGGATATAGTTTGTTAACCAACAAACAAACGCATATCACCCTGCAATATCTAACGTTATCCATTTCCTGAGAGCTCTGTCCCTGAACCGAATTTTATATTTTTGGGTAAATACCAGTACTTAAGATCCATTAGTTCCAGATGAGACGAGATCTACGAGATATTGACAATCGACGACAAACACTCATCTGGTCTGTTATCACGGGGCACACTTAACAATGTCGAATATCGTCAAAGTTTATTAATATTAGGAAGGGAAGTAATACATTTTTTGTTCATAATTTATAATTCCATTTTTCTTTTATTGAGACCAAAATGGTTTTTGAGAAACAACGTAATAAACAAGATGGCCTTATGACGAGAAAACGCGGTTTGGTTCGTGCAAAGCCAGTTGAAATGAAGGATGTGTTCGTTCAAGGGTGTCTGAGTTTTCACACTGCACATCCTCTTGCTGTAGTATTTATACAATATCCATCCTCAATTACTCTAAGGATTTGCTTTAACGTATGAAATCTCTAATTAGAACCAAGTTCAGTACTGTCAAAACATAAACTTTTCAACTTTGTACCCCCTATCCCACATGACAAACTTAATAAAAAAAATCCATTCCTTGATCCATGGGGCATTTGTTCCTAAACGTGGTGACCATCTCTATCTTAAGAGCTTTTAGGACACTGTGTAAAAAATGAGAGCAAGAAAACTATACTGAAATGCCGGCCTTCCTGAAAGGCACACCTATAATGTATGTGAAATTTAAATAAGAGCCTTTTATGCTAAATATAGACATTCCAAAGGGCTCCATTTGTGCTCCCCCCTTCTTGCTAAGCTGTTTGGAAATAAATTTATGATATAGTCAGGATCGTATAAGTCTATACGATTTCTTATGATAATGAAGATTTTGTTTTTAGGTTTTACTAACTGGCCTGAAAATGGACCCGATACAAGTGTATAAGTTTTTAAAACTTTTTTTTATTAAAAAAACTCACACAGAATTTCTGCTAAATATGAGACAAGGTAAGGTGAAATATCTGGTTATATTTCTTGCAGATGTACAAAGGCTTGCAATGGAAAGAACATGTGAGGCGTGGCCTCTTTAGTTTATGGCGTCAAGCCATCATGGTTTGCTGTGACCACAGAACAGTGACATACATGTAAAACTATGGTCCATATCATCTAAATCATCACACTCTTTCAGTTACCGGTATATGTACATGATCACAGGTACCAATTTCAAGTTCAGTGTATGTACGCACAACTACTGCCAATGTAGCACCCGATTTCTGTATAGACAATAATATTTCGAATATCATAATTTGAAGCCGTAACTAAAAAGGACACAATAAGAAAGTGAGTGAGTGAGTATGGTTTTACGCCGCTTTTAGCAATATTCCAGCAATATCGCGGCGGGGGACACCAAAAATGGGCTTCACACATTGTACCCATGTCGGGAATCGCCGTGACGAGCGAACGCTTTAACCACTAGGCTACCCAACCGCCCCCACAATAAGAAAGAGTACGCCTGCATGAAGAATACAGCTAAGTAGGATGCGCCCTGGTATTGCTGGAGCCTATTATAAAATCCGTGCACAACGAGAAAGTGGAAATGTACATAAACAATGTCATCCAATACGAAACACCTTAATGTAGCTGTAGATCACTGAGACATAGAGGAGGTTGTCATCAGTGATACAGATACCTTGTGGCTCCTCGATACCATCCTCTACAGTCAGGACATCTCTCACGAACTTCCCAGCTACAGTCAACTGAACAACTCTGTTGCCCTTTCTGTCAGCAGCATAGATGTAGCCTCCGTGAGCCATCACTGTCAACAGCCCAACAAATTTCTTCTCCCCTCTTGGTTTGTACTTAAACTGCATATTACCCATATCATTGAAACTCATGATTGCTCGTTTCTTCGTATCTCCCACTATACAGTTGCCATTGTAAGTGCACACGCTGTAGGGTTCGTCAATATGGATAACGTCAAATTTCCTGAGGACATTTCCAGACATATCAAAGATGTCCACTCCACCTTTGTTGACATAACTTCCAACCAATGTTCCAGGAGAGAGGAATGCAATACAGGAGTATCGTGTCCTTGTTTCAATGGTGCGCTGAAGATCCAGATCAGGGAATACTTTGAAAACTATCATTTTGGCAAGGCACCACACACCTGAAACATAAAATATCAAATGCAGTGATCAAGTATTAACTACAGTAAACCTACGGTTATAACGAACACGCTAATAACGAACTGACCGATATAACGAACTTATTTTATGGTCCCGACCATTTGTTGCATATATGCTGTATATCTGCTTATAACGAACTACGATTATAGCGAACTAAAATTAGTGGTCCCTTGCAGTTCGTTATGACCATAGTTTACTGTAATGTGCATTTATTCACGTTGATTGCAATCTTTCTATGGGCATGCCATTTTTCACTCTCTTGGTTCCACTCTTTTGAGTATTATAACATCAATGAGTAGGATAGAATATGATTATTAATTATGCCTAAAAGTGTTTCGGGTAAAAGGCATCATGTACGCAAATATTGAAATACAGTAAACTGCGCTTTTAACGAACCAAAAGGGATCACTAATTATAATTTGTTATAATAAAAAATACACCATATACATGTATACAACATTTATACAGCAAATGGCCGTGATCAAAATAAAGTTCATTATATCCCTTAGTTCGTTATAAGCGTATAAGATGTTTTGGGTAAAAGGCATCATGTACGCAAATATTGAAATACAGTAAACTACGGTTACAGCGAACCAAAAGGGACCACTAATTTTAGTTCGTTTTAATCGTTGTTTGTTATAAAAAAAACAAATTCAGGTATACAAAATATATACAGCAAATGGTCGGGATCAAAATAAAGTTCGGTATATCCCTTAGTTCGTTATAAGTGTGTTCATTATAAACGTAGATTACTGTAGATGGTGGACGGACAAGAAATTTGATGAATCATGTCATGAGATCGGTCTTTATAAATGAGCAAGTGAGAAATTTCGACCTAACCTAGTTCAGTTATGCAGTGGTGAGTCAGCTTAATGCGACAGGAAATCTTAAAGTGACACAAGTCAAAGTCCTCCATTTCACGGGCATGTCCCTGACAAACCGAGGATCTGAATCATTGCGAATCTGGGATCTTTAAAGGACTGGTCGTGCTGTAGGTGTGATACCACGACGTGTACAATCTTTTATTCGCAGTAGGGGCACGGGTGGCTCAGTCGTCTAAGGCGCCGCAAATCGCTGTGCAGAGTTGCGTCCCTTGGGCACGCCAGAAACCTATGATTGTGGGTTCGAATCCCGGTTCGCCCCAATTATGTTTCTAGGTTTGTCAGCACCATACCCGTGCTCGTGGGTTTCACCGAACTGGTAAACGTCTGAGACCTGCATCACTTCGGGCTTTCCTCCCACATTAAGCTGACACGCTGAACCCACAATCATAGGTGCCCAAGGGACGCAACTCTGCACAGGCGCCTTAGACAGCTGAGCCATATGAGTACATACAGGTCCAATTACCAGTGTACGAATAATTCGGCTGCATGGTGTAGCATTATAAATGGATTTATGATCGTATTTTATTATTGCTACCTACCAGCAGCCACCAGGTTGTCCTCGATGACAGTGAAGTTCGTCAGACAATGACTCAGGGGGAGTGAACTCGTCCTCTCCTCCGAGCCATCTCTGAACAAAGCGTTTACAGAACTGCTGTCTCTGTCCGTTGTCAGTATAACAGTGGCGTCCTCGTGCGTTATCACCAAGACATCCATAGTTACCAAGCTACCGGAGCGGCAGCCTTGAGTATTTCCAATCACTTCTACAAGTTCGCATCTTCCTGGCGCAATATTTGGTTGATTAGGTGGTCCAGCAGGTGATTTTTTACTGGAAGGGTTACCTTTAGTCGAGTTCGAGGTCTTCGATGTATCATTCGGATGTTCTGCGTCAGCTGGTCTGTTATGGACCTGTCCATTGGGATCTGTGGGTGAGTGAATAATGCTTAATGCCGTGTACAGTATATCAGTATATCATACGCTTTGTATGTTGTCGACGTGTACTGCTCAGTTTAAACATTCGAGCACTGCTATGGTGCTGAATACAAAGCATCGTTCTGATTCCTACAGCTCCTTGCAAGGTTAACTGCTAAATGTCGCTTAACGCCGTACATGGAAATAGTGAGTGAGTTGGGTTTAACGCCGCTTTTAACATTATTCCAGTTATATCGCTGCGTGTCAGCTTAATGTGGGAGGAAAGCTCGAAGTGACGCAGGTCTCAGACGTTTACCACTTTGGTGAAACCCACGAGCACGGGTATGGTGCTGACAAACCTAGAAACATAATTGGGGCGAACCGGGATTCACTTTCGTTGTGGCCGTGCCGCCTCGATGGTCTAGTGGTAGAGCGTCCGCTCGGAGAGCAGAAGGTTCGGGGTTCGATCCCCGGCTGTGTCACACCAAAAGACGTTAAAAGATGGTACTTGTTGTTACCCTGTCTGGCGCTCAGCATTAAGGGTCTAAACCAAGGACTGGTCGGCTCGGAGTCAGTCTACTGTGTCTGAGTGGGGTATTCATGTTAAACTGTGGCATGGTATCTCAGTGGGCTAGCACTATAAATCGGCATCAGCCCGGACAAGTACAAGCAGACACACACACACACGTGCTTGCACGTCGCTATATTAGTGCAGTAATCTTGGACGCGATGTTAAACCCAATTTCACCTCACCTCGTTGTGGCCGCCGCTTGCTTAATTAAAACGACAAACCCCTTGCCATAACCATGACTGTGAAATCGCTGCTAAAAGCAGAGTCCTTTATACGATTCCGGCAATAGAGTAAGCAAGTGTTTTCTGAATCACTTTCAAATAGTGATCATTCGCGTAGAGGTGACCCTGTCACAAACACATGCAAAGGCAAGTCAAGTGATAAACTGAACCGAAAAAGGGAAAGCGGTAAATCAAAATATGGAATCGTATCAGACATGATCATGGTCACAGATGCATCAAATTCGGATGGGTCATCCACATTCTCCCATAAAACATTGTTAAAGTTTTACTGAGACCTTCGATGTTGTAAACCTGATCAAACAACTTTTGAGCAAGAGCCTTGTTGGCCGCCTTCTCAACTCCTGCAGGGTCGAGACCCCATAACATGTTTGATGATAAAATCATTTTAGTTTTTTTTTAACTCGACATGGAGACATTTGTTTTATCACATGATATTACCTTTTGATGCGCATTTCCTTCCATTTCGTGAGTATGGAGTCGGTTTTGGTGGGGACTTTTCCGAGGACTTTGATGAGGACCTTGTCATGATCTTCAGCCTGCTAGATGTGCGCCTTCCTGACATGTTTGTATTCCTTGCCTCTGTAAGTCATATATTGAGTTAGTGAGTTTTAGCGCCGACTTGCACAACATGTTATTACAATACAGTGTGCCTGCTTAACGGTGAGGTGAGGTGAAATGGGGTTTAACGTCGCGTCCAAGATGATTGCACTTATATAGCGAAGGGCATATATGTGTGTGTGTGGCTGCTGGTACTAGTCCGGACTGATGCCGATTTATAGTGCTAGCCCACTGAGATACCATGCCACAGTTTAACACGAATACCCCACTCAGACACAGTATACTGACCCTGAGCCGACCAGTCCTTGTTTTAGCCCCTTAATGCCGAGCGCCAGACAGGGTAACAACAAGTACCATCTTTTAACGTCTTTTGGTATGACGCGGCTGGGGATCGAACCCCAGACCTTCCGCTCTCCAGATTCATGTCACAATATGGACACATTCGGCAAATTAGCAAAGATAATTACAGTCGGCGAGTAATATTCGAGCAACATCTCGACGAATAGTAAATACGTAGATCTGGGCAAAGCCAGCCACTGTTGGATACCATAAGCATCGACCCACGCCGCAATGATCAATCGTCAGTTTTATAGACGTTTGAAATAGACGATAATTTGGAGTAATATTGAAACTATGTCAAAGTTTTCTTCCTGATGATCCTCACATCACATCGATCCCAATTGCGTGAATCCATGCTCATGATGTCAGTCACTGGACTGTCTGGTCCAGACTCGATTTTTTACAGTCTGCCGTCATATAGCAGGAATATTGCTTAGAGCGGCGTTAAACAACAAACAAACAAACGAAAACACTTCAAAGTGGATCAATAGTAGGAAGGGAAGTAATCCATTGACCTTACTTTAAAAAGAAAGTTTGTTGTCCCCTAAACGTCTTTCCTTCGATCGTGACCAAAATGTGTTTTTTATAAACAAACTGATAAAATAGATGGCCTTTCACAACAAATAGCGGTTTGGTTCGGTTCGTACAAGGTCAGCTGAATCACTGAGCTGTACAGCCATGTGTTCGTTCAAGCATGTCTTTTGAGTTTTAACATTGCACATCATTTGGCTGAAAATGCGACCCTTGAAGTACAAATTCTCTCCAATATTGTTAAACATGTGGTACACAAATACTACTGACCAAGGTCCTCACCCTTGCACCAATAATGTTCGTCTATCCTGCTACAGTCAATCACGTCCTTGTTCGCGATGGAAGTGCTTGTGGAAGGGAGGTAACTGCAGCTGGATTAGGATTTCTTTAAAACGGTGAACGTTTCAGATACAGTCGCATGCACATCGCGTGAAGCAGATCGAACCACTGTAGATTCACGTACTTTTTCCAAACAGCATTATTGAGCTGAAAAATTAATAAATTATTTGTGTTTCAGAAAGGAGAATTATCAGCAACATGAACTCAATGTAGGCTTCCATTGTTTTCAAGTCAATGCATACACAAGAGGTTACGAATGAGCTGCAAAGGAGACTGAGGTTGTACAAAGAAACACCGACCAATACCGTTACTCTGATATTGTTAAATGTTATCATATTGTTATATAGCACTTGACTTATCAACGATGTTTAAGTTGACTTGTGAGTAATTGCGCTGAAAAAGCCTTTCTAAACAAACAAACAAACAAAAGTTGATAGCAAGGCCAAAGCCCGAAGCCATCGGAGGACGTTGTTATACAACCAGACAAGCTACAAAGTCTGACCTCCCGATCCCAATTTTGGTCAGCTCTTACGAGCTGAGGTACTCGGGACCTACTCGGACCATAAATACCGTCAGAGTGCGTACCACCATATTTTGTAACGTACTGACTTGTCCCAGAGATTCGAACCGGAGAAAAAATACGAGGTCGCTTAAAAACAAAATGGACCTTATCGTAGGCACGTTTGACGTATGACACAGGGTTGGCGGACCACTGTTTCGTCCGGGGTCGTTAGGCGATTAATAAACGGTAAATTCGCACCGATATGAATCTGTGTCGCCCTCAGCATTCCGAAGATCAACGATATCATACTATCAACCAGAAAGTGGGGAAGATGTCATAAAAATCTGATCACACGACGCCTCCTGGTCGGACTTTGTTCTCAACGTTCGTCTTCTCATGGGTTTTACAAACCATAGCATATATTAACCTTTCGAATATTCCGTCAACTGATTAGAAGTAGTATGTAATACTTTTAATGTTATTTTGTTTTGTAAATGGTCATCAACCGATACGGTTGCATTGCATGACTTAAAGATAATTATGCAAATTGGCTTTGGGTTTGTTGAAAAAAACATTTGCGAGCTGCCAGGGAGAAGTTGGTCTATTATGTGCAAATAATGAAGACACCGCACACACTAAGATGAGTTCGATTCGACTAGTGCTTCTCTCAGTTTTGAAAACAATCTTAATATATCTTCGTTCTCTACTTTTATCATATTTACGAAGATTTATCATATACCCGCTTTTACAGTTCATTGCTAAATCAGATAAGACTATCTTGCTCGAATGGCTTTCCATTTCGAAACCCTCGACGACCAAGGTTAACCCGTGTTGGCCATGGTCTAACCAATGTTAATTAGCACAAATTAACTCATTCACGTCATACAGCCTGCATCTTTGACATAAAAAATGGAACCCTTCTCAAAGGGAATGAGAAAACTGAAATCGTCATCGTCCGTTCAGAACTAATGTAGCGCAAAGAAATCTAGCCGTGATCATTGATTCAACATTCAGTGTGAGAAGTCATGTTAATAACATATGCAACACAGCGTAACATCAGATAAGGAATATCAGAAAAATAAGTAGATATGTGGACAAAGACTCAAATGCTCAGTCCATGCATTTGTCTCTTCAAGGTTAGACCATTGCAACAGTTTGGCATCAGGACAACGTACAGCTGCCACGCCCATCATTCGATGTCATACGATACCATATAACATCGGTCCTCAAAGAACTGCGTAGACTACCAGAAAGACAGAAAATCATGTTCAAGCTGTTGGTATCTACAAATCACTCCATAGTCTGGCTTCAGTGTACATACAAGAACGTAGACGGTTTAAACCAACCTGTAAAGGAATTACAAATTGCATGCCAACAACAGATGTTCGTGCCACCGGCCTGGGTGCCGTTGTACAAAGCGGTCTCTGCTCCCATACCTACACATAGACGTACGGCAGTCGTAGGGCTAAGGTTGTTTTGTACAACGGCACCCTGGACAACAACGTATAGAGGCAGAACCTGTAGCAGAACTGGCGCTGCTCCATGGAATGGACTTCCTGGGGATGGCAGCAGCTTGAAATTAATTTTTGATTGTTGATATAAATATTTTAGAATCAAGATGCAACTTTGTTTATGATTCTGCATCTCTGTTTGGTGTTCTGGTCGCGTCCTGCTGAACTATTTTGACGGTTTACACTCATTAGAAATGGCGTAGAAATGCAGATGTGGCTCTCACGAAACACTTGTGTGTTTTTGCAATACAAATGGTTGTTATGTTTCCCCATCGTCTGGCAGCCATTCTGTATTACATTTAATGTTGCATTTTATGCGTTATATTTCGGGTACTGCCCAAAAGTATCCATGATTAACACTGTTAACACATTTGAATCTTGTCAAACCTGGTTGCCAGAAATGTGATAACCTCGTTTGACTCACGTCACACAAAGTTTGATAACCGAACGCACGTGCTAACCCTACCGTGTGCAGTGACACGTTCATTCTGGTGCGAATAGGATCTGAACGAGCTTAAGGCTTAATCCAAAATCAGCTATTTAACACATTCCTTAAAAGACCATACGTTTTTACCTTGAGGCAGGTAAGAGGCAGGTAATAGTCTAGTAATTTATATGTTATTAGATAGATGCACCGCGGATAACAAATAACCTATTTCCTGGTGACATTGTTGTTGAACACGGTTTAAATAATATCATATCGCCTGCCTACATAGTACCCACTTGATCCTACAACGTAAGGTTATGTAAACTATCTAATTATTTTATGAATGTACTGGGTTATTTTGCTTTCTTGTAATTATCGACAGGTTTCGAAAATATAAATACAGCTCTGTTTTAGAGCAATCAAATGTACTATTTCCACATCCCTCGTGTCAGCGACGTTTGTATGGATACTTTGTCTTATGACCTTTACTTGTCCATGTAAACATTACTCCAACATCAAGTCCTATATGCTCGTGAGTTTCTGTCATCTCCCTAATTATGTTTCTAGATCTGTCAGGACCTTACAGTCTTAAACATGTACAGCCGGCATTACTTCCAGGTTTCCTCAAACACGTACCTGGCACTTGGCGTTGACACTCACTCACTCACTCACTCACTCACTCACTCACTCACGCACCCACTCACTCACTCACTCGCGAATCAAATATTCCATGGCTCTTAAGTTTGAAATTGTATAGCAATAATGAAAACGATCTCTAATGTGACATTTAGAACGGTTATACGATGTGGCGAGTATTAACATTCTATCAAGAATGATGTATTGTTTTTTCAGTGTTGAATGTTTCTCATAATTTGAGATGCATAATATATTCCACATTTGTTTTATCATACAGTGTGTGAGTTGGGACACACTTTCAATTAATGAGCCACATTATTGCCATTCAAAAGGCTCTGATTGCAGGTGAGGAGGGAGTAGGGACCTGCTGACCCGAAATACCTTCGGGTATCTGTACATAAAACATGTACGTAATCCAACCTTTCTGGCTGAATGGTTAAGTGCGGAGTTATCATCACATCAAAGAAACCTGCGGCAAGAACAGATTCTTTTTATCAATAGTGATTATTTAATAGCTTAGGAAAAAATCAACAAAACACACATCATACAACCATATATTGATCGGCAAAACACCCATTCTACAACCATATATCAACAGAACACCCGCCCTACAACCATGTATCAGCAAAACACCCATCCTACAACCATATATCAGCAAAACACCAATCCTACAACCATATATCAGCAAAACACCAATCCTACAACCATATATCAGCAAAACACCCGCCCTACAACCATGTATCAGCAAAACACCCATCCTACAACCATATATCAGCAAAACACCAATCCTACAACCATATATCAGCAAAACACCAATCCTACAACCATATATCAGCAAAACACCCGCCCTACAACCATGTATCAGCAAAACACCCGCCCTACAACCATATATCAGCAAAACACCCATCCTACAACCATGTATCAGCAAAACACCCATCCTACAACCATGTATCAGCAAAACACCCATCCTACAACCATGTATCAGCAAAACACCCGCCCTACAACCATGTATCAGCAAAACACCCGCCCTACAACCATGTATCAGCAAAACACCCATCCTACAACCATGTATCAGCAAAACACCCATCCTACAACCATGTATCAGCAAAACACCCATCCTACAACCATGTATCAGCAAAACACCCATCCTACAACCATGTATCAGCAAAACACCCATCCTACAACCATGTATCAGCAAAACACCCGCCCTACATCCATGTATCAGCAAAACACCCATCCTACAACCATATATCAGCAAAACACCCATCCTACAACCATGTATCAGCAAAACACCCATCCTACAACCATATATCAACAGAACACCCGCCCTACAACCATGTATCAGCAAAACACCCATCCTACAACCATATATCAGCAAAACATCAATCCTAAAACCATATATCAGCAAAACACCCATCCAACAACCATATATCAGCAAAACATCAATCCTATAACCATGTATCAGCAAAACACCCATCCAACAACCATGTATCAGCAAAACACCCACCCTACATCCACGAATCAGCAGAACACCACTCCTACAACCATATATCAGCAAAACACCAATCCTACAACCATATATCAGCAGAACACCAATCCTACAATCATGTATCAGCAAAACACCCATCCTACAACCCTATATAAGCAATACACCCATCCTACAACCATGTATCAGCAAAACACCCATCCTACAACCATATATCAGCAATACACCCATCCTACAACCATATATCAGCAAAACACCCGCCCTACAACCATGTATCAGCAAAACACCCACCCTACATCCACGAATCAGCAGAACACCACTCCTACAACCATTTATCAGCAAAACACCCATCCTACAACCATGTATCAGCAAAACACCCATCCTACAACCATATATCAGCAAAACACCCATCCTACAACCATATATCAACAAAACATCAATCCTATAACAATTTACAGCAAAACACCCATCCTACATCCACGAATCAGCAGAACACCACTCCTACAACCATATATCAGCAAAACACCAATCCTACAACCACGTATCAGCAGAACACCAATCCTACAATCATGTATCAGCAAAACACCCATCCTACAACCCTATATCAGCAATACACCCATCCTACAACCATATATCAGTAAAACGCCCATCCTACAACCACATATCAGCAGAAAACCAATCCTACAACCAAACATTAGCAACACACCTATCCGTCAACCATATAAAGGCAAAACATCCATCCTACAACCATATATCATCAGAACATCCATCCTATAACCATATATCATCAGAACATCCATCCTACAACCATATATCATCAGGACACCCATCCTACAACCATATATTAGCAAAACACCAATCATATAACCAAATATCAGCAAAACACCCATTCTACAACCACATATCAGCAGAAAACCAAGTCTACAACCAAATATTAGAAAAACACCAATCATTCAACCATATATAAGCAAAACATCCATCCTACAACCATATATTAGCAAAACATCCATCCTACAACCATATATCAGTCAAACACCCATCCTACAACCTCAAATCAACGGAAAACCAATCCTTCAACCATATATTAGAAAAACACCAATTCTTCAACCATTTAGGCAAAACATCCATCCTACAACCATATATTAGCAAAACATCCATCATACAACCATATATCAGTAAAACACCCATCCTACAACCACATATCAGCAGAAAACCAATCCTACAACCAAATATTAGCAACACACCAATCATTCAACCATATATAAGCACAACATCCATCCTATAACCATATATTAGCAAAACATCCATCCTACAACCATATATCAGTAAAACACCATCCTATAACCATATGTTAGAAAAATACCCGTCCTACATCCGTAATTCAGCAAAACAACCTCCTACAACGGCGACTCCGTATATTAACAGAACACCAATCCTTCAACCACATATCAACAAAACACCCATCTTACAACCGCATAATAGCAAATAACAGTTATATCACATTTTTTATAACTTTCTTTGCATCTTATAATGTTTTAAGCAATACACATTTCTGAAGATGTTGATATTAGGCCTTTAGTAATTTAAGTTTTTAGACTTAGTTATGAACTAGAGGTCACAATTCTATTTTCATATTGAAGTCTTAAAAACTAGGGGATAATGAAATATGAATGTTAATATCAAGTATTAGAACAAAGGCAAGTGTTGACGACAAACGGCCTATTCAAAAACCTTTAAAACCTAACACCAAAGGTGAGGTGAGGTGAAATGGTGTTTTACGCTGCGTTCAAGATTATTGCACTTACATAGCAACGTGCATGCACGTTCATGTATGTGACTACTAGCCCGGACAAATGCCGATAAGTGCCAGCCCACTGAGATACCATGCCACAGTTTAACATGAATAACCCACTCAGACACAGTAAACCGACTCCGAGCCGACCAGTTCTTGTTTGAGCCCCTAAATGTCGAACGGCAGGCAGGGTAACAAGTACAATGTTTTAACGTCTTTTGGTATGATGCGACCGGGGATTGAACCCCTACCTTCCTCTCTCCGGGAAGACGCTCTACCACTCAACCACGGAGGCGACCCCGCAACACCAAAACACATGCTATAGTTTTCACATGCCTCAGGCGGTAGAGATGTGCACAGGTTGTTATTACTGATTTGACACTTTAAGAAAGGTCGAATAATCGCTGTGGACCATTGTGTCTATCAATCATATTGAATCTTGTTTCTCTATCCACCCGTGCTTGCCATAAGGGGCGTCTATGCTTGTCGTAAGAGGCAACTAACGGGATCGGGTGGTCAGTCTCGCTTACTTGGTTGATGCATCAGCGTCATATTTGAAACAGGTGTACATGTATCCTTACACAGTTATGGTTTATGAAAACGCCCATCCAAACCCCCCCCCCCCCCCCCCCCCCCCCTACCCACCCCCTTTTACGTTTACCTTACGGGAAACTCATTTATTTGTATCAACGCAATTGCCCTCTCTGATTAATTTTTCTAATGGATGTTGAAGGCTCATGAACACACGTATGTATGTCTTAAGAAATATTAACTTTAACGATAATTGTCAATCTGTTTTGTCTTGTATGAAGTACTTGGATTATTTATTTCATTGTAGAACTTCTGAAAGACAAACACCAACGTCAAAAAAGATCCAATGTACAATGTACACACAATCGAGCTTTGCTTTTTCTCTGACAATGCCGATTGGAACAGGTACGTACTCTGCATATACGTCACAAAGACATACAGTAACTGTATTGAGCCTTAACCCCCGCTCGTTAGAGGAACACATAACATATCCCTTCATATACCTATCAATGACATGAGGCATTTTGTATGTGCGATAGCGCCAACACGGACACAGTCATATCACACGGGTGTAATAAACAAGACTGATATGGTTTCTTAATGCATTTTGAATGGGCGATTGATATCAGCAAGGGTGGTAAGAAATTTGAGCTGGTCTGCTCGGCTAGCCTTCCCGTTACAATGGCTTTCAAACAAGGTAAATACTTACAACAAGAGACATTTTACAATTTAATGTCATGAAACGTCGTAAAAAGGTTAATTAGTATATGACAGTTTTCATAATTATCATTCCCCATATTAACCCTCTAGCTGATATGGGGGACTCAGGCTGATATTGGGTTCTCGGGTTAATAATGGGTAGGGCTGGGACGGGTAACTCGGGTACTCGGATCGGGTGGGTCCTGAGTAGGACTCGGGTACCAACAGGACTACCCGGATATATTGTTTAATGACAAAAAATATCTAAAACTCGATGGATACAATGCAAGTCACTAATGCTCCCTTTTCTTTCTGACAATGCACCCATTCCTTCTGATTTTTATATGCTTGAATAAAGATAAACTCCATGCAGCAAACTTCAGTGTATGCATGACCAGATCGTTTTACATTATGTATCTGAATATATTTTGCCAGGGCTACGGTCAAACCTTTCCAAATCGGACAGTTTGTACCCATCTCTAAATATCTACAACGTGTACCCGGGTAGGGTCGGGTAATAGGGTGGAGGGTTCCCGGGTAGTAAATTTTGATTAGTCCCATCCCTAAAATGGGGCGTGATAAGAAAAACTGCCTAGTCCTGCACCATGACTGTGGAATATATTTATTTCATGAAAACAAAACAATCTAGAAACGCATACAAGAGCAAGTCTAGCCAGCTCTAGCTAGCTCTATTTCACACATATATGAAATCAGCATAGGGGAATTTATTTTTTTTTAGAGTGAAAAAGAATATTGTGTAATATAAGATTTCATAGAATAAATGTTGGTCTAGAAAACTGCCATATGATAACACTTAAGTTCCACGCATCGCAGACTTATCAATTCATGAAGAAGATGAATAACCATCGCATGCCTGTAATTTGTGAATAGAAAGAAATATACATATTTGGTATTATTTGAGGATGATCATCGTCAAGGTAACAAGGTTGAATACGATCTAATTATAGATTTCTTGTTGATGCTGGTGGAAATGCTGTGCAGGCTGAAGCCGACCTTCGTCTGTTCTACGCCTTCATAGAGCAAGCCGTAAGTCTGACTTGTTGTAAGCCTGACCTCCACACACAGTTTACATCTTAAACCATGGCCACTATTAATAAGTCAGTTTTGTCTGTACCACGAACCACTGCCTTTAGGTCAACTCTGTGTTCATCTTAAACCCCTATTAATAAGTCAACGCTGTCTGTACCACGAATCACTGTCTTTAGGTCAACTCTGTGTTCATCTTAAACCACTATTGATAAGTCAATGTCTGTACCACGAACCACTGCCTTTATGTCAACTCTGTGTTCATCTTAAACCACTATTAATAAGTCAATGTTGTCTGTACCACGAACCACTGTCTTTATGTCAACTCTGTGTTCATCTTAAACCCCTATTAATAAGTCAATGTTGTCTGTACCACGAACCACTGTCTTTATGTCAACTCTGTGTTCATCTTAAACCCCTATTAATAAGTCAATGTTGTCTGTACCACGAACCACTGCCTTTAGGTCAACACTGTGTTTATCTTAAACCACTATCGTTAAGACAAGTCCGTCTTCACTTTGGACAACTGCTTTTAGTCATCACTGACTTCACCTTTAGCCACTCTCTTTAAGTCAACTCGGACTTCACCTTGAATCACCAACAGGGAAAAACATTTTTTCACCAATTCTGCCCTTCCGTAGGTTCTAAATGTTTATCCGGGACTGCAATTGTTTTCTTTTGGAAGCATATTAAGTTTGTAACTGACACTTCTGCATGGAACAACACTGTCTCACCTAATTCAAGCTCTCTGATTAAAACAGACGTTCTTGCATGCTAGATTTATTGGACACCTTAACCAGTACCTGAAATGAATTAGGCTACAAGTTTCTTTATCCAACAACAAAGTCTTTATCTGCATGATATTACCGTATTCCTTCCAATTGTCCACTATTGTTGTTTCGTCTTCAGATGAATGTGAGGTATGCGAACCTGCCCCCTAATCAGGTCTGCGTACAGGTACAGGTGAAGGCAATATTTATGGTAGGTGCATATTTGTCGAAGTCATGGAGACTCACTCTGTGATCGTAATGAACCCAAGATGATCAAACATGACATGTGATTTAATTTGTGGCGAACAATAAAATCCAATGTAATCTAGCTTCCATAATATCTCCTAGCAGTTGGGGTCGGTCGGGTAACCTAGCGGTTAAAACCGTTCGCTCGTCACGCTGAAGACCCGGGTTCGAATCCCGATATGGGTTATGTGTACCCTCCCCAAATATGTGTATTTTTTTAATATGACCCTCCTTTAGAGACAGTCAGATTTTTTGTGTCACCCTCACTGATTCATCTGATACCCTGCTCTCTCTGGGGAACTATTTCATTCAGGTGGTCGTTCTATTGCTCCCATTGTACACTTGAGGCCATTCATGCTTAATGAAGTGTGCAATTAGAACGAAATACCAAACTTAAATATATAGATATCACCAGACCGCATATAATAACGCCCCCAGCACTCAGGTGGCATCTAGAATTAGTCACTCATATACACGTGAGGTTAATCTGTATATAGGTACTTCTGGTCTGACATGTTGCATTTACGAAGAATTTACATGTGTCAAAAGTTCCTGTGACATTGAATAAGATTTAATGCAAAGTTATGTTTTTTTACCAAATCTGAAACAATTTCGTTTTGCAACAGATAAAAGACTCCTGTAAGTGTTCAAATGGTTTAATTTGCCGGACTGTCTTCAGAAAATGCGTGATTTCATAAAAAAAACATGAACATGCCAAAATATCAATTTACAAATGAACAGCGTGCGTGTCCACCTCTGGTTGCGATGCAAGCAACACAACTCCGTCTCATGGAACGGACCAGGCGTCGCACAAAGTCCTGTGGGATATCTGTCCATATCTGCTGGAGCATGTTTCGAGGTTATTGGAGTGTCTGTGGAGCACGTTGTTGACGTCGAAGGCGCCGATCCATCTCATCCCACATGTGCTAGATTTTAGAGAGATCAGGGGAGCGAGCCGGCCAGGAAATGACATTCACGTTGTTTTGTTGAAGAGAATCTTGAACAAGTCGCGCAATATGAGGTGGCTGAGGTGAAAACGAGACTCGTAAGTGAACAGAACTTGTACTCATTGCATGGCCGTCCAGCGTAGACCCTGTCTGCACCACTGTAGACGTGCTTGACGGTGGTTTCCTGTCAAAATGGGACGTCTAGCGGGTCTTCAGGCTACAATCCCTCCACATCTGAGGCGGCGACGTACGGTTTGTGAAGATATTCGTCGAAGGCCAGGGATACTTTTTGCAGTCACTGTTGCTGACTGGAGTCGATTTCGTAGGTGTGTTGTTCGAATCCAGTTGTCTTGTCGATTATTGGTTACGCGTGGCCTGCCACTCCGAGGATGGTCTCTGACTGCATTCGTCTGTTGCCAACGTTACCATAAACACCAAATCGTGTTTTCTGTGGACGTTAAATTGTCTTACAACATCACGTTGACTGGATCCTGTTTCAAGCATGCCAATGGCTCGCAGACGCTCATTTTCGGACAGGCGTGGCATTTCGTAATGTTGAATAATTGCTTAATTTTGTTGTTTTTCTGAGTGGTTGTTGTCAGCACGATGTTAAACAATGCATATTGAATCCCATTAACGCACATATTTTTATACCCATTCTTGGGTAGTGAAATGCATGGGTCTTGCATAAAAGTCAACTTTTGCATGGAATGCATGCTTTTCTGCAGCAGTTGCGTTTTTGTAACTTGATTCCAAACATGTACTAAAACCAAACTTTACTTGTTTGAAAAATACACTAAAATATTAGTGTTACAGGAACTTTTGTTGTTGAGTATATATTTTATATCACACTTCACTCAGGGTTAGTGTCAACTTTATTTCATAATGAAAAGACCAGTGAGTTAGAAGCAAGGCAAGTTATGATAATAATGTTTTCCTCATCAGGCGTGACCATATTGGATGTGCTGCGCACATCACTGTGTTTCTCGATTTTTTTGTCTTTAATATATGATCATTATGAAGGACAGTTGGAATGTACAGAGAATATCCTTAAAACGATCAACACGTCCCTGTAAGTTGACCTGTATAAGATCGATGAATATGACTACATCCTACAGGGTTTAATTTTAGCTTGTTTGGCTGCTCTACGATATTCAGTGTACAGTGAACACATTTCTAGTTTGAATATAGCGAGAAAACATCATTTGACTGTACATTTCTAACTTTTAAGACTCTTAACACCCCATCCTGGATTTTCAACCACATCAAAACCGACGGCACTATTAACGCCTCCGACGGCATAGATGAGATGGCAGGGGGCACGACGGGCACCACAGAGTCAGCAGCAAGTCAAGGAACAGCCTGTGACCATTTCATGCTATTTTCCGGGTATGTTTGGCGTGCCATCCATTCCAGTTTGTATCCGATTGCATTAAACCACAGCAATGATTTTCAGGTTAGACCATATTAAACTGAATAAAAACAACACAAACCTTTCCATAACCATAAGAAAAGCAGAGTTGTGTGTACGATTCGACTATATTATGAGCATGTGTTTATGAATCACTAGCAAATAGCGACCATACCAGGTGTTTGCGAAAAGACGGGCGTATCCTGTCCCACTGGTGGCACACATGCAAGTCTGTTCACCTGTAGAAATACCCTTTGTGTTGTCTTCGCGGCTGTGAAGGATTTAGAACAGTATTAATTGTCATGTTTCTGGTCATACTTGCACACAGTATATATTTACTTCTAGGCGGGAACTGTCTTCCATGGATAATGGTGCTATGATTGGTACGTACACACACTTTAAAGTTGACTTTACACAGAGTTGAAAAGACATCGCCTTTAACCTTAAGGGTTTGTTTTACTCAACAGCTATCTCTTTTGTATATCTCTTGTCGTATAGCCATGTTTGATATATTCCTCTGTCGTATAGCCATGTTTGATGTATCCCTCTGTCGTATAGTCATGTTTGATATATCCCTCTGTCGTATAGTCATGTTTGATATATCCCTATGTCGTATAGCCATGTTTGATATATCCCTCTGTCGTATAGTCATGTTTGATATATCCCTCTGTCGTATAGCCATGTTTGATATATCCCTCTGTCGTATAGCCATGTTTGATATATCCCTATGTCGTATAGTCATGATTGATATATCCCTCTGTCGTATAGTCATGTTTGATATATCCCTCTGTCGTATAGCCATGTTTGATATATCCCTCTGTCGTATAGCCATGTTTGATATATCCCTCTGTCGTATAGTCATGTTTGATATATCCCTCTGTCGTATAGCCATGTTTGATATATCCCTCTGTCGTATAGTCATGTTTGATATATCCCTCTGTCGTATAGCCATGTTTGATATATCCCTCTGTCGTATAGTCATGATTGATATATCCCTCTGTCGTATAGCCATGTTTGATATATCCCTCTGTCGTATAGTCATGATTGATATATCCCTCTGTCGTATAGCTATGTTTGATATACATGTATCCCTCTGTCGTATAGTCATGATTGATATATCCCTCTGTCGTATAGTCATGATTGATATATCCCTCTGTCGTATAGCCATGTTTGAAATGGCTACATTTTCGACGTATATTTCTTGTGAATCAACACCTAGAAAAATATTTTGAATTCTATGCACAAGAACCATTATCATGAATCCTGTGACCAGTTCTTCAGAAGTGATACATAACCCAGTACATGCGAGATCATAATTCAAATAAATTTCAAATGCAATCTTGTTGTCTCACTTACAATAGTTATGCTTCTACTATTTTCCAGCACCCAGAATGACAACTGCGCCTTGGTAGAAAATGTTCCTGGTGGGTCAGTTCTTGCTACGAATGGGATGATTGCTGGGCAGGTTACAGATGCTGACGCACAGTGTGCAAGGGCCTTCCCTGGAACACGTTTCTGTCGGGTATACATTTAAGGCCGGTGTATGGACCCTTTAAAAATTAATGATTCTGTAGCTTACCTTAATGTGAGATCAACAGTTAATAATGTTAATAATGTCACCCATGTAACAATGTAACAATGGTTTCTTTATTTACACTGAGGGCTAACCGACAAAAAATAATCTATTATTTTACAAAACGTAACTAAATGAAAGGAATATTTCTGAATCTGCATGTCATGTAATATTTCACAATATGGTAACAATCCGCACAACAAGTTACATTACTTTGCACATGGCTTCCACCCATAGCCTTCATGCTTCCAGGGGGATGTTTTATTAATTCTTTATATATTTAAAAAAAATGATTCACCAAAGAAAACTATTAAACCTTTCTCAAACATTGAAATGAAGTATCAACATATTGTCCTTTAATTTCAATACACAAAATAAATACAGTTTACTACGGTTATAATGAACACTCTTATAACGATAAGCTGATATAACGAACTTATTTTTTAGTCCCAGCCATTTGTTGTATAAATGCTGTATATATGCTTATAACGAACTACGGTTATAACGAACTAAAATAAGTGGTCCCTTTGATTTCGTTATAACCGCAGTTTACTGTAAGTGGTTTTGTTGAAATTATGACAATTCATATTATTACGACGAAAACATATATGTAGAGATTTTGGTGAAACGTAATCTGTTAAATGGGGAGAAAATGTTAATTTTACAGCAATTTACTTTTTACGACAAATGTCAAGGCTGAACAACCTTTGAACTACTTATATTTGCGCATGTATGGCCATTATCATTCAAATAAAGTTTCAGGGTTCTAAGGTTTACGGTTCTAATAAAATAAAATAAAATGTCATTTCAAAATTATCTAACAAAGTCACAATGAAATGATCAATACGATGTGAATGAACTGGTATGCGACCAAATTAAGACACATGCAGGCTAGTTCAGCTTGATTAGTCAGGGAATGTCAGAGGCAAAACTGCCTTCAGACAAGATATGTGAGGTGAAATGGGGTTTAACGTCGCCTTCAAGATCATTGCACTTATAAAGCGACCGAACCACTCAGATACATTGCCCGTAGAGAAACCATAAGTGTTGTAGCCCGATCATAGCCGGAAGAGAATGAGCAAAGACCATAGCGAAATCAGGAGTGTTGTAGAAGGATCAGGGACCAGACAGAAAACAGGAGTGTTGTTGAAGGGTCGGAGATCGAAGAGAAAACAGATGGGGTGCAGAAGGATCAGAGACCGTGGAGAAAACAGACGTGTTATAGAAGCATCAGAGACCGTGGAGAATATGTGTTGTTGAAGGATCGGAGACCGTAGAGAAAACAGAATTGTTGTAGAAGGATCAGAGACCGTGGAGAAAACTGGTGGGGTGTAGAAGGATCAGATACCATAGAGAAAACAGAAGCGTTGTAGAAGGATAGGCCGTAGAGTAAACAGAAGTGTTGAAGAAGCATCAGAGACCGTAGAGCAAACAGACGTGTTGTAGAAGGATCAGAGGCCGTAGAGAAAACAGACGTGTTGTAGAAGGATCAGAGGCCGTAGAGAAAACAGAAGTGTTGTAGAAGGAACAGGGGCCGTAGAGAAAACAGAAATGTTAGAAAATGAGAAAAGACCATAGCGAAAACAGAAGTGTTGTTGAAGGATCAGAGACTGCGGAGAAAGCAGAAGTGTTGTAGAAGGATGTGACATCGTAGAGAAAACAGAAGTGTTTCAGAAGGATCACAAGGTCTTAAGTGAGAACGTTCTTAGTAGTTTCTGATTTACAGGTAGATATAAAATTCAAATGACTTTAATTAACCTTTCAACTTCTCACATGTAATGTTTTTTCACAAACATCTTGAAGAGGGTGTTTAATTGTATTGTTTTCATTTCAGAGAACTACAATTTTAGATGACATGTGTCAAACGATTCTGTGCGGAGTGGATGCAGGAACCGGGGAAGACTGTCCTAACTCCATTGTCCCCGTAGACAGGACGAGCTGTGGTAATCAGAGGGTATGTAGCACTTTATTTGGCCACACATAAATGTGAATGAAGCCACGACTTTAAACATCATCTCTTTGAACACCACTATTTTCAATTCAGTGTTTATTATATCATTCTCTGTTATGTGACTAATTGACATGAGTGTAATGTTAGAAAAAGGACTATTGTCTTTGTTTGAATCGTGAGGTATAATATCCAAAAGTTAATTTTAACATATTGTACATTGTTCATGGTGAATATCTACACTACTCCGCAAGCCAGATTTGGTTTGTCTTCTTCATTGTAACATGGCTCGTGTGTCTTTCTTGTTTTCAGTGGTGTGTTCAAGGCCAGTGTATTCAGGCTAATGGAGCTCCTGCTAGAGCACGTAAGTTCCTATCTCTGTAACCACTGAGTTACAGTATAAAAGGCCCATAGTCGTATAGTTAGTGAGTTGGGTTTAACACCGCTTTGAACAATATTCCTGTTATATTACGGCGTGTAAGCATACTGTGGGAAGATATTTACCACTTTGAGGAAATCCATGAGCAGGGGTATGGTGCTGACAAACCTTGAAAACTAATAAGGGCGAACTGGGATTCAAACCCACGATTAAAGGTTTCTGGCTTGCCAAAGGGATACAGCTCTGTACAGCGAATTGCTGCTTTTTAGTGATGATAAATACGTTTGTATCGGCAGCGCCTCATCTGCATCAGGGCGGAAGTGAGACAGGTCAAAGACGTTTATTGCTTTTGTGTATTAGACCAACAGGGAATGGGTATGGTGCTTACAAACCACCAATCATAATCCGGGCGAATCTGAGTTGACCTTTTATTAGAACTAACCCATGTAACTCAGGCAATGTTGACTCTTTCTAGCGAATTGCCCACAAGGAGATGATCCGAATCGTTCCTGCAACCAGGCTCGCTGTCCGTTCAGCCCAGTAGTATGCTGTGAAACATGTGGCGTCGTGCCACCGACTGTAGCATTCCCCACGGCCACAGGGACAACTACAACAACCACTACTGTAACTGCAAGTGGTGCAAGTACTGCAACCACAAGTGGAACAAGTGTCACTTCAGGGGTGGCACTTTCTGTTGTCCGATTTAATATTATTTTATGCTGAAGTGTCTTGGAATATTGCTTAAATTTCACAGAAGTGGGGGAGAATCTGCTTATTCGTATTTAATTCCCTGCCTATTTTTATCTTTATATGTGAAATGTATTTTGGTAAAAGAGTGAGTGAGTGAGTGAGTGAGTATGGTTTTACGCCGCTTCTAGCAATATTCCAGCAATATCACGGCGGGGGACACCAGAAATGGGCTTCACACATTGTACCCATGTCGGGAATCGAACCCGGGTCTTCGGCGTGACGAGCGAACGCTTTAACCACTAGGCTACCCGACCGCCCCTTTGGTAAAAGAAAAGAAGATTGAGTCTTTATCCAAAGAAATGCTTTGTTGGGTTATAGATTGCTGACAATAGCCCTCTCGTCATACATTAAATCACAACTTTCTCATAACGTAAGACATTCTGTTTTACATATTTTGTGTGTAAAAAAGTCCTGGTCTGCAGATGCGGAAAAATGAATAAGAAAACCATTCAAGATTATTATTTGTTTATTCTTTAAAACGTAAAATGAAGATTTAAAACACATAAGATCGTCTCGTTGTTTCACCTGTTTGATTCTATGGTCTGGCAGCCTACCCTATCTATGCACGATGTGTTTATGGTGGTCCTGCAAGTTCGCATTAGGAAAGATAAAGAAAATGGCGTTATTCCTTTTTCGCTTTGTTTTCCACTTTCCGATTTTCAGGGTATCCAGAATACGGAAACCAATTGATTCCTTAAAAGATCACATCAGATGATGATGTTTCTCAACATTTATTCATGGACACATGTCACACAGAACTTTTCCCCAATCTGTCAAAGTACTTACACTGTTTACAATCAAAGCGACAAAAGCCTTTCCCTATTCATAAGAACTCTCTGCAAAATGCCGAGTCGATGTCAAAGGTTGCCGCTGGCTTTTAAGTCAATCAGCCAGGTCGTGAGCGTTCCTTGAATTTGCTTTGTCTCTTTTAGCACACAATCATGTCGTGAGTCTGACTCACCTGTACGACAGACGCGGCTTTCATACCTGTGTGTAATCGCGACGGCAAATCAGTTATGTCAGTCATGCCAACGTAAAACTATAACATAGACGTTATGAAAGATGACTATGTTGAGAAAAAGTTTGCCCTTGGGTTTGATTTTCCAAGGGGCGACTATCGGGACGCACAAACAAGCACAACGTGAGTACAATTGTATACTCCGCGTCGCTGAAAGAAATCAAACGACTTTAGCAACCTTTGCTGACTGACGTGCCTACAAATAGTAAGAACACACAATATCAACTAGAGAGCACAGTTCTTGATATTGGTTTGAAACGTTTGTCAAAATCAGAAAGAGACTCCAATAAATCAGCAAAAGAGCGCACGTTCTGAATTTGTAATCTGCAAGCAAGTGCATTGATGCTTTAAACTGTATTTATATTTTCTAATAAATATCAGTTTCCCTAAATTTCAAGTTTCAGGAACCACCTATCGTTTCATTTCCCTATGAGAACAATATATCATAAATGTTTTTCAATTATACGAACAATAACACAACTTCAAATTAGTCATGCATGCTGTTGCATGAAGCTTCTGCCAAGCAAGAGAACCTGTTGATTTGTATTTCGGGTTACATCAGAGCGTGATGTTTACATTGGTAGAATGCACAAGGAAAACAGGAAACTGAAGTGCAATAAACCGAGCCAGCTGTCATCTAAAGTGTACCCCCAAAAGGATTTGCTTGAATTTTTGTAATCTCAGAAAAGAACCAATTTCAAATTTGACAAAACATTTGATTTAACAACTTTTGACTTTACATCACTTTCTCACACAACAAACGCAAGGAAACACTTCATTCATTGGTGCATATTGATGATATAGTTACATATCAAAGTTTAAAGCCAATTGGTAAGCAAATGTCATCGGAAGTTTACAGAGATATCAATATGTGAAATTCTTGGCTTCCTTATCTGGGAATTTTGAGGATAGGGCATTTGGGCACGTCGTAGGCATCCTCATGGGCACAAATTGTGCTCCCCTTCTTGCTGACCTGAGTCGGAATATCTACTCGGATTAACAAGATCAAAACAATTGAATTTAGACAAAACGTTTAACTTTAATTTCTGATCGACGATTTAATTTCGTTCCACATTAGTCAAATATAAATTACAGGATATTAAACGGGGTACCGAATTCATATCAAGTTTTATATCCCAGGTGATATTAACCAGAGCAGAGCTTTAGCGATGAACAGGGAGACAAATTGGTTCGCGAAGGACATTCATTCGAATCGTTTTTGGCATCCGATGTATTATCAGTGCTGATTTATCAACAAAATTATGCAAAATGCGAAAGGTATGACAAATGTAAATATAGTGTCGCTTCCCGCATGCGTATCATAACATTCCTGTGAATTAAATATGAAAACTGCTGAATTGGGAAATAACAATAAATGCAAATGAAGAAATGGCATGTTTCGCACACCGTTTTCTCACCGAATAGTGAACTCAGTAAATTTTAATCGTTTCATCCCACTCATAGGAAGAAAGTACAGTGTACAAATGGTCAGTGTTTAATTGCGGATAGGAGAATGTCTGTGGATTTAATAGGGCGAAGAACAGTTTTGCGTTGCGAGAAAGTGGGCAGCGGACCATGACCATGAACAGAGGCTCATTTGTTTTGGTGGGAACGGTGGGGCGGGCTTGTTGTGCGATCATGCATGTAACCTTGGAGGACATCAACACCAACATGCCCATATATGGGGCCTCTATATCCGCTTCCGCTGTATTTTCGTTTCAGTCTTTGAAATTGATAGACATGACTAAAGCGCAGATAAACCTTATTTACGCGACGCTTTCGTATTTATAAATACGATATTTGCATTAACGATGTAACGATCTATCAAACTATGCAAAGTTGCATATACCAATAAGACCTGCTCTTTAAGGATTACGGTTAATCTTTGAGACGTGGTTTTGGAGGTACATTGGCGAAACCTTAAGATATGTTTCCTTGTACGGGTTTTTATGGTAGCATAGGAATCTAGTTCAAAAGAGAAATGGAAATTAGTCATGTTTCCAGTCGTCTTTGGAACGTTCGTCGGTTAGAAAAACGTCCAACGTCTATAATTTCGTCATTACATCCACATGACATGATTGCGGTACACAAGTCGAACCCAATGGGTTTCTACCCTCTAATGCCATTCCCACCCCACAAGAAAACTCGCTAATTCATTTCATGTCCGATTAAACAAATATAGTAGCAATACTAACTGGATTTTGCAGTCACGATTAGAAATGACAGAGAGCAGCAGAAAAAAGTGTAAATGTGACATTAATTTCCTTTGATAATGCAATGATTGTTGCCTTAATAATTGTTTCAAATATTCTCCATGTTACTTTGTCAATAAAGATATCATTTGATGTAAGTTTCTTGTTAAAACATGATATTATCTTGAAGTCCATAAACTTATGTTGTCACTAAAGTGTGTGCATACTGTCCTATACAACTCATGTGAGTCGCGAATAATCTGTCCACACTTATAACGATACACCCATAAAACTCGAGAAATCTCTTAAATAAAATTTAAATGGAAACATTATGCGAGATGCGTCATTTCCGAACAGACGCATTCACGGCAAACAGGTTAGTCATTATCGTCAACTTTGAATTCACATTCTACTTTCACATAAAACACATATACATGCCAGGTGAATTGTTACTGAAAGAAGAAGCATTTTTTGCAAAGATGACAAGCGGTATCTTCAGTTACTCGGTTCATCAGTCATCGGTTAATCTGTTGCCAGAGGATGATATTTAAAATATAACTAATCTTATCAGTAGGTTGGGGGCTACATAAAAAGAAAATTTAAGTCTTGTCTCCCGTCACTCCTCTTCCATCTGCGATCATGTACGCTCTAGCTTTTTGCGTCTTAGTGTCGTCAGTTGTTGGTCTGCCGCATTACAATGGAAACATCCGATCCGATACCGGTAAACAATTCCACTTTATCATTGCCATAAAGGTACTGAAATTGTTTATTCATTGCAAACTGAAAGGCCATAGGCCCACAGTTCAACGTATTTACATTGTATGCGTGTTTCTTCTAATTAACAATGCATGATGTACGTACAATACAATGTTTTGTAAGAAAGTAATATTTGAGGTTAACATGAGTATGGAAAACAAATTGATATTGGGATAAGATGTAAACATCTTTGGAATATACTTGTTTCTTAATTGAAGATTGAGTTTACACACAAGCATAAATGATACTCATTTTCTACAACATTAAGGTTACAAGATGTACAGATATTGTTAGACTTTATAAATACACCTCTATAAATCTTTAAATTATAGTAACCTGCTCTGAACTGCGCTAGCGATACTCGAAGGTTTTTAATGGTAACAGATGGTTCCAGTATAAATTGTTGTTTGAAGAGAGAATAGGTATATGTACAATTGCTATTTCTTAGTTTTTGTAGCCATATTTACTGAAAATAATATTTAGTTGTTTGGAGTAATAATGGCATAAACATATGACATTTCCAACATAAAGATATACTACCAGGTGGCCCAGTCGTCTAAGGCGCCGCGATTCGCTGTGCAGAGTTGCGTCCCTTGGCTACGCCAGAAACCTATGATTGTGGGTTCGAATCCCGGTTCGCCTCGATTATGTTTCTGGGTTTGTCAGCACCATACCCATGTGACTTTACCCGAAGTGGTAAACGTCTAAGAGCTGCACCACTTCGGGCTTTCCTTCCACATTAAGCTGACACGCCGTGATGTAACTGGAATTCTGTTAAAAGCGGCGTTAAACCCAATTCACTCACTCAACCTCTTATATCAATCTAAGGAAAATGATGTGCAGATCTAGATAAAGATAAACAAAAGGTGTAGATTAATTTGGGTGAGCCTTACGTTTGAGTTTTACTCAAGCTCTCACATTTGTAAAACTTTTTCTGACGTTTATTGCAGTCTTTTGTTACTTATATATTGTTTTGTAATGCGAATAGTTTATCATGTTTTATATTCTGATGGTTTTTGGAGTTTACATATTGTTTGAGCTACAGCTGCATGTTTTTTGCACCTTACAACAATGAAATTCAGTCCCAGACAATTTTTCGATAAAATGCCAGACCAGAATATAAAATGGTTGATCCCTTAGCTGATGCTAGCTTATCTTGTTTTAAAAATATAATGAAACGTGATTAGCTTAAGCTATTCATGTGGCATCACTTTACCCGATTGCAAATTCCAGGGAGAAAAGAATCCCAAGTATGGCATAGTTTCTGAAGCAGAACTCCGATCAAAAATTCCGCACGTCAATAGTAAAACTGATTCCATTTGCTTTTCAGATACACTTGCCTTTTATATGACTTGAGGTACTAAGTGAGTGAGTTATAATTTAACGCCGCATCGGCATTATTACAGCCACATAGCGGCGTGTTTATTTTAGACTTCATGTAATTTATTCATATATGAAGCTACGATGACCCCTTTGGTAGGATATTTCTCCAATGTTTCCTTTTAGTATCTGTTTCGAGTGTGTCTTCTTTTTCTTCGCTTGTATCATGCTTGTCTTGTATGTTTCCGTTTGCATTTGACAAGCCAGTTGCAATGTGACACTTAACATTTTCAATCTCCATTATGTAAACAACATATATTCAAAGCCAGAAACGCAAAGCCAGATTTGTGTGAGGTAGGAAAATACATTTATACGTGAAGCATTACAAGGTATTGAGTCAAAATGTTGTGGAGTGAACACTTGGTGATTGTAGTCATCTCAGTTATCGGTAGACAGGAAAAGATGAAGGCCAGCTACCAGCAATAACGCGCATGTCCCCCGTTGGAATCGAAAGCGGCCTGACATCTCCTTGCGATTCACATCCTGGGAAATGGTTGCCCACTCGGCCTGCAACGCAAAAGCCAACTGCTGCAACGTCTTGGGCTGTGTTTAATGTCGGCGTAGCCGTCTATCCAATTCATTCCACGGGTGCTCTATCGGATTCAAATCCGGGGATCTGGAGGGTCAGGGGAAAACATCAACGTTGTTGTTGTGTAGACATACTCTTGTGATCCGTGCTGTGTGCGGTCGAGCGTTGTCCTGCTGGAATACACCGTTGCCGTTAGTTGCAATTGGAAGGACGTTTTGTTGGAGAATTCCGTTGATGTACCATAAGATTGCCCTGGATATGGACCAAACCTGTCCTGTCATGATGAGAGATGGTCGCCCACATCATAAGGCTCCCCCTACCAAACCTGTCCACTTTCTGTACGCAGTGTCCGGCGTAACGTTCTCCCCGACGTCTGTAGACCCGTGCTCTTCCTTCCCCTCGACGGTGATTCGTCGCTGAACCAGACATCTCTCCATCGCAGTTGACGCCATACCCTGCGTTGATGACACCAATGCTGTCGTTGTTGTCGATGTTGTCGACGCAATAGTAGGCGTCAAACGGGACGTCTTGCCCGTAGACCTGCTGCTCTTAAACGGTTTCGTACGGTCTGATCGGGGATTCTGCGCTGCTCAGTCCGTGTATTTTGGATGCGGTTGGGGTAGCTGTGGTCGTCCTTTCAGATAGGTGGCGCAGTCAGATGTAGCGATCTTGGGCAGGGATGGTTACTCTTGGTCGTCATGACCTTGGCGGATCACTTGTTGACCCATGCGGTTGAAACAGATCCCTTAGACTTGTGATGGTGCTTGGCGCTTCATTGAAAACCCCGGCTACAGCTGATTGGGATTCCCCTGCTTGCAAGCGGCCTATGACGCTTCTTTGCACTTCTGTTAATCTTTGCATGTTGTTGATCATGAACTGTCACTGTTCGATTGACGCATATGCCAGGCGATCAAAAACCCTGCACTTTAATACCGTTCATAGTGCTGTTGCACGTGCCGTACATGCTGCTCCATGGCCCATTTATTAATGCACTGGGTGCGTTTTTCCTAATCGTACGTGTTTGCCGCCTAATGGTTTGCATGTCCTTATTGTGATCATTTTGATGCGGGAATTTTTTCACTGACACTTTTACGCATTAAAACTTCTTCATTTTGCCCCTCTTGGTCCGCTAAATTTGCTTTTATGGCCAACAATATCCGTATTGCGTTTCTTTTTTTGAAGAGGATATATTTGTTTCACTTGATATTTTCAAAACTTCGATTTCATTTTAGTCAATAAATTAGAAGTTTGTGAGTGAGTGGGTGGGTATGGTTTTACGCCGCTTTTAGCGATAACCAGGCAAAATTGGGCTTCGTATATTGTATCCATGTTGGGAATCGAATCCGGGCCTTCAGCGTGACGAGCGAACGCTTTAACCACTGGGCTTTCAGTGAACTAGTCTATAACTTTTTGGATACCCCTTCGATCCAGTTTACGTACGCTCCCAAACTTGCGGAAAGGCTCAACTGAAAAAAGTGTTCACAAGATAATAAAAAAAACACCCCAGAAATTCTCACTCTGTATGGATGATAACCAGTGAAATCACAGAAAGTGAAAGTCAAATCCTAATGATTTTCTTCGGATCTTATTTTGGAACGCGTGACCTGATGTGCACATTGAATCAGTATAATGACCAGTGGTATTGCGAAAATAGTCCTTGTAAATGAAAGGTACGTTCAACATTTGCATACTCAAAATAACCGTATTCCTCCTTGCAGTATGCCTTCAATAAGGTGAAATACTACCAGCATTAATTGCGCAGCCAAAAACACAAATATTGTTCCACTGTAATGAATTTGGATTTACCAAAGATATGAAATGATGGACGTAAATGGATCTACATGTGTAATGCATGATTTACACATCTGGATTTAATTTTTGCTGATCAAATTGTCTCAAATTGCATTCTCCTTCTTAATTCATACAAAGAACATTGAGAGCTACATCGATGGCGTCACATTTATATCAAAAAGACTAAATTGGTTGATATTATGAGAGTTAAAGAATTTGCAGTAAAACATTTGTCGGCAACAAACAAACACATATGCCTTTATATATGTTTTGTCTTTTACACCCGATGGGGCAGATTTTGGCGGATAGTTGAGACCGCACTGGATATTCGCTGGCGTTGACGATCACCATACATATTGTCAATAGTGTCTCATCGAAAGCTAAAACAGCATCCATTCAGTACACGCTGATTATGTTATACACATTCATACCAATAGACACCAATCTTACCTACATGGACTTTTCTCAGTTCCTAACACCATGGTTGCCAAAGTTGAAATTTTGGAAAATTATCTCGATATCCTGTCACCTAGCATCACTGATTAGGACTCACAGAATTAATGAACTCACGGAAAAATACACAGCAGTACACATTTACATTTACCTTAAACCATTACTTATCACGTACGTTGTTTTCCATTAAGACGTATCTTGCAAACAAACATGTCAACCAATTGAAATGTTTTGACATTCCCGGTTTCAGAAACACATAGCAAAACTGAATGATTTTAACATGAGCTATCTCAAAGAAAGTTCAGTGTGGAAGATCACTAACATTTCTTTGTAAACTTTCAGATAATGTTACCAGTATTTCAAGATACCATAATATTAACTTATTCTAAGTGTGTACACTGATGGCCAGTACCCTAGGCTTCCTTTACGCCTAGAACGTTTATAGCTATTACAATAATGTAACTATTCATATTTAATCCATGAACTATTTTGTCATCGTGTCGCATGTTTTCGGAAAATGGGAATATTCTTTTCACTCCACCTCTATCCACAATCGATAATTACCTATCCTTTTGTGTGAACATACACAGGTATGCATTGAAGACAGGTACAACAACAGGCAAGTATTCTCCAGATCACAATATCCCGTTGCAGTCTTGAAATAGCACTACAAAGATGAGACATGTCATAGACTGTGAACCTGTGTCAATGGCTAACGTGTTACACTACACTACACACATGGCGGAGTGTTTTCTGATACCTGGACTAACAGCTGGCATACATTATGCAATAATCTCCTGCAGTTACACGTTGTTGTGAGTGAGTGAATGAGTATGGTTTTACGTCGGTTTTAGCAGTATTCGAGCAATATCACGCGGGGTCAGCAGAAATGGACTTCACACATTGTTCCCATGTCGGGAATCGAACCCGGGTCTTCAGCTTTACCAGCGAACACTTTAACAACAAGGCTACCTGACCGCCCCTGTACAACAACGAATGCCGCAATAACTTGTGTACGCAGATCACGCCAATATAAGAACAATGAAATTACCCTTTTTGTGGTTTCAAATCAAGTATATACAAATAGCTGTGACTTGATAATTACTTTGCTCAACCATTTGTTTGACAATGAAACCAGATCACATCTGAAGTTGCATAGTAATTCATATTTCCAGATTCGATTTCAAATATTTTGATGATAAGTGTATAATCGTTATTTCATGCATCCAGATTTAAATGTGTTGACGTATACTCGGTATATTTAAATAACCTATCCGTCTTACAACCAATACTTTGAAACATGCTAATATTAATCTCATCTTGCTGCTTAACAGAGGGACCAGTAACGAAGGCGAGTGTTAGTGTAAATTTCACACGTGTGAATTGAAATGAAAGGTTATTCGAAAGTTAATAATTAGTTGGTCACAAATTTCAATATTCAACATTTTCGGTAACATTTATATAAAAGAGACAAACGTCTCCAATTATTTTAAGAAACAGCAGTTAAAATCAGTCCAGCAGGGACTCTATTTTATTACACCTGTAGCTATTAAGGTGAAACTTCTTTATACCTGATGTAGCATCCACATCGTCGGCGAAGGAGCCGCAATTAACACTGCGTCCTGCTGGCATCCAAGAGAAAACTGACCCGCCTGGATATAACAGAAATACTGTTCAAAGAGCCGTAAAAGACAACTCACTTAATTTCACGTTTACACATGTTGAATAATGGGAAGGTGCTCATGCAGAGATGCCTTGTCATAAATTTCCTTGAAACATTGGCAGAAGTAACAAAAGGAGGCATTAATCCTGTTATTGAGATGGTGGGATTACAGAGATGAGGTCTTAGTCCTACTGCCTGTAGCTAAAGAAGAAAGATTGTCAATGATGTCCCAAAGGGGCAATCCAAGTGAGATTGCACACATCAGTCACATCAGTGATTCCATGATGTGGACGCAACGTTCCCCAAGGGTTATAGAACACCTGAGTATAGATACGATAATAAGATACAGTTGGTAGAAAAAGCATAATGTATGGGATGTGTGTTAAGGCTTTCCGGACAGGGCCTTCTTAGGGTTGGCTGAATGAACTGAAAATCGACTGAAGCTGAATTATCATATTTGGATTGTGATATTTAGATATCGTGTTTTATGATTGTTCTTGTTTTCTGTCATTAACATATTTAACCATATCACACTTGCGTATGATTGTTCGTTACGGCGCCCTTATACACTGATATACAATTGCACGTAAAAACAACATTGTTAATCCCCACAGCGTTGCGGGTGAGTGAGTGAGGATGGAGACGTGGGGATGACCAACAACAATAGTCTCGCAATAACCCTCCAAACGATAGCAATCTCATTAAAATCAGATCTAAGTTCTCGCCCGCTAAACAAAGATCTGAGGACATCCCATTACGGGTCACGTCAGGACGACCTTTCGCGAACTTTGACCGACGACTGAAATGACAAACAAGGAGTCAGCCAATTAGAAAGCACCTTTCTCGAGGTTTACGGCACTCGTTTCGACCTGGCGAATTCCATTTCTGTCTACGCTTGAAAAATATATTGACACAGTTCTCGGTTAATATTTTGAAAACTGAACAAATGAACATTTCGGAATGTCTAATATATGGTTGAGAGTGTATGGCAGTGCTTCCTACGTAATGTAAATGTCGTTCGGAATACCCCGTGTTAACGTTTCCGAGGTTGCATGATTAGAAAATACACTCCGACTGTCACTTTCATGATCTGGTAAGCGACGCTTTGATTGGTCGGATGAAAGGTCGTTCTGACGTGACCCGTAATGGGATGTCCTCAGATCTTTGTTTAGCGATATCGAGAACTAAGATCTCATTTTAATGAGATTAAAACTATAGTGCTCTTGTCCCGCAGACACATCACCAGCGCTGTATAATTACTGTATAATTCAGATTTTATGACTTTGTAATCAAAAGCATTTAATTTTTTAGAGTTTGTGACCATTCGACATCTTCACTCTGAACATGACAGAACCAAGAGAGACACATCCGGAATGCCTGACCGTATTGTGCTGAGCTTTGAACTCAGCAGTGGAAGTATGGTCTTTAATCTGACGAAATCGGAACGTGACCATCACGATATTCCAGTTGTAGTTCGACATGGAGAGATGGCTTTTAACAGGGATGTCCAAAAGAACTATGTGTGTACATTGATACTTCCATCAAACCCTACAATACATTATGGCACCAATGAAGAATCATAAAATATTATTTTTCTCTTGGTATTTCTCAATGATGTCAATGAGTGTACATTTTGTAAAATATGTGTATTATTTGTCAAAACTAATTACAGAATTTTCGATTTTATTTCAATGAACAACCATTACGTGAGTTGCTATTGACTAATTTAATGTCTATTCTAAATATGAGTAAATTGAATATGAGTAAATTAATGTTATATCCGCCGATTGCTATCAAGAACGTCTGAATACAAGATAACCGTTTTCCCTTAATTTTGGGTAGGATCAAGCCATCTATAAAGACCAAACTCAAAATGCTGCGCTCATGGTTGAGAAGATTGCAACGGGTGAATACAAAGTTGTAAGTATGAAGGTGAAGTGAGGTGAAATAGAGTTTAACGTCGCGTCCAAGGTTATTGCACTTATATTGCGACGTCCATGCGCGTGTAATTGTGTGTGTGTGTGTGTGTGTGTGTGTGTGTGTGTGTGTGTGTGTGTGTGTGTGTGTGTGTGTGTGTGTGTGTGTGTGTGTGTGTGTGTGTGGAGCGCCAGACAGGGTAACAACAAGTAATATCTGTTAACGTCATTTGGTATGATTGAGCCCCGGACCTTCCGCTCTCCTGGCGGACACTCTGCCATTAGATGTGAGTATGAAGGATTCATATGACCCTTAGGCAAAGTTAACAGTAATCAGGAATGCTTAACTTGCAGTCTGGGGATTCTTTGTGAGGTACTTCCTATACGATGCATTGTTATTAATTATACGATTATCTACTATTCATGACATACATATTCGTGCCAGCTTTGAAAACGCAATGATCTGAGCGAGTTGTCTATACTCACCACCAAAGGAAACGCGAATACCATACATGTCGGTTAATGTATAAAGACTTACAGTAAAGTACGGTTATAACGAACTCAAAGGGACTACTATTTTTAGTTCGTTATAATCGTAGTTCTTTATAAGCATATATACAACATAACTACAGCAAATAGTCGGGACCAAAAGTCAGTTCGTTATAAGCGTGTTCGTTATAACCGTAGTTTACTGTACTCATATTCAAGAGTTATTAGATTGCTTCGATGCACATACCAACATGCTGGTATGTTGTGAGAACCGATGCTCATCACATGTGACGTCACAGATCCACGATTCGAGATGCACCATTTGTCTCGTCCGCTAATTTTAGTTTGTTATAACCGTAGTTCGTTATAAGCATATAAACAGCAACAGGCCGGGGCCTAAACATACGTTCGCTATATCTATCAGTTCGTTATAAGCGTGTTTGTGATAAACATAGTTTACTGTATATGTTTCGAGGGTTCGCGTTTCTTTTGGCGGTGAGTATATTCGCTCTGTATACACTCAGGCGGGGTTGTTCCACATCGGAGAGACGCCTTACGACATATGGCCTGAACACCGACACAAGAGAAGCGTTCGAAGAACAGATAGCCACGTTGTCAGCGCCGTTTTCAACATAGATTTTACAGCCGATACTGTCCTCAATTACGTCTACTGGAAGAGGAAGGCTGAATTCGACAGGCAGATGGGTGAGATACTTACACAGTCAGAAACCTGGATGCCATGCTCTCCATGGCCATAAGGTGGTATTAGAGCTACATTTAAATTCTAAAAATGATATGAATATACAGTTGAATGAAAGAAATACCAAGCACAAATAGCATACGTTTGATTAAAATACATGGCCGAAATTTGTCCTTGTGTTAAACATTAGAACCTGAATAAAGATGTAATCGCATCCTTGAGAAAACTTCACATTAGATCAGGCAATGTTAGAAATAAGAAGAGATGGTAATCAAATACAAATATGATTGTGTATATTGTTCTGTTGATGAGAACCACTAATGTGTGTTAGTGAAATATGTTTGAGTTCAAAGGACCTGATCAAGAACACCTAAATGAAGGTAGGTCACAGGGAATATCAGATGATTTGCAGTAGTGATGAATGGAAATTGTTCGAACGGTAGGCTTGAATTATTTGTTTCTCTGCAGAGCTCCTGAAAAGCTCCCAAGGACGCCAGAAGAGATCCAACGTCCAGCAGCATATAATCGAACTGTGCTTTTTCTCTGACAATGCTGACTGGAACATGTAAGAATATTTTGCGACCCTTATAAAAATAGAAAACTGTACCCATATATGGTTCGCAACCAACCCGTGACCATGTGATTAATGTCGACGTCCCATTTGCAAACGGGGACAATGGATGACTGCAACCTTCCAAAAGTCAGCTTTCCTTTTTGTCGAGCAACATTCCAACAGCTCCAGCCTTTCCTGTCTACATTTCAGAACTTCACAACTACAATCGTGCATGCTCTTTCTTTGAAGATTTCTGAACGCGTCACACGACCTTTTCCCAAAATTTGTTTAATCATGATTTACTGAAAACACAAAAAAGGTTTTGAAATATTTTATAGTAGACATGTGGAGGACATTGGAAATGTGAAGCATCAGTTACAAAAATGATGTCCGATGCAAATACCTATTTTGACTTGTACTATAATGTTTCCTTGTTTGTTCAGATGAAACAATGTACTTGTCTATGCATGTGTTTGTGACGGGTGCCACCGATGGGACGGGATACTCATCTTTTCGCCAACACCTGGCATCATCACAAATTGAGAGTGATTCATAAACTCAAGTTCTTGATATAGTCGGAATCGTACATCTGACCCTGCTTGCAGCAGAGATTTGTAATCATTATGAAAACGATTTTCTCTTTTTTATTCTACACCTGGTTGTATATAGATGTCCAGTACGAATTATACAATAGCTAAATCTAAAAGTCATTTGGAATCATAACTACAATGTGGTACACGATAGGGATTTGTTAACACTGCATGTCCCGGAATCCATCGTCAGACCAAGATCCAAATACCATTTACACTGTTTTTCTATGATAATCAAAGTGTGCTTTATCTGCATGTCATAGACCTTTGTCTTGAACAATACTGGTTGTAAATGATGACGAAAGTGTGATGTATCAACTTGTGTGTCACAGTGCCCAGTTGCCATAGACCTTTGTCTTGACCAAGATTGGTTATAAATGATGACGGAAGTGTGATTTATCTACATGTGTGGCATTGTGACCCGTTGTTATCGGCCATTGTCTTGACCAATACTGGTTGTAAATGATGACGAAAGTGTGATTTATCAGCCCCGTTGTCATAGACCTTTGTCTTGCGGCCATCTCTTGGTTTGCCTGTTCCAGAACCGACCATATACACGAATGGTATCTAGAATCTGTCGACATTTACGCATTCCCTAATACATGTGATGTTATCTGTAGGTTTCTTACCAACGCTGGTGGTAACGCTGTTCAAGCTGAGGCCGACCTTCGACTGTACTATTTCTTCATAGAGCAAGCCGTAAGTCTGTCTACTCTACGTTGTAAGTTTTATCTCCAAACATGCCGCAAATTAATTCAGAGGTTTCATTGTATTGACTGTTTTTTAATGAATTTCAATTCCAATTTCAATTTAAGAAGTATACACCCAGCAACCAAGGGTCGGGTGTCATGTGACCACTGTGTTAAATGGTTATTTGTATCGAACATGCAATTTAGCCTTGTTCAATTATTGATTTGGGATATACAATGCCTTGGATAAAGATATTATGCACTATGTGATATAGTTGTGTATGCCTCGGTAGAATTTCGGTGCGGGGGTCAGTTAAAAAGTGATTGAGATATCCGGAAACTGTTTTATCCGGACAATATTTGAGAAAACACAAGTGTCCGGATAAACCAGGTCGACTGTATAATAAACCTGTATAAATTAAGAAAAGTAATTCATATCTCTGAGTGGGGAAATACAAGTCATTCCAATGTCGAAACAAACAAATCTTGCATTGTAGGCCTATCCGATTCGACCACTTTTCGAAAACTCATATGTCATAAGATGTATGTTGTTTTTTGGAATCAAAAACGCATCACCACAGCAACGCAGCAACATGACAATAAAAAGAAAAAGTAGAATGAGATCGATGCACTTGTAAAACAGTGGGGGTTCACTATGCCAAAACGTGTCTTTAAACAACTAGTATTCAATATTGAGAAGCCATGCCACGACTAACTGAAGCACAATGGAACTAGGATTGGAAGCAGGAGACTCGCTATCAGCTGTACATGTAGCTGGTGTATTCAATTAGTCTCAAGACTTCGGAATCGGTACAAACAACACGTTATTCCCATGATAAACCATGCTACCATCAGCTTTCAACACGAAAATGCTAGCCTGCACGCAGCACGTTTAATAGAAACATTCCTACCTGTGTATCAGAGAAGCAAAGGTCCTCTCGTGACCAGATAAATCGCCAGATGTGAACCGATAGAACACCTATGGGACGAGTTGGCTCGCCCTGTGCGACAACGTCATCCTGAACCGTGTAATGCCATTATACTGGACACGTGTCCACTGTTTGCAATATGTCATCATCCATCAAGTGTTCACCCGCAATTCGCTTGCAGAGTTGTGTTCCTTGTGCACTCCAGAAATCTATGATTGAGGGTTCGAATTACGGTTCGCCCCGATTATGTTTCTAGGTTTGTCTGCACCTTACCCATGCACATTGGGTTCATCAAAAGGCCATATACGTCTGAAACCTGCATCATCACTTTGGGCTTTCCTCCCACATTAAGCTGAGACAACTTTAACTCACTCACTCAATCAGTAAAATGCATATAACTTCTGGTTAAGCCTCTGTTTTCAGGAGTATATGTCAGCTTTCAAATATCTTTATATGAAATAGATCGAAAACCTTTTTTTAAGATTGTTGTTTTGTCTTCAGATGAATGTGAGGTATGCGAATCTGCCCCCTAATCAGGTCTGCGTACAGGTGCAGGTGAAAGGGATCACAATATTTATGGTAGGTGCTTCAATTTTTTATGTTTGGTATGCCTGGAGGGGTTGCCGCATTAACATTCACCTCAAACATAGAGCATTGACCAACGAGCTATAAGGAATCACTGATTACCTAGACCATCTCCGTGGTATTGTGGGAGAGCGTACGCCTCTTATTTATAAACTTGAAACCTCGCGCTAAAGCGTTCGGTTCCAAATTAAACTAAGAAGTTTTTACTCTACAGTGGGACTAAATCAAATTTCAAAACACTCCTAAATATAAAGGGATGAATTTGTGACGTCATTAGCAAATGATGACATCATATCTTATTTTCTCATCAATATAGCACTGTGACGTCATATGGCTTCCATTGGTCAATCAACATTGAGAATAGCTAAAGTCCACATGTGCAAATATCGGAGTTATTACGTGCGATCATTCTACCCTTATGGGTAATATTCATTACAGGGCGACATGCGCTGTTCTATATTTGTTTTGGTTTGAGAAAGTTACATGGGGATGAGTAATAGTAAACAAATCTTTGAAATACATACATACATACATACATACATACATACATACATACATACATACATACATACATACATACATACATACATACATACATACATACATACATACATACATACATACATACATACATACATACAATACGATATACATAAATAATTATGAAAATATATGTGAAACTTTCCTAACTAAACACGCTTGTGTTTTTCTGGGATGGATCATCAGAGGGAGTCAAGCTC